>NC_137468.1:71880000-72480000 GCF_964235325.1 Thermobia domestica
CTCGATTCCCGGGGGCGCATTCTGCTAACTTTCTGTACAATATAATTTATATATACCTGTTATGTCATACACAATTCGTAGCTATATATAAGTAACAAGTTCACACTGCAAACATAAAAATTAGCATACGGTTCTCCACGTGGGATAGCCCTGGTTCGATTCCCGGGGCGCATTCTGCTAACTTTCTGTACAATATAATTTATATATACCTGTTATGTCTTACACAATTCGTAGTTATGTATAAGTAACAAGTTCGCACTGCAAGCAAAAATATTTAGCGTACGGTTCTCCACGTGGGAGAATAGTAATTCGATTCCCGGGAGCGGATTCTGCTAACTTCCTGTACAATATAATTTATATATACCTGTTATGTCATACACAATTCATAGCTATATATATATGTAACATGTTCGCACTGCAAGCGTAAAATTTAGCGTACGGTTCTCCACCTGGGAAAATACTACTTCGAGTCCCGGGGGCGCATTCTGCTAACTTCCTGTACAATATAATTTATATATACCTGTTATGTCATACACAATTCATAGCTATATATAAGTAACATGTTCGCACTGCAAGCAAAATGATTGTCGTACGGTTCTCCACATGGGAGAATACTCATTCGACTCCCGGTGCAATCATTAATGTTGATTCCCTCCATATTACACTACACTATATCTTAGTCATGTTATAATTCCATAAAAGTACACCGAGTCATATCACTTTCAATGCCGGAAAATCCGCAATCAATTCCCGATTAAAACCAAGCAGTTCCGTCCCCTTATACTTCCAACAATTACAATATGTCCCTTTTCCATATAAAAATGAACAAGTATACTACAAGAAATCTTTCCAGAAGTTTCGAGTGTGTTCTTTCCCCTATTCCAACAATAATAAGCTTAGAAAAAAGACCTGGAAGCTTCTAGTGCTTTCTTTCACTCATTCCGACGACCAGCATCAGCTGTCGCGTTACATGTGCTGCATATTAATGAATTACCTTGTTCTACGTGTGTGATCTGCATATTTTATTTCCGAAAAGGTTTTTTCTGTATTCTGCTTGTCCAATTAACATTTCTTTTGACCGGAAACCATTTATTATGTGTCATGTTACCTCCGGCCGCACCTGCATACATTATGTGTCATTAGTATGCGTAAAAGGGTGTATCCATTTTTTCAAAACGTGTATTACCAAGTGCTACCATGTCAAAAAAGTAAACACTCATGAATATTCATGAGTGAGGACTAGATGCCCCTATCCTACTTAGGTTTGGCAAAGACTTCAAATTCTTATTTTATTATAGATAATATTAATAAATTATTTTCTGCTTTCAAGTGCTTTATTAATATTATTGTTCACTACTTTCTAGAACTTTTGTTACTTTATACTTTTACGTTTTTATTGAACTCGATTAACGTTCTCCTTTAAAACAAGATTTCATTTTCTGGTTTGTAGTGCATTTTTAAAGTTGGTTATGTCTCTTTCCAATTTAATTTTTCAGCTTTTTTGTAACAATAGTGTAGTTAGGTAACTCAATTAAAATTATGGCATTAATCTCCTATAAAAGGTGTCAGCCTACAAAACATACGTAACCCTTATATATATTCAGGGCCGGATCCAGGATTGTCTGAGGAGGGAGGGGGTGCACCAATAACTACCAATCGCACTGAAACTCTTCAAAGTGACATGTGACAATGTTCTTTATCCCTGACAACATTGATGCATAGAACTGAGGAAAGTATTTTAAAGAGGGTCGCAAGTGTCATGCAGGATAAAAAAACATGTTTTCTTCTCCTGGCTTCTGTTTTCTCCCTACTTGAAAATGCTATATTGTGTTGCTTGGTGAATCATTTTCCTTCAAACTTTTGAAAATCGTATTAAACTATTGTTTTTGCAAAGCTCTGCTTTCTCTTAAGTCCCAAACAAAAACTGATGGCAAAAAGTTTCGGAAAGTGTTGGTATTTTCACTGCCACTTCTCATTTTAGATAGTGTATATTTACAACGAAGGGCTGCACGTGCACCTTTGCATCCCCTAAATCCGGCCCTGTATATATATATATATATATATATATATATATATATATATATATATATATATATATATATATATATATATATATATATAAACTACCGGGTGTTCACAAAGTAATTATGCAGTGCCATGTTGTGGTGTGCTAAGTGATGACTGAAACGACTATCTATTAGTAATACAACATTTTCCCTTGTTTAACATATTTGAACCACATTTGAACCCTATTTGACCAGGTATTTGTATTTGTTCACAAGTCCGGTTTGATTGAAAACCAACGTCTTGTGGGACATCATTGTGATCAAGATCAACTGCATAATTACTTTGTGAACACCATGTAGATACCAACACCATTATCTGATGAGGAGTTTTAAGGACATCACCAAATTTTTGTCAAATTCATTGAAAGTTTCAAAAAAGTATAATGTTTAAAAATTTGAAAAAGATATAATCACAATTGGAATACGGTATGTTTGTTAAAGTTAAGAGTGAACACGCATGCATGCTTAATGAAGATGGTTAATTATTGTATTGACAGTGTCAGCCATTGATGAGTTTCATAATCTGACTCTAAAGACTGTTCTTAGACCATTATGAGGGTTTCATGAAATCAACCAAAGAGAGAATAATCAAAATCAGTTCATTTTAACAAAGTTATGAGTGATCGTACGTAAAATTAATTATGAACACTCTCAGACATTGAACGATTTCATGATATATCTTCAAGTTCCATGAATTTACTCAAGATCGCAAGGAAAGAATAATCCTTCAACTGAACAAATATCACCAAAATTAGTACATCTTTACCGAACCTTTCAGCGATCATACACAAAAATATTAAAGATAAAAACTATCAGCTATTAGAGCGTTTTACACTCTACTTCAAAAGATTATCGTTAGATTCCTATGAGTACTAAACGGGACCACAAAGAAATAACACAAACAAACATACACAAAAAACGAATGATCACAATGAGTGTACATTTGTCGAAGTTATGAGAGATCATTCAGAAAACAAATGATGAATACTGCCACCTACTGAGAAGTTTCATCGTCTATCTCTAAAGATTATACGTAAATTCTTATCAAGTTCACACTAAACAACAAGAAAAAGCATTGTACCAAACAAACGAAGAAGCCTTTAAGGTTGATCACTAGGTGTTCTCGGTGCTGTGCTAAAAGTGCTGCGTTGCCAGGTAGTGCCGAGTGTTTACTGGTGGCAGATAATAAAGGAAGTAATCATGAAATTCTGCTTGGATACTTACTGGAGAAATTAGTTTTCGACCCTTACCCGCAATTCACAGCTAAGTTTCGCTTCTCAAACTGCAACGCTAGAATTTGAGGAATTAAACATACAAATTTAGCAACAACGCATTATGGCGTTCTACTCAAGTTTCTTCTCAAAATCTATTTCCTTAAATGTAAATTAATATTTAAATAAAATGTGAAACATAACATAAAAAACGGTCAAACAATATATCTATTTTGTAATAAGATCGTTACTTTAAAGTACTTTACACATTCAAATAAACATTTCATAAAATTGAGCACTTCCAGTAAGAACTAACAGAAAGTGCCATCTTATTGTAAAACGAATCAAATATTTTCTTTTATTAGTTACCTTTTTCGATATCAGAAGACACAACCAAATGAATCAGTGTCTTGTATTCTAGCCGAAACATAACTCTATTTTATAGTACAATATTTATAATATGTAGAGTTTCATTAAGCAGTAGTTAAGGGAATGAGCTAAAAATATGTACTGACTTCCGGATGGTGGTGTCGAAGTCATGAGTGATCAAACACGAAATTAATGACAAACTATGTCAGCCATACCGGGGTTTTATGATGTAGCTCTGAGGTATGGAATATCATTAATTTTTTATAAAGTTTACACGAGACCACAGGCAAAGAATAATTTTTCAAACAAATAATCGCAAAAAATATAATGAAAATCTGTATATTTTTCTCGAAATTACGAGTGATCATTCTCAAAATTAATTATGAACTCTATCCGCCAATGATCAATTTCATGGTCTAGCTACGCAGATTATCGATAGATCCTTATGAAGATGACATATTACAACGTAATCGTTGAGCCTTGGTTCAAATAAGTGAGTTGCACACGTATTATACAACGTAATCGTTGAGCCCTAGTTCAAATAAGTGAGTTGCACACGTATTAAATGAGCACAAAAACTGCAAATGTTGCTTATTCGGATGTATTTATTGTATAGTTATATCTAGGCTGTTTACAGCAATCATACCACAATGTATTCTCTCGTTGCTATCGTTACACAATCAACATTCTAAGATACAAAACATTTTTTTATCATTTTTTTAAAATATATATAACTTCTTCTTCTAACCTATATAAAATAATTAAATAGTTGACTAGTTTATAACACCTTTGATTAAAATATCTAAATGCTGCAGGTAAAGAATAATACATGCATGCCGAATAATGCATGCTGTCGTTCTATCTTTAATGGCTCCCGACAGGACTTCTTGAAGTGATTTAGCACTTCTAGAAAGAATTCTGGACCGTATGACAACTTTACAAAGATAAGTATACATTAATTATTGGATAGCCCTCGTATATACAAAATTCACAATACATTATACAACGTAATTGTTGAGCCCTAGTTCAAATAAGCGAGTTGCACACGTATTAAATTAGCACAAAAACTGCAAATGTGGCTTATTCGAATGTATTTATTGTATAGTTATATCTAGGCTGTTTACAGCCATCATACCACAATGTATTCTCTCGTTGCTATCGTTACACAATCAACATTCTAAGATACCAAACATTTATATAATTATAACTTCTTCTTCTAACCTATATAAAATAATTAAAAAGTTGGCTAGTTTATAACACCTTTGATTAAAATATCTAAATGCTGAAGGTAAAGAATAATACATTCTGTCGAATAATACATGCTGTCGTTCAAATATAAGGAAGAAATACTCTTTTCAACAAAGAAAAAAAGAATCATCAAAATCGGTGCATTTTTGTGGAATGTATGAGAGATCATACACAACATTAATAATAAATACTGTCAGTCATTGAGTAGTTTTATATTCTACCTTCGAAGGCTATCGTTAAGTTCTTATGCAGTGTATTTGGGGTCACAAGAAGAAATAGCTATTCTTTTAAATACAAATAGAATTATAAAAATTGAAGGTATACCTTTCTCGAAGGTATGGCTATTCATACATAAAATTTATTATGAGCATTATCAGCCATTGAGTAGTTCTATCGTCTACCTCCGGACTATTTTCAGATAATTATAAAGTTTTCATAAGAACGTCCTTCTTTTTTTTAAGTCCATTAACAATTTAATGTTATAAAAGAACCATACAATTTACGAAGTTGGAACTGATACCTAATTATATCTGGCGTTGAGAAATATGTGCAAAGAAGAACATCAATATAGTCGTCGATCGTTATTCATGTCTAGCTATTAGTAGATTCATCACTACTGGCACACTATTAATTATTTTTATCTACTATCATATCTCTTCCTCTTTTTTTCTTTGCTTGAGTGATTCTTTGTTTTTCTCTGACTATACTCTCGACTTTGAGCATTACTTTACCCATACGCACTTTACCCATACGCATGCACCAATACTTGATACTGAGTTATATATCATAGTCGCATATTGGGGTAAACATGGATCTGAAAAGGTAAGGGGACGCATGACGTCACGCCATCGCCCGTTCCTATCTTTATCCATTGTAGTGTTATTAGAAAGTGAGAGACACCATAGATATCTTCCAGAAGTGAGGGAATTACGTTCCCCCATATTCCCCCTTACTTTTATCCTGGTCATATAATGTCATACATATATAATGTTCTGCAGAATGTTCTACTGCAGAATGTTCTAATATTACAGAGTACTAGCCTATAGCCTATATTCCTTTCCGTGTTTCAATCTGAAGAAAACTGGTCTATGGAGGTAGTAAATAAATAGGATGGAAATGTTAGTCTAATTTCTCCAAATTTTTATTGTATCGAGTTCGTCTCTGAGAATGTTGTAATAAACTCTCTTTTAAGGAAGCATATTTAACGTTAGGTGGATTGTTAGAGAAACCATGCCAGTTAATCTTATTACCTTATTAAACCTTAACTGATGTGAAGTATATAAGGAAAAGCTGTAGCCATATCCGGAACTTTTAATATTTTTTCAGGTACGCAGAAAGTATTTATTTGCTCACTTTCCTAGTAGTCACATTTTTTAAATTTTTAGTGGGGTAAGATTTACATGTTTTTGTTCTAAAACGCACTTAAAACTTGTTTACTGTTTGAAACACAGCTACGATATCTGACAAGTATGCGTCTCTACTACAAATGAACTATGTTCTATTGTACGATAGGGACCAATACTAAAAATTACTGCCCCAAAAACAGGAAGCCAAAGTTGGTGTGTCGAAACTCAAAATTCAGTGGCAAGGTAGGATCTAACAATAACATTACCTTTAGTGTCATGCTGCATTAGTATAAACGAATAATCGTGAACTGAGCAATTAATAATTCCTTTTGAAATTGTTTACAGCCTATTTCTTTTCCATTGAAAACAAAGTATTCAGAGTCGAATGTATAAAACGTATAAGAATGTTATATAAAACGTACTAGTTTCCTCATTTTCCAAAATATTTTCGCTGCTTTTCTAGTTATAGATAAAACATATAACAGTTATATGCACGTTTTTTAGGATCAATGTTTCACTAATATTAATATTGTCCTTCGGTAGTACAAACAATTTTTTTTTTCATAACTCATACTTTTCACGAAATAAAATCATGACACAAGAACGTAAGGTCTGAACATCTCTATTTAATCGAAGTGTACTTATTACAGTAATATTTGAGAGCACTCTACCTGAAACATATGACAGGAAAGAATGTCATCAAGAAAAATATGTCATATTGTATTTCGTAGCGAGTGATGCGTAACATTTTTTTAAATTCGTCGATCAAATAACAAATTCAACGGAAAAGCAGGAGCTCAATTTTCTACGTTTCCTGTTGAGTAGCTGGCAGATAAAGATTGCTAGTTGTAAGGCTCCATCTTCTCGTACTTGGGATAAGCTTTTGCTCAAAATAGGAAAATCTACGATGACACTTGATAAAACTAAATTAATAGGTTCTCTATACGAAGGGAATAATTTCCTACTCGTTCTGACACAAAATTTGTTCTTTGGATGTAATCAAAATATAGCCTCTTATGATCTATTTCGTTCCTCTACAACAATCATTACGATTGCCCAATTTGATTGACATATCTTGTCTATACAAAATATACTTTTAAATAACACTTTTAATGCTGCTAATTGCACTAGCACCTCTCACAAGCAAATGTTCCTTCTATTTCCGACTGCGAGAGCTCACATCGTTACAATATCATACCATATGAATTTGTGAGAGGCAACATCGTGCTGGTTAGTTTTTGGGGCGTCTCTCGTTTCTCCGGATTCCACAAATTCCTTCACAATAATTTACTTCTACTGATATTCGTTTCTTTTAGTTTACAATGCACAATCAAATGAACTAGACATTCAACTAGTAATTTCTACCCTCAAAAGTTGAATTCCGATCTGCATTTTACTTAATACACACACCTTGTTTGACTGAATATTTGGATCTCCATCATTAAATCCCACAAAGCTGTAGGGCCAATTCCTGGTAACAGGCATAGTTGTTTACACAAACACACACACAAACAAGTGTGTGTGTGTGTGTGTGTGTGTGTGTGTGAGAGAGAGAGAGAGAGAGAGAGAGACTGACAAATTCAAAGAGGCGAATTCTCACACCAAATTAAGAAAAATGTTTATATGAACCAGTAAAGAAAAGTGTATGTTCCAGAGCTAGAGCCTCGAAAAGTGTGGGAAAGCCATTTTTCAACGCGTATTATTTCGACTTCAATAAACCGTGAACTGGCAGTCCTTATTGCCACAAAACAAATTGAGCATACGCCATTCATACATGCATTTTGTCAATGTGGAATAGGTGAGCAAGGGATTTCCTAGAGGATCATAACTACCAGACACCTCGCTAACAGAATTCTAAGATAAGCTCTGGTTTCAAGGTAGGCTCCAAAATAGGCAAAATGAAAGGCTTGACAATACTAAACACTGACTGATTCGGTGTGAAGCTGAATGTGTTACGGATAGGTAGCACCACGGTACTTTCTGTTGGAAGTAACCAATGCTGCGATGTTTTGTTTTATGTTTATATATTAAATGTGCCCTAGCAAAATACATCGCAACACAAATATATATTTCCCATCGTTCATAAGAAATTATTACATAATTTCATTTTTATAAATATATTCATCATAAGACATATATTGACAGAAACATACTCACCAACGAACGAACAAACATCCTAAATTATGGAATTAGGTCTTGTCGTTTCGGTAAGATTATCGTAATAATCATAAATGTATTGCAGTTTGCAATCACTAAGTTAATAAACTCAACAAACAATTCTGCAAAAGTATTCTAAAATATTTTGTGCACTTGTCGTTGTAGTCTACCAGTTAACCCCTTAACGACGAAATTACTCAAAATGTTCCGAAAACAATATTCAGTTAGGCATTCTATATGGGTTAGGATTACCAAAGTTGAAACAAGTGATAAATATGCGAAAAATAATGTTTTACTATGTATTTCGGGTATGTCCCGAATTTACTATATGTATTTCTTTATACAAAAAAATTAGAATGCTTATAAATTTTACATTTAGAATATTTAATATTATTTCTAAATTACTTAATCAGTTTTTCATCTTACTTGACAACTTTCTGTCACATTTACTACAATTATGTTCTGTCACATTTACTAGACCTATGTTCACTATTCATGGAATTCTAGGAAATAATTTTTGTTCTTGTTCAGACATAGATGAACATTACATTTGGAACGCTTTATGCCCTTGCAGTTTGGCTTCTTGCTACGCTGCCTTCATTTTGTAAGAAGAGGCCAGTACGCTACTGCATCTGTGCGCACTTCTGTGTTCGGAATTGCCTGCACTGGACCTTGATGCCTCTTCTGTTAGAATTATCTATCAATGGATGAGGACGGGATCCTTCTTTTTCGTTTGGCAAGATCTTTTCCTTCCATACAAAGACATGCTGCAACTGCTGTTCTGAAAGAAAGTCCATCTTTCTGCTTCTTCTTCGGGATCTCTAGGGTTTCACAGTCACGACGGTAGAGTAATCAGTTATTGACAATGGTAACAACATCAACGAAATAGAAGAAAGGCCTTGGGTAGTATTTCGTAGAAGGCATATGCATTCAGTAATGGGTCACTCCATGTCAACTCACCTAGAGCAATGTACTTCAATGTCTCAGATTCTCTTCAATTTTTTCATACATAAATACCAATAAAATTATGCTAAATTATTTTTTTTTTCATTTTTTTTTTGGATGAGAAATGGACCGGGGAGAAATTTTTGAAAAATGTGAATTTGGCGCCAATTTCACTTTCCGGCACGTAGCATCATGGAACTAAAATTACCATAACTTCCTTATTTTTCAAGTTATTGGGCTCATCCACGTGTCAAATGAAAGCATAATTTTTGCTCTTTCAGAAAATCCTAAGAAACCTTGCAAAAGGTTACAATGTCAAACATTAATGGGCATAGAAAACAAATTTTAGGATTTTTTACCATTGCTCAAAAGTTACAAGTATGAAACTTTTGAAACTTTTTTGCACATTGTATTGTCCCAAATGTTACAACACAATTTTAGTTTTTATTTTAAATTTTTATTGTTTTACATTTTTACGTTTACTCATTTATAATTAATTGAACTATATTTTACTGTATAAAAGAAAATGTCAATATAAAAATCAACATATTAAATCTAAGTTTAAAATGGAATTAAGCTTAAAATATCTTTGGAGCAAACATTTAGTTAAAATACTGAGATATAAACAGGCTATTTTTATCTACGAAAGAAATTCAATTTCTCAGTGGTGTTACTAACTATGAATACTTTAAGATTGCTAGAGATATATATATATAAAAAAAGAAAAATCGTTGCTTAGCAACGAGATATAATTACGTTAACATCTACAGAAAAGTATTCCTGGTAAGAATATATTTACTGCTTATAAATATTTTCTCAGTTCAACAGAAAATATATTTATTTGTATATGAAAGAACAATAAATATGGCAGCTTAAGTTTAAAACAGAGGCAAACTTAACCGTACTAATGGCCGAAATACAAAGTATCTGTCTAAATGATGTTTTGTGTTTTCTGGAATTTGTTCAGTTCATGACAGTAAAAATTTTAGAAGTAACTAATCCTCAAGTATTCATTGTTTAGTAACAATTATATGCCAATATTGGAAATGAATACCTTATTCACACAATCAATATACAGAATGTGCAAATCTTCCCACTTGAGATACGTTCTCTTGTTCGCCTACTTGTGTATCAAGCTGTTTTGCTGTCATGGTTCAGGTTCACTTTCTGTCAACCCAGTAATAATGAATATTAAACAATTATTATAATATATTTGAGTTATTATTCACCTTTCAATCAAATAGTGAAGTAATAAATACTAATTAGCATCTATATTCAACGTTATACAAGAATCTGCATATCTAGAAACGAAGTCCAGGTGAAGAAAATACTAAAAGATTACAATAAAGAGGAGACCGTTTAGATAATCCATAATCCAGAGATTTGAGAATGCTTCAACATTCATCTTAATACGTACATTGTATGGTTAAAAAATAAGAAGTTTTTTTTGTATTTTTGTACTTATTATTATTATTATTATTATTATTATTATTATTATTATTATTATTATTATTATTATTATTATTGTATTTTATATATATGGAAATATACAACTTTAACTTTCGTTACAAATTGTGCCATTGCTTAGCACATACATGGTATGGTAAAAATATAAGAAGGATGCTTTTGGTATTTTTGTAATTATTATTTTTGTAGATCAGAATGCAATGAATCACTCTGAATCTTCTATATTCTACTGGCTAGAAAATGAAGACTTTTGTTGGGTACCTTTTGAAAATATCATCCGGGAAGTTCCTGTTTCATTTCTTACAAGCCAATCAGTCCGAACGTACGCAAGTGCAAGCAAAATTACAAATGACACCATATCAACAGTGAAGACAATGAGCTGTGAAATACAGGAAACAACATTTTGTACGTGAAGTTTTGTAATTCTGAGAAGTATTACCGATATGTATGGTATTGTTTTCATCTATGTACATTAGTCTATTATTTCTTATTTTTGTTGATGGGTTTTGTAATAATCACCCAGCCCCTTACATTGTTAGGCCTATATTTTCAATTCACAAAACCACAAAAGTATTACAAAAAGTCATCCCTTTTTCTTAGTTAACCATACCAAGTAAATGCAAACTAATTCTATAAAAAGTTACAAAAGTTTGATAGTTGTAAGCAGTGGTAAGACATAGTTCTAGACAAAAATAATAATATAATGGTAATAAAAATTCTATACATTATACCAGTTTTATTTTTAACCACACCTAATATTTACAAAGAAGATTATTTGAAAACAGTGTTAATGTGTGACACTTGTCACTTCAGAGTAGGGATGACAAAATTTTCTTGAATCGGAAATTTCACTTTTCCGATTTAGGAAAAATACCGGAATTCAGAAAAAATCCGAAATTCGAAAAAATCTAGAATTTTTCCGACATTGGAATTTTTCGAATTTCGGAATTTTTCGGAAACCGGGAAGTAAAAATTCCGAACCCGGAAAGTAAAAATTCCGAAATTGGCCATCCCTACTTCAGAGGAAAGGCATAATCTCTTAACAACATTAAAACTGTATATTTCTCTAAATTTAAAATACAAATAATAATAATAATAATAATAATAATAATAATAATAATAATAATAATAATAATAATAATAATAGTTGCAAAAATACCGAAAGTATCTTTTTTACAGGGTGTCTACTAAAATTCCAAAATGAAATTTCGTGACCTTTTTTTTTTTTTTTTTTTTTTACTAAACGATAAAATTTCGTAACATTTTCAAGAGGGAATTTGGGTACGAATTAGGCCGAATTTTCATACATGCGATAGAAACATGCTTTGCTAGCGATTTAGTAGAGTCTAAAGCTGAACATAGATAATTTTGGTGTTGAATTTTGATGTTTTATTGAACAATTTTTTCCAGTCTGTACTTATATTAGTACAGATAACAAAAAATCGTGATACAAAAACTAAATTTCTTGACTTTCATCACCGTTTTCTGATTTCATGACTTTTCGTGACGTTCCTGACTTCCCTGACCAATAGACCCCCTGTTTTTATTTTTGACCATATCATGTATGTGCTAAAATGATTCTATAGAAAAAAAGCTTCAAAAATTTCATACTTGTAATTTATAAGCAATGATAGAATTTGTAACAAAACCTAAAACTGTATACTTCCTTACATGGAAAATAAAAAAAAATAAATAAAAAATACGAGAACCACCCTTTTTATTATTTAACCAATCATGTATGTGCTAAGATGATTCTACAAAAAAGTTTCAAAAGTTTCATAGTTGTAAAGCGAGCAACGACACAATTTGTAACAAAATTTAAAACTTTATATTTCAGTATATGTAAAATATAATAATAATAATAATAATAATAATAATAATAATAATAATAATAATAATAATAATAATAATAATAATAATAATAATAATAACAAAAATACAAAAACACCTTTTTTATTTTCTAACCATACCGTGTACTTGTTAAGATGAATGTACAAAAAAGTTTCAAAAGTTTCATAGTTGTTACTTTTGAGCAATGACAAAATTTGTTTAAAAAAAAAAAGTTGCTTTTTATGCCCATTAAGGTTTGCCAGTGTAACCTTTTGCAAGGTTTCTTAGGATCTTCTGAAAGAGTAAAGATTAAGCTTTCATTTGACACGTGGATGAGCCCAATAACTTGAAAAATTAGGAAGTTATGGTAATTTTAGTTCAATGATGCTGAGTGCCAGAAAGTGAAATTGGCGCCAAATTCTCCCCGGTCCATTTCTCATCCAAAAAAATCGGAAAAAAGTAATTTAGTATAATTTCACTGGTGTTTATGTATGGAAAATTTGAAGAGAATCTGAGACATTGAAGCACGGTCATATTTTAAAATTAGGTGATTTGACGTGGAATGACTCTAACATGAAATGAGAATATCTAGAGCACTGACTCCACCCATAAACTTATAGTATAGGGTGATGATGCTTGAACATGAGACAGTAATTTTCTTCTTCTTACTTTTGTCCCACTTATCCACAAGTAATGTGGGGCGCTCACTAGGGAAAGTACTTGCCACTGTCATACTTTTCCTGTGAAACCACTTGACACATCTAATGGCTACATTGTCTACTCGTGCCTACGTATTCCAGTGGATACGAAAAAGCCTCAGGGTACACATATCCAAACTATCTTTACCCATTTTTGTGTGTGATACCTTAGCGTAGATCTTTTTCAAAATTTATACCAATTAAAAGTGTAGGGAGAGATACATTTTTATGTCTTTATTCTTTAGCAAATGTCCCACATGTACCATAAACCCAATTCAACTAGCAAAAGGAAAATTAATGTAATCTAAGAAATCTAAGAAATAATATTCATACTTACAACTACGATAACGCCAAGTAAGTGTCATAATAGAAAGAAGCATCTATAAAAATTGTTTCGAAAATACTATTTGCTGTAATGCACCTACAAGGTGTGCAAAAAGTGTGCAATGGAATTTTGGATGATCGAAAGCGATAGTTGATTTACACAGATGCAAGAAAGAAATAGACATTTCATATTAGATTGCCAGAATGCTTGAAAATACAACTTTGAGAGTAGTATTTCAGGTTCGAGTTGCATATTTGTGTATGATTGCATTAGTATTGTGGATTGATGATTTTGTAAAAGGTATTTGGTGGTTGAATGCTCAGAGTTTGTTAAAGTTTTTCTTTACTCATATCACGTGTATGTCGTACTCAGAAGCATCGGCCTAGTACTGCAAGAAACAGCCTTATAACCTGATTATATTTACAGTTGTTATTTTGCATAAAAGTGAACATATTATTTAGAGAAATTACTGTTTTTCAAGAGTAATTAAAGAAGATGAATTTCGATTTTCTTAATACGGGCTGTGTAGAATTTCACAAATGACGCATAGTTGTTTTTGTGTGTTTGGAAAAGTAAGTTATATGCCAAAAATAACTTTAGGAGTCTTATGAATGTAACATTCGCGATTGTGTGGTTGATTTGTAGTTTACTATTTTCTCTTCTATCATAAACGATATAGAATACACGATCCTAGGTTTAGTGTTGGATCTAAACCACATAAGCTTTCACGAGAAATCCAACACTGATTCCTTTTTCGAAGATGAGTAATCACACAGAAGGAGAGAAGCTCCTTTTTGAATTACCAATCATGGGTAAAATGCATTCTATAAAAAGAAATAATGTTATGGTGGTACACTTCTTGGGATTTACTTTAATACCCACATAATACGTCATAATCAAAAGTGCCAATATCTTTCTGAAATAATTGAATATTTTTTACTTGTCGGCGAATAATAGTATTGCATTGCAGGCTATGTTGAATTAACTATCATTCATATAAAATTTCAATAATAGCAGTTAAACTACATCCCTTGTAGTACAGTTAATGTCACAAGTAGAGAAACATCAACCTGATTCACACAATGCAAGACTCAATAGTTAAGTGGTAAATAAATGTAAAAGTTTATTATAAGTATTTAACTAATAATAATATATTGTACGATACATATGACTGGAGACGATTGTACGATACATATACTGACGATACATATGACTGGAGAAACATCTGCTGTTAAAGAATAACTTACTGTCAGTGATTATGTGAGCACTTAAAGTAATCAGTTGCATCGTTTGGTACAGATGTTGGTAACTTATAGTTTAATATTAAGTAATATTTTGATCATATGGTTTCCAGTGCAAATTGGAATCAGATGTTATATCTGAATATTGCTTGAAATTCAACGTATCTAAACTCCAAAGTGCCAAAACCTAATTTGGCCTATGCGCGAATCGACTGTGTATATCCAGTCAACGCTTTAAATACCAGCGTATACTCACCTTAAATTTACGAAAAATAGACCAAATGCAGATATAGGTATATGCTATATGTATGAAAACAGTCAATCAACTATTTACAATTAATTCTAGTTACTTCACTGCATATAATTTATTTCGATTATAATAAAAATTTCGGTTTGTCTAGTATAGTTTCGTAGACCAATGACATCATCATGATACAGCAAGCATTACGGTAAGGATTAGTAATGAAAAAGTCCAAATATATGTACAGCACTCCTTATTAATATACTTTATAACGCGTAATACAAAATTTCAGTGTAAAATATAGGTGAAAGTTTTCTGTGTGGCAATCCCGAGAAATCTTAATTCATATGATTTCAGTGTTCACATTAAGGATACGGATTATTTTTCCATTTTTATTGCTGAATTTCACTAGCTACTATTCTTTACCATAAGTTTACTCATTATAGGACTATTTTGTATGCCAGTTAGTTACCTGACTATACTTTCTGGCTTGAATTGAATTGAACTCGAGTTTAGCATACGTTTCATCAAAGAAGATATTAATATATAGCTTAACATAGAATTCTAAGAACACAGGGTAGGTACTTGCTGACAACGGAAGTTGTAATATTTGGATTTTTGAGGCTGTTTTTAGTTCCGTTTCAAGATTAGGACATATAGGAAGAGGTTCATTGCAGCGTAATATTACATTGTTTTGTTTGTTTGTTTGTTTGTTTTTGTTTTTGAAGTTCTAATTTTTAGTATTTTAACCATTTCAATATTACTTAAGTCAAACATTTATTACCACAATAATTAATATTTCTTAGTATGAAACAAGGAAATATTAAATGATATATCCAATTTCAGACTTTTGTAGAAGATTGGGTACACTAACGCATTTCTTACTTATAGCATTCGTAATTATTAATAGTTCAAACATAATATAGTGTTTCTTCATTGACATTTAGTTTCTCTTTCTAGCAACGAGGCTAAATGAGAAATGGGCGTACAGATAAAGATAGAATCGGAAACTCCGTAATGCTTTCAAATTTGAATGCTCTTCCACCGGGGATTAAACTCACAATGACGTTCAGCAAATGCACGAGCGCTACCATAACAACTAGACCAAGAGTGTAATAACGAAACCATGTATATAAACCTCAAGATTTTTTTCGCTTATTTGGGTCTCTAGAAACATGTAAAATGAACAACTTTTATAAGAAAGCAATCTCGAACTCTATTTAATACATGACTAGCTGAACCTGCGCTCTCTACACAGCGCATCATTCGCATATGAGCATAAATATCCTCTCATTCCTCACAACATATGTACATGTCCCTTTACAGACACAAGTGAAAGACGTCTTGATAAAAAATCGGCAAAGGGTATCATAAAGGGGAGATTTTTTCGATTATTCTTTGTCAATATCTGGTACCGTTTGCAAGATTTGAACCTAGTTCCGGTTGGAGTTTCTAATTCATGTATGACCAGTGTTTTCTTTCTTCTTGCATGCAGTATGTAATAAGCAAATATATTACATATACAATTAATTATAATGTCAGTTATATATGGTGTTCATTGGGCAAAATATTCAAAAAAATAAAGATTTATCTTAGACGTGAGAAATGGTTATCCTTCCTTTTTCATTATTATTTGGCCATGAAACAAACGCCTAAGAATATACAACCCCAATATACAGCAATGTTGTGTTGGAATGCATAACACGTAGGATATGATGCTTTAGTTTTTTTTTTTAATTTCAACGCTTCCAGTGTACCCTGAAAAATGTAATAAAGAAATAATGGCCATGCTTTTTTTTAAATATTAAATTAGAACTGGACAATCTACGCAAAATTTCCAATCGATCAGTGATAACGTCATCTTTCTAGAGCCTGTAGTTTCCGAGATCTCATTGTCGAAAGGATTGATCACAAACATATAAACATAGCTTAAAAGAACTCGGAAGATGGCAGCATAATTCACTTGCATTTATTTTGGAGAAGGCTTATTAAAATGCAAAGGCTTTGAACAATAATTTAAAAAGATAAACTTTGTCAAAAATGTCTCTTTAGGTAATTTATTTAAGTACACTTTTTCAAAGACATTTGTCTTTGTTATAAACGTGAAATCACAAATAACCGTAAATCAAAGATTTGAAAGCTAAAGTTATAGGTTGGAGCTCGGTCGCTCGTAATGCCTTACAATTTGCTGATGATACCGTTTATATCGCATTGGGATCTTCTGTGGATCGCATTAATCAACTCCTACAACCAGCTTTGGACAAACTAGTTACATGGTGCCTGAAATGGAAGCTCAAGCTGAATTCAACTAAGATTCAAATGACTCTCTTTGGGCTCAAACGCAATAAATACTGTAACAGTCGCAATCCGGAACGTCTACATTTAACCCTTTTTGACTCTCCAATCCCAATTCAAAACAGTCTCAAATATCTGGGAGTAATATTCGACAAACATCTTACTTGGAAGCCTCATCTAAAACAATTGGAAGCTAATATCCGGCGCCGTTTGAACCTTTTACGAAACCTTAAAGGTACCACGTGGGGTCTTAATACAAAACTTCTACTGCTAACATATAAAGTCTTCGTACGCCCAGCACTCACGTATGGACATCTTGCCTGGTTATCAGCAGCACCAACTTACTATGAACGTCTGAAAGTTCTCGAAAGACATGCCTTACGTCTGGCCTACTCTCTCGCTTTCGATACTCCCACTGCTGAAATATATCGTCGTGCGCAATTTCCAACTAGTTTGCCACACCTCTACCATCTACGCCAACGCTACATAGCGACACGAATCCAATTGGCACATCCCATTGTCCATGAGCTGTTAGACCAAGTTCCTGCTGTACCACGCTATTCCTACCCACCACTGGATCATCTGTTAGCAATATACGAATGCACCGAAGCCATAGATCAGTATAATCCTGACCGCCGTATCTACCACCGAAATCCACATATATATTGCTCATAACCTCCGCACATGTACCCAAGAAACATTTTAACACAATAGCCACCTCTTTCACATCCTCGTCAGCTTGATTTGCTATTAGTTCCTTACTTCAATCCACATTACTCTATAGCCTGAAATCATTCTCCATGTCATCAAATTCAAAAAAGTTGAAAATATCTCTGGCCACAGAGAAGGTGTTGCCTTCTACGGCCCGCCCATCCATTGGATGGAAATGAAACTTTTGTTAAAAAAAATCGCTCGTAATTATAGAAAAAAAATTGTACTACGAGAGGAAATTTGTTGAAGAGAAGCGTAAAAAGTGCACAAGTGACAAGTCCTCAACATGTCTGTACCAGGTTCAAAGTTCCGAAAGCCCCCCGCCGGACAACTCAAGGAGGGGAATAAGCCATTGAAGAGGAAGTATACCACGCTGGGCACCGCCCCCCGCCGCCGCCAGAAAGCGCTGCTCATGGCAGCCTCAGCCCAACTCAGCAGCCAAGAACAGATAGAAAATACACCATCGCAGGAGACAGACCACTCATCGTTGCCCCCCCCCCTTCC
This sequence comes from Thermobia domestica, assembly GCF_964235325.1. Taxonomy (NCBI): domain Eukaryota; kingdom Metazoa; phylum Arthropoda; class Insecta; order Zygentoma; family Lepismatidae; genus Thermobia; species Thermobia domestica. The sequence goes on from NC_137468.1 coordinate 71,898,655, forward strand.
GAAGAGCCAGGCGTGAGCAACCCAGCTCAAGAGGAATTTCCCCCTCTCCCCGAGGGCCCAGGGAACACTGAAAGCAGCGACACCATGGACATTGCAAGTGAAGACCCGCCAGCAGACGACGGCTTTGTTCACCCTTGCCGCACCGCCAAGCTACCCCACAACCGTAGCTTCACGTCGCTAATCCTATTCAAAAACAAATACGCTCCTCTTCGCTCCAGGGCATCAGAAAATGACGTGGGAAATCAAGACCACGAGGGACAAGAAGAAATGGAAGACGGTGTTGCATCCGCCATCCCCACCCTCTCAGCAAGAAAAATACCACCGCTATATATTTATGGTGTCAGCAACAAATGCGCACTAACCAACACACTGCGACGGACGTTGAAAGGCCCTATCACCTCGTATCATATGCGCAATACACTGAAAATCCATTGCTCCATTTGGGCGGACTTCTCCAAAGTGGAAGCTTTCCTCACCCAGTCAAACTACGAGTTTGCCACAGAGATGCCCAAGGCCAACCGTCCACTGAAAGTCGTCATAAGAAAGCTTCCCGTGGACGCTGAGCCAGCAGATATCAAACAGGAACTGGAGCAGCTAGGATATCCAGTTGAGTCCGTCAGTCAGCCGTCAGTCAGCCAGCCCCGGTCCCAATATATACGAAGTCCGACATCTGCTGAGTTACAAGATAGAAATCGAGCCATACAAGGGAAGGGAAATCTTACAGTGCCACCGCTGTCAAAGACTCGGACACTCGCAGCAAACCTGTCGAGCAGGTGCTCGATGTGTTAAGTGCGGGGGACCTCACCTAACGCAAGACTGCCTGAGGAAGACGAGAGACACACCACCCGTCTGCGTCAACTGCCAGGGGCCGCATCCGGCGAACTACCAAGGATGCCCCTACATCCAGGCGGAAAAGAAGAAGCGAAAGGGACAGAAGCAGGACATTCCACCGTCCACCAATGATAAAAGCAAGCAAGAACCAACACAGAAGCAAACGCCACCACCGGACAAGAAGAAGGAGGGCACCAGGACCAGGTCCAACACTCAAGAAACCGCGCCCACCACACAACCCCAACCGGAGGAGACCATCATCACACAGCCAATCACACAAGACAGCCAGACCACCACTACAAGCAACGCACCAACCGCACCACTACCTCCCACCGCTGGGACAGCAGCAGCCACCACAGCAGAGACAACAGCAACGCCCGACCTCCACACCGCAACAGTGGACAACTCCCTGGTCAGCACCCTGAAAGAGATAATGAATCTCCTGACCGGATTGAACGTAAGGAAGTTCCTTGACACCCTCAAGACCGGCCTACACAAGATCAACGAAGCCAAAGACCAAGTCTCCAAAATGACCGCCATCGTGGAAGTTGTCGCCGCACTGATAGATAATGGATCCCAGTAAAACCAGAATCAACCGGGACATCAGATTGATCTGTTGGAATGCAGATGGCATCAAAACTCAACAGGATGAGTTCACGGACTTCCTGACCAGGGAGAGTGTCGACGTCACGCTCGTCAGCGAGACCTGGCTCAAGCCTCACGACATCTTCCGCATCAAGAATTACGTCGTCTATAGAATAGATCGACCAGGCATCAAAGGTGGCACGGCAGTCATCGTCAAGAGACAGATCCCACACGATCCACTCCCACTACCAGCCATGCAGTCAATAGAAGCTACAGGCCTAACCCTACTCTCACCGGAGGGACCGATGCACTTGATCTCGGCGTACAAGTCTCCAGCGCAGTCACTTCACGCCCCGGACCTCCAGCTGCTAAGAAGACTGGGTCACCGCATCTTCATCGGTGGTGACCTAAACTGTAAGCATCCGGAATGGAATTCCCGTGTGTCCAACGTTAACGGAAGAGCACTCCAACGAGCGCTGAGAGGAATAGACCTCATACCAGCAGCACCCACGGAGCCCACCTTCTATCCGAAGAACGGGAACCTGCCTGATATACTGGATATGACTCTGACAGCCAACGTAGCAATCCTGGAGGGACCAGATGTCATCCATGCGCTACAATCGGATCATATTCCAGTGATAACAACCGTAGCCATCAGGCACTACACACCTGCAGACCAACTACCGCAGGAGAAGACCACCGACTGGAACCTGTACACACGACTACTGGCCGAAATGGTGGACACACAGCTTCCAATGGGAACACCGACGGAGATAGATGCACCGACCCAATCTCTGACGTCAACAATGCAGTCTGCGCTACGCCTGGCAACAACTCGGGCGGCAAAACACCAAGGGCAGCAGGCAGACCACGAAGAACTTCGCACCACCGCACTGGTACACATGAAAAGATGGGCGCGGAAGAAGTGGCAAACTTCGAGGCAACCGCAATACAGACAACTGTGGAACGCACTCACTGCCAGGGTGAAGAAGAGACTGAGGAGACTGAAAATCCAAAAATGGGACAAGACGCTGCAAGAACTGGACGCACCATCGCCGGACTTCTGGAGGTTCCTGCGCTCCATCACGAAACCCCAAGGAGCGACTCGGACGCAGCCGATTCGAGGCCCACAAGGGATGGCATATTCTGCTCCAGATCAAGCTGAACTCTTCGCAGCACATTGGGAAGACACATTCAAGGAACATCAGATCCAACCGGATCCAGCCACCTTGGAAGCAGTAGAGGAAAGCCTACGGCTCACCCAACGCCCAATCCAATGCCCAGCAGACCAACTGACCACGCCAAGAGAGGTTCAGCAACTGATCAGAAGAATGCACCCCAAGCGAGCAGCCAGAGCAGACATGATACCTCCTCTAGCGATCAAGCATGCCCCACGGAAAGTGATAGTCCTCCTATGTAGAATTATCAACGGTATCCTGCAAACAGGCCATTACCCTTCCTGCTGGAAGGAGGCCAGACTCATAATGATACCAAAAGGAAAAGGATCAAGATCAGAAATCAAGAACCACAGGCCAATAAGTCTCCTGTCACATATCAGCAAGGTGGCCGAACGGGTCATCCAGAGAAGACTTCTCCAGCAGACAGAAGAACTGAACATAGTGCCACAGCACCAGTTCGGATTCAGATCTGGCCATAGCACGACCCTGCAACTGGTCAGAGTAACAGAAAATATCACGCACCAGTTCAACGCTGGAGGCCACACTCTGGGAATTTTCCTCGACATCGAGAAAGCCTTCGATAGAGTGTGGCACTCCGGACTCATCCACAAACTCAGGATAGCAGGAATTTCGCCATACCTAGTCAGAGTGATCCACAGCTACCTCCAGCATCGCACCTTCAAGGTGCACCATGCTGGGGCAACTGCAGCAGCAAGACAGATTAGAGCAGGGGTCCCTCAAGGATCATGCATATCCCCCCTGCTCTACAGCATATACACAGCCGACCTTCCGACGACTGCACGCACAATGACGGCCACCTTTGCTGATGACACTGCGATCTTCGCGAGTAACCACAACCGGAGATATGCAGAAGTGGCACTCCAGAGGCATCTAAACTACATAGAGGACTGGACCAGGAAGTGGAAGATCAAAATCAACCCACTGAAGACAGCGCTTGTCGACTTCGGGAAGCACCGCAAGAGGAGGAACTACCACCTGACGCTGCACGGTACCCATCTTGAACAACAACCACAGGCCAAATACCTAGGAGTCATCCTAGACAGCAAGTTGACGTTTGGCCAACACATAAACGAAACGACAGAAGCTGCCACAAGAAGATGCAAAGCACTCCTTCCGATTCTCCTCAGTCCACAACTATCCCATGAAGCACGAAGATATGTGTACGTAATGTGCATTCGTTCCCTACTGCTGTACGCGCACCCAGCCTGGGAGTATGCAGCGCAATCCCACCTTCGGCGCCTCCAGACAGTACAAAACCGAGCAGCAAGAGCGATAACAGGCCATTCCCTGGATACATCAATAGCACAAATACATGAAGACTTGGAACTGCCTCTCCTCAGCGAGGTAAGGCAAACGCTTTCGACAAGATTCTGGGCAAACGTCCGATCCCAAACGAACCCAGCAGTCGCACAGATTGGAAACAGACCACCACCGCCAAGAAGAACTTATCCAATGCCAGGCCCAAGATAGGCTAGACCGAAGATAGCACAAAGGACTCGCGACAGTTGCGGTCCTTCAAAACAGCTACGTTAGCATCCAGCAGCCAGGTCAATACAACACATGGAAGGCAGGAGCTTAGGCTCGAAACTTCTCGCAGAAAACCGTCAAGAAATCTCAATGCTCAATGCTAGTAATTGGTATCGTAGCATTTTACTAGATAGATAAATAACATAATTGTTCCAGATGATATCAACTTCTCTTTTATCTCAGAAACGGGATATTTCGCAAGTGTTATGGGACAATCCTGGGCTTTTCCTGAGATAATCACATTACGAGTGTTGAACATACAACTGGAAAATATTTTGTGATTGCGGGGGTGCGGTGGCTCAGCGGTAGAGCGTTCACCTCCGGTGCATGGGGTCCCTGGTTCGATCCCAACTCGCGCCTTGTGGACTTTGCGATGGACAAACACCGTGCTCGTGGGTTTTCTCGGGGTTCTTCCGTTTCCTCCCACTTTCTTCATTCCACTATTTCATTCATTTCTCATCATCACCGTCTCCTTTAGAATAACCGGCATAACTGTGGGACGTAAAACTTAGATTTCATTTCACTTTTTGGAAAATGATTGGATAATAAAGGGAAATTTGAGGAACTATATGCTTTCTGGTTTAAATTCTTTTCGTGAAGTGAAAGTAAATGCCTTAAAAAACATGCACAGTTCTGAATTTTTTAAGCGGAATTGAAGAATAAAACGCATATTAAAGTGCTAGTGATAACACTCACTTAAAAATGTTAATATAAAAATATTAGATTACGTTATTATTCGTGACACTAAAAAATGTTAGCCTCATTCCTGTTCGTCATTATATGTTGACAGCTTTTAATTGTCAATTTCAGTTGTGATATTTCACTCCAACATTTCTAGGGTTATTGGGTTGTCAGGTGTATCAAGGTCTGCTGATTTCGAGGTCTCTTTGGGGAAAAGAAAAATACCTTTATTGCTGAAAAATCTCTCACTAAGGGCTATACTGTTATGTTATGAATATTGCCCCAACCTGTTAATGATAATCCTCTGTAAGGTGAATAAAGTCGAATCTTTGAAGAAATGACATTGACGAGTTTGCTTGAAATCATGCACCGCACCAACGCGTAAGGCATACTGATCTTTATTTGCTATACATCTTGAGGCGTTACCTATGTTATCTGAGGTAAAATTGAACCCCTAAATATACTCATAAATTTCCTATCGTCCTTGATCGTTTACCACAATCGGAAGAATACAACTCAGTTGGAAATTCTATAAACGAATGAAACCGGTTAGTTCTAAAAAAAAAAAAAAAAAAAAAAAAAAAAATCGCTTTGTACTTACTGCTTACAATAAAATAACATATTCCATGAACCCTTCATTGGCAATTCATATTATACACCGTTGACTATAAATGAGCCTTCTTTAAGATGAGGTATATGAGCAATATTACGAATAGAAAATAGCTGTTCTTGTCTTGGTGCATCAAAAATATCAGTCTCTACCTTTTTATATAGGCCCCGATGGCTCAATTGTAGAGCGTGCACCTCTGGTGTATAGGGTCCTTGATTCGATTCCAGCTCTCACCAAGTGAGCTTTGTGGTGGACAGACACCGTGAGCGAGTGTTTTCTCGGAGTTCTTTCGTTTCCTCTCACTTTCTTCATTCCACCATTTCATTCATTTCTCATCATCACCGTCTGCTTTAGCCTAGCCGGCATAACCGTAGGACGTAAAACTCAAAGATTTCACTTTTCTACTTTTTTACAATATTGCCTAAATGATCATTTACTTCAGACTCTGAACCCGAAATATTTATGTCCATATTGACTCAAACTACTCTAACATTGTCTTTTTCATTACTAGAAATACCATAAGAACCACACTCAGAATCATCTTCCAACTCAGAACAAACTTATTTTTCAAAGTTAACATCAGATACGTCCATAGGGGCCACGGTGGCTCAGTGGTAGAGCATTCACCTCTAGTGCTTGGGGTCCCGGGTTCGATCCCAGCCCCCGCCAAGTGAACTTTGTGGTGGAGAAACACCGTGTGCGTGGGTTTTCTTGGGGTTCTCCCGTTTCCTCCCACTTTCTTCATTCCACCATTTCATTCATTTCTCATAATCACCGTCTCCTTTAGCCTAACCGGCATAATCGTGGGACGTAAAACTCAAAGATTTCATTTTCATTTTTCACATACGTTCATAATTGTACTTACTAGGGATGATTCCATACCGGGACCAACTACCTGGCGGAAACCTATATATCATCTGAAAGCAAAAGCGCCTGAGCCCATCATGTACTTTTTTTTGGCTCATTGCTAGAACGTGATTTGGGTAAGGGTTTGATAATATCACTTTGCACCCTGATGCACCCATTTGGTCAGTGTTGCCAAGGAACTGTAAATACAAAGTAGAAGATGGTTTCTGTACCACTGGATGTATATCTATGAAACGTGCCATAAACATCATTAGTCATTGGAGAAAATATACTGTGGACGTATTCCCCTCCCAAACACTCCAGTTTGTCAGTGTTGCCAACCATTTTCTGTAAAAATGAGAAGATGTAAAACAGGTTCCCTACAATGAAACGTTTATACGCCAAACTTCGCAGAAACATCACACGACACTATAGCAAAAAGACGTTGAGTATTACCTTCTCCCAACCATCCTAGGTTGTCAGTGTAGCCAACAAAGTGTAAACATTATAATGATGCAAATGGTGTGCCATTGAACGAATATAGAACAAATGTGACAGCTGCAGTATTGGACAATGAAAAACATAGTGTGAATGAATGTCTCCGTCTCCCCCCCAAAAAAAGAAACAGTTTGGCAGTGTTGCCAACCAATGCGAACATTCAAGATTTTCACATGAAGTCGACAGCATTGTCGGACATAATTAGACTGCGACCCATAATACAGACTTCATACTACATAGTTTGTAGTATGTTAGTATAAACTCATAAGCATTCATAGTGTCACTGTTTCCAACCATTCTAAAATACATTTTCTCGAAAAGTTCCTTGACCATTGCAAACACAGAGGCATCATTCGGCACAACAGCAAACATAGTGTGGTTGGTACCATTCCCAAAGCACCTATCTGTCAGTATTACTAACATTTTCAATATGAAAGTTCCTCAAATAGCAGTATACGTAGTGATGTGAGGTTTCGGAAAATTTTCCGGAAAATTATCCGCTATATTTTTCCGGAAAATTTTCCGTTCTAAAAAAATATCAGTAATCAACTAACAATTCCTCAGCAATCATAAAATCGGTTGAATTCATGTATAGAAAATTAAAAAGTGAAAGATCGTTTAAAGAATCTGAAAATTTTTATGGGTCGGAAAATTTTCAGTACTATGTAGGAACAAGTTCCACAATTTTTCATGAATCAAAATATTTTCTGTCTTATATGGAAAAATTCAAGAACTTTTTATGAGTCGGAAAATTTTCATCATTTTGAAGCAAAAAGTAAAACAACTTTTTGTGAATCGGAAAGTTTTATTGCTCTGTAGAAATAAGTGAAAGGAATTTTCATACATCGGAAAATGTTCATCACGATGTAGAAACAAGTGGAAAAAAACTTTTCATAAGCCGCACAATTTTGGATATTATGTGTAGTGATGTTAGATGGAAAATTTTCCACTATATTTAACTGCACATAGAGCTACAAAATTGAATTTCTGTAGAGGAAAGTTACTCAGCAACAAATTATAATTTTCCAATTAGCTTTGGGGAACCGGAAAATTTTCTAATATTTCAAGTTGGGAAGTAAAATTTTACACAGTGTTTCTCTCTCTCTCTTCCTCTGCGAGCTCCTTCCTTGCTAAGTGGTTAGGATACGCGCCTTGGCATGGAAGACCTGGCTTCGATTCCCAGCGGGAGTTCATGTAGTTCGGATAACACGTTAATCAGCTGGCCCCGTCTTATATAGTCTCGCTGCTGAAAGGGACGTTAAACTCATAATCAACTCAATTCAACTCCTCTCTCTCTCTCTCTCTCTCTTTTGTGTGTGTGTATGTGTGTATGCAAAGTGCAGAGAACATACATCGGGTTCGTAGAGTACAAATATCCTATTCTATTATTTAAAATTTCAATTTATTAAAAGTCATGAATATTTTCCGATTCATAAAATCATACTCCACTTATTCCTACATCGTTGTTTAGCCGTAAAATTTATTGGTAATAAATAATATCTTAAAAAGTTTTAAGAAGTGAAAATCTAACGATTCTTCATTTCAAGAATGTTTCAAAAACTACAATGCGTTCTTTCCTCAGAATGCATCTTTGATCTTACAATATTAGATTTCGTCAGTTTAATACGCATAAGACGGTTTTCTCATACTTTTATAGATTTACATACTGCAACATTAAAAAATTATTAGATATAATATAAAGTGCCTACTGCAAATTTTTGACTACCCAAAATTCGAGTTTAAGTAACTCATGAAACAAAATACTGACCATTTTCTGGAAATAAACATTTATTTATTCATACATTCATTCAGAAGAGAAAGTGAAATATAACTAATAAGGAAGCTGATTTGAGTAGTTGTTCTTCCAATAAAATAATAAAAGAAACATAAAAATCTGCACTATTAGCGCTGCGCTCTAAAAGCAACAGGTAATTTCATTTTAATTTACAAAATAAAAAAAACATTCCTTTTATATATACAGTATATATATATATGAAACATTCCTTTACTTGTTCTATGAAATCATCATTATTTCTAATACATTTTATACATAATAATGGCAGTTTTATAATACAGATATCTGCTCTAAGATATTGTTGATTATACAAAATTCCAATATTGAAATTATGATTTATAATTTACGTGTTAAACACAATAAAATCATTTTTTCTTATTTTCTGTTACAAAAATAATCTTCACAAGGAACTTTTATGTAGTTATTTCATTACATAGGCAGGACTACATGTGAAGAAATAGTGAAATTTTCTTTCTGAAATTGATAAATTTACAAAGGATTCTTTTCAATTTCTTCTTACATTTTAAATATTGGAATGCGATATTTGTTTTCTAGGAACTCGATGTATGTTCGCTGTGCTTTACACACACACACACACACACACAAAAAAAGAAAGTAAAGAAAAACACTGTGTAAAATTCTACTTCCAAACTTGAAATATTAGAAAATCTTCTCGTTTCCGAAAGCTAATTGGAAAATGATAATTTGTTGCTGAGTAACTTTCCTCTACAGGAATTGCATTTTATAGCTGAATGTGCAGTTAAATATAGTTAAAAATTTTCCACCAAACATCACTATACATAATATCCAAAATTGTCTGTATTATGAAAAGTTTTTTCACTTGTTTCTACATCGTGATGAAAATTTTCCGATGTATGAAAATTCCTTTCATTTGTTTCTACAGAGCAATAAAACTTTCCGATTCACAAAAAGTTGTTTTACTTTTTGCTTCAAAATGATGAAAATTTTCCGACTCATTAAAAGTTCTTGAATTTTCCATACAAGACAGAAAATATTTTGATTCATGAAAAATTATTTCACTTGTTCCTACATAGTACTGAAAATTTTCTGACCCATGAAAATTTTCAGATTCTTTAAACGATCTTTCACTTTTTAACATTTCTATACATTATTTCAACCAATTTTATGAATACTGAGGAATTGTTACTTGATCACTGATATTTGTTAAGGAAAATTTTCCGGAAAAAAATAGAAGAAAATTTTCCACGTCACATCACGGCTAAACAACGAAGTAGGAATAAGTGGAGTATGTTTTTATGAATCGGATAATTTTCCGGAAAATTTTCATCACTGAGTATACGAGCTTGGTGCTATTTTCATATTGTCTAATAATGTGACCATGTGGCTGATCATATATCATGGAATATGAGTGTTGACCACGCACCAACAAACGGTACTGGTTAGAAGCTCGTGTAGAAAGAAAGGGTTGGATGAGTCATGCATACGTCTGGTCATAGGAGCTTCATTATGACATGGTGAGGCAACTTTTCGAAAAAATGTATTTTAGAATGATTGAAAACACTGATAACCTAGGATGGTTGGGAGACGGTAATACTCAACGTCTTTTTGCTATAGTGTCGTGTGATGTTTCTGCCAAGCTTGGTGTATAAACGTCTCATCGTACGGAACCTGTTTTACAACTTCTCATTTTTATAATTGGTTGGCAACATTGACAAACTGGGGTACTTGGGAGAGGAATACGCCTACAGTATATTTTTTCCAATGATTAACGATGTTTATGCTACGTTTCATGGATATACATCGAGTGGTACAGAAACCATCTTCCACATTGTATTTACAGTTCGTTGGCAGCACTGACCAAATGTGTGCGTCAGAGTGCAAAGTGATATTATCAAACTCTTGCCCAAGTTACGTTCTAGCAATGAGCCGAAAAAGAACATGATGGGCTCAGGCACTTACGCGTTATACATCTTAACATTTATTTCTATTCTATCTAATATGCCATACATAGGGTCACAAACACCAACAAATCGGCCACTTATAGGGTAAAGTTGTGGGTTTGCCCGTGATTTGAAAACGGTTTCGTACTTCTCATGACAAGAGCTTTCAGACGATATATAGGTTTTTCCCAGATACTTTGTCCCGTTATAGAATCATTCCTATACGTAAAAGTGCCCAACGTTATATTAAAAATGCATACGTAAATCGTAACTAGGGTGGCTAGTATCCTCAAAACTCCCATAATTCACTAAAGAAGGGTATATGAACAAAGAACACACACGCCATTAAATACGGTTCTTTCCGAAGTTTACATGAAGGGGCGAAAATCTGAGATTAGCATTTCAAGTTTTAAACACCAAAATAATTCATGATGAGGTTACGTTTCAACACTGTTATCGACTTGGAATTAGTGTCGCTGCGTATCGCCTTCGTGGAGTCGTTGAGTTCCTGTAAGTTACACGTGTGGCAGCATTAGGTCCAATACAGGCACAATATCTTGGAAGAATAAACCACACTTAAAATAAGCGTAAGCCGCTATTTGTCCTTGATGAAAAGGTGAGACCTAATGGAAATTTTGCCTCTTTCAACAGAGACATCACATCACACTTGGAGTCACATCACAGTAAATTTCGTCTACCACTCAACTGTTATTATGGGGCAGCAGTGGTTCAGTGGTAGAGAGTTTATCTCTGGTGCATGGGGTCCCTGGTTCGATCCCAGCTCGCCCCAAGTGAACTTTGTGGTGGATAAACACCGTGTGCGTGGGTTTTCTCGGGGTTCTCAGCTTCCTCCCAATTTCTTCATTATACCATTTCATTTATTTCTCATCATCACCGTCTCCTTCAGCCTAACCGGCATAACCGTGGGACTAACAAAGATTTCATTATATGAATTGCGGACAGAAAGAAGGGAAAAATCTAGGGACAGTTTGTTTGTATTTTCGAAATATAAATGAAACATAGTAAGAAAGTTAGCAAGACAATACAATTAAACATGGACAATACAATTAAATAGCCAAGCCACTACGGTACGTTGATCATTATCATAGCCAGTGCAACAGATCGAACATTCATTATTACTAGAGATCGGATGTTAGGCAAAATGTCTATTCTTTAATCTTAAAGATATGATCAAAAATAATGTTTAAAGTTTGTATCGGGGGTTATAGTTTCAATTTAAGCCAATTTTATTTTACCTATTTTGCCTATTTCGCTCATTCCTGCTTAAATAATTGCCTTAGTGCCTAATGTTGCGTCTTCTATGCAGGCCCGTGCTGGCCCACCGGGACACCGGGACGTGTCCCGGTGCGCCCTCCGAAACATCACAGTATAAATAAAGGTACAAGTTTTTAGTAATACCGTAAATTCTTACAGTTTTATAGATAAATAACCCGTGAAAGGCGCAGTGCGCCCTTTACATTAGACACACTTGCGAGACCACATCAAAGATGGACGATTTTATACACTCTTCTGTATAGTATAGTCCTGTACAAAACATACATACGGTTACTATTTGCAAAGAGCCCGTGAAAGACAGCGCGCCCTTCATATAAGGCGCCCTACGAAACATTACATTATAGATAAGTGGTTTTAGTTGTTCTGTATACCAGGTTTGTATAATAAATTCAAATATTAGGTGTTAATAAAGAACCAGTGAAGGGTACAAGGCGCCCTTTACATAAGATGTCCTGTGCATTATCACATTATAGACATATATATATTTTTAAAATTTGTTCTTCTGGATACCAGTTTTGTGTTATATGATATAAATTCATACAGTTGTTACTGGTGGAGATCAGGTAAAGAGTATAATCACTTACAAAAAAACTACAAAGCTATGTAGCTATAGTTCGGATAGTCAAACGTACGATGCATTCGTGAAATACTACATTGACACTATTCTCTAATTTACGATCTTTACGGCATCGAAGCTTGCTCAGTCTTAATATGTATCCATATATCCGAGTATATTGATTGTTCTTGTGTGTTTTAAAGCAGTGTTCGGATAATCAGTACCTATTGTATTTCTAAGCTATAGCTATATTAATTTCTGTGAAATGTGGTCTTCCTGTCACCACAGCATGGCATGTCCTCAGGTTGTGGATCGAGGAGAAGGCCTCTAGATACAGAGGTTAGCTGCAAATATACTGAATAAGCAGTCGCGGACAGACGACAAAAGGTGATCCTCCAGCTTGGGGATTTGGTTTGGGGCGAACAATCTCATCCTGTAGAAAAAAAAAAGAAAAAAGAGAAAAAGAAAAAGAAAAGAAAAAAGCTTCTTCAGATATATTCGCAGAATCCTCGGATTAGAACTGATAATTTGGCACGAACTCAGCAAAGTAAAATTGACATGAGATTTGGAACAGAATATAAGGAGTCTCTATAGGGTAGCGGCGTTAAAATGTGTAAGGAATGAGTTTAGAAATAGAGGATGGACCTAGTGTAATATCAGGAAGTTAGATGAGAAGGAAATGGAGGAGTCAAGTCGGGAAATTTTTCGTTCTTTTAAGGGGAACAAATTAAAACTTACCAACTAGAAACAGGGCTATCCGTTCACAAACGAATAATATTAGTAATTACATGAATTGAATTTGTTAATGATAGATTTTCTTTTACTTCTCTTAAGGGTCGGTGGTGTAATATTTTGTTTTAAATGTACATGCCCCAACATAAAATAAGGATGACAATAAAAAGGACACTTTTTACGAAAGAATAGAACGCGTATTTGATCATCTCCCGCAATACCATATGAAAATTCTGTTAGGCCGTTTCAGTGCGAAGGTACGACGAGAGGGTATTTTCAAACCGATTATAGGGAATATATGTCTGAATAAGAAAGTTGTGACAACGGCGTTAGACTCGTGAACTTTGCAACATCCAGAAACCTTATCGTGAAGATTACAAAATTCCCACATCGCGACATTTATAAATATACTTGGATTTCATTAGATGGAAAAACATAATGAAATTGATCACGTTTTAGTAGTCAAAAGAAAACAGTCTAGCACAAGTAATGTTCGGTCGTTCAGAGGAGCTGATTGTGACACTAATTACCACCTGGTAGTAGCAACAATAAGAGAGAGAGATTATCGTTGAATAAAGGAAATATTCAATATCTGAAAACGGAGCGGTCTAATTTAAAGAAATTTGAGGCGAGTACGAGGTCCTATAACCCCCCCCCCCAAACTCCTGATGTAAATCAATGTGATCTTATGTGTCCTGAGTGATCCCTGCCCCTGAGTAAACATAAGCAAAAATTTCAATAGGTAATGCAATCCCGGGCCAAAACATCTCTAACTCATTCGCTATGGTCCATGTGGGGGGTCTCAAAAGTGAAATAAGGTCACCCCGACGTCAAACAATCACACTACCTCAAACCAAATACCTCTACTTCATTCGCACCAGTAAGGGAGGTGGTGGCTGAATGGCAGAGCGTTCACCTCTGCTGTATGGGGTCCATGGTTCAAACACCGCAAAAGTAGTTGTGTGGTGGGTAACATTATGCTCCAGTTTCCTCCCACACTTTCATTCCTTTTTCATCGTCACCGTCTCCTTTAACCTAATCGTGGGACGTAAAACTAAAGATTTCATTTTCACCAGTGTTAGTCCATCTCATCAAAGGGGTAACATCCAAAAATCAAGTATTCCTCCCAAAGTTCAGCAGCGAAAATAGAACCTACTAATTAACGTGAAATCCGAACCGCATGAGCTCCTTCCGGGAATAGAACTCTGGTCTCCCACGTTAAAGGCGCATATGCTAACCGGTTAGCCACAAAGGAACTCCAAAGTTTTCGAGCTTCATATTAATACTAATACTAATTTATACTATTACTGGGGTCTACTAATTCATAATGTAATAGGTCATCAAGAAAGAGATCAAACCTTGTTTTAGTAATTTTATACCCATAAAAGGGAACGAAAAAGCCATCATAACATACAAGCTAAAAGTCCCAGTTCAGTGACGTCAAACGAACATATTAGCTCAAACCAACTACCTGTACTTCAATCATACCAGTAGAGGTGCGATGGCTCAGTGGTAGAGCGTTCACCTCTGCTGTATGTGGTCCCTGGTTCAAACTCCACGAAAATAGTTTTGTGGTGGGCAACATTATGCTCCAATTTTCTCCCACACTTTCATTCATTTCTCATCATCACCGTCTCCTTTAGCCTAAATGGCATAAGCGTGGGACGCAAAACTAAAGATTTCATTTGCACCAGTGTTAGTCCATCTCATCAAAGATATAACAATCTCCAAATTTTATGCCAAAAAAGGGAACGAAAATATAAAGCATTTGTAAACCTGTACTATTTCATAACGTAATGAATCATCAAGACCATATTTTTAGTAATTTTAAAGAATCACCATGACCTCTGATCCAATACTCCCAATTCAATGACGTCATAGCAGGGCCAAGGTACCTCTGACTCATTTACACCAACGTGCATGGCCCCTGAATAAGCATAAGCAAAATTTCAATAAGTGACGCAATCCCGGGCCAAAGCATCCCTGATTCATTCACTATGGTCCATGGGGACCCAAAATTGGATAATCAAAATTTGGGTCAGGTCATGCAATTACTACTACTGTAAACGAATAATTAGTGAAGCAAAATACATACATTAAACTGCAACGTTCCGTCGTGTATCTGTGGATTGAACCAAAAATCCCATAGACACAGTTAAGACTTGTGCAAGCTAGGGATGTGCAAACCCGGTTTTTATAAAACCGGAAATCGGTTTCTAGAACAACCGAAACTCGAAAAACCGACATTTCGGTTTTCTCCAAAAGTGGTTAGGTTTTTCACTGAAACCGGTTTCGGTTTTCTCCAAAAACGGTTCTGTTTTTCACCGAAACCGGTTTCAGTTTTCTCCAAAAGCAGTTCGGTTTATCACCGAAACCGATTTAGGTTTAATCCAAAAAACGGTTCTGTTTTTCACCGAAACTAATTTCGGTGAAAACTTTTGGAAAACATAAAACTATTTCTGTAGAAACGGAATCGGTTTCCGGAGAACAACGAAACACTATTCTGGTCAGAAATAGAACAAATTTTGGAAAAAAACGAAACCAGTTTTGAAGAAAACCGAAATCGAATCCGGTGAAAAACTAAACCGATTTTGGAGAAAACCGATAACCGGTTTCGGTCAAAAACCGAACTGGTTTTGAAGAGAACCGAAACCGGTTTCGGTGAAAACCGAACCGTTTTTTTGAAAATTTTCGAAAACCGAAAAACCGGTTTCGGTCAAAAACAGAACTGGTTTTGAAGAGAACCGAAACCGGTTTCGGTTAAAACCGAACCGTTTTTTGAAAATTTTCGAAAAACGAAAAACCGGTTTTTGTGCCCACTACTAGTACAAACCAGATTCGGTGAATCATCATTATCAATTCCAGCAGTAATCGGACCAACAATCAATCCAGCAATTTTTGTATTCACCATTTCTATCGGTAATTACTAGTTGTTTCGTAGCATAAATCTTATATTTTCTCAAACGAATTGAGATGAATTTAAAATAATACATATCTTACAAAATATGTAATTTGTAATTTCGTATTAATATAGCATGTAAATACGCATTGCGTATGGGAAAGCCAAGAACAATGTAAGGGAGCTTGGCCTCTAAATTCTTCATGGTTGGGTGCGTCGTCAAGTATATGTTATCTTAGTGCCTACAATTAAACAGTAGATACTGCTTAAAACATTATTAAATGTTTAAAAAAAATCAAATCAAAACGATAAAAAAATTATTTGCTAACACCGTCGTTATTAAGTACGAACAGTCAAACTCCTTCACAACTAGGAAAATAAATAAACTGAGCGTTGAAGATTCTTACATAATGTTAAAAATAATTGCACTAGGTGTCAATATAAGATCAATTCTAAAACTGACTACGATTTCACGTTTGCGATACACATTTAAATAATTACAGAAACAATTTTTTTTGCTTTTGAAAACCTTCTTAAAAATCATTTTCCTTAGATTCATATATGAAGCTTTGGTATCTTAGAAAACTAACTTTGTTTCCGGGTTTTAAAGAAATAAGGATACTGTTCTTAGTATAACATTCTTTGAAAGGTTAACTTTTTTTGTGAAAGACAGCATCCCGCTTCTCCGCAGTGTGGAATTTGTTTTAGTAGATACGATATTACTCAGACATTACGACGTAAGGATGAAGTTATAGACATTGTAAAAACTCATTTAACTACATAACCACTGGTACAAATCCCTGGGGGATGAGGGAGACATGTCTCCTCCAATCTTGGAACAGGGGGTACTGTAATCCCAATAATCCCATTTGAAATGTGTTTTTTGGAGAAGAGATGGCATGATATGTGTCCGATTGCCAGAAAGGAACGTGATGATGAAATTGATGTCTCCCCAGAATAAGCCTCAAATCTGCCCGCCTCCCAAAGTTGAAGACAACTCTGCTCCCCTGATCCTCCACAGCATTGTTTTTCAAATTCTTAAATATTTCGAACATCGCTTTAAAAAAAAGAAATATGAGAACGGTAATAACCTCACCCCCCCAATATTGAATACAGATTTGCACCACTGTACATAGCAAAAAATCACAGGGCAAATTACTGATACTGGCTATATATATATATATATATATATATATATATATATATATATATATATATATATATATAATGTTCTATAGTATATAGGAGGGTCTATTACTACAACTGGGTCACAACGCCACTAAACATAACCATATCTTTTTTAGGAGTAGTTTTACAAATACTGTATGAAAACGAAATGCAACATATTTTCTTTGCCGATCAATTTCAAGACTCGAGGCATATATAACATTATCTATCGTTAGTTTTTAAGCAGAAGAATCGGTTACTCATTACAAAATGCTTAATGTGGCTTCCATATTAACCAGGTAAACTCTAGTTCGTCAAAAATTTTTGACATCAATTTGTAATTACCTCAATATACAGTATTAATTATGTAAGAATTTTCATTAAAAACCTTTACATTTTTGTTTTACTTTAGGCAAATATTTGTGCAAAAGTAACTGTTTATACTGGGAAACCATAGTGATCTAAGACAGGTAATTAGAGCAAATGGTTAAAGCATAAAATACACAAAAGGGTATTAAAAAACACTCCTCAAAGTTCTTAACCGACCTTAAGTGTTACTGAATGATCAAATATTGAAATACAATAGTAATGCTAGTATCGAATGATTCAATCATTTGAATTATAATATATTATTACATATCAATTGTATTTAAACCAGCTGTTCCGCCAGAAGTTTGCATAGTATTTGATAGAATCACAGTTTTATCGTCGGAAGTTGATGTACTTCCAATGTGCAACCGTCTTCTCCTGAGTACATTCAGACAGCATTAGGTTGCAAGTACCGTCATTTATGTATCAATGAAATGTCTCGCAAGGGAAGTAAGAATTTTGCGAATTCTGGAATTTGTCCGGTTTTACTTTCGGAAGTTCGGAAAGTAAGAATTCCGGAATTGGCCATCCCTAGTTTACACACAACCTTTCAGAACAGTAAACTAATAGCTGTCTACAAACAAAGAAGTAATGCAAAGCATTTTGTATCCTGCAATACGTCATGTAATAAAATCCGACAGCAGTTTCAGTATCTAACCAGAAATTGCATATATCTAGCTACTGGAAGCTGAAGTATGAAGAATTGTGTTGTGTCTTATATTTCAGTGAATACACACCCCTGCAAACCACTGAATGTCTAAACGACTTTCGTTAAATCCAACTTGTAGTACTCACAGTTACATCCATTTGTGTCTACATGATAGGATTAGTAAGTCTTTCTCTGGTCTCACGTAAAGTTGTGACAGATCTACTACAGAATACAGAACGAATTATCAATTTAACCAAAGTTGTCGTATTACTACACATCTACTTCCGCCTCTGTCAACTCTGGTCGATCTCGTTGACGCGACACGTTTGCTTTCTATACCTCTTTCTTCGTTTACTGAGATAAACAGTAATGATTCTGAATTATATTACTGCGCGTTAGGGTGGCCCGAAAAAAAAACTTTATTTTTTTAAAGTCGCTATAGCGCGGAAAAGTTGCCGTTGGTACTGATTAGAAAAATTAAGAAAAAAAATTGAAATCTGTTAACACCTTCCGTTCGAGCATCGCAGTTAAAGTTTACCAAAAATGACGAACATCTTGTGATTTTCAATTTCTCTTGTCTTATAAATAAATAATAGTTAATCGATTTCATGATTTATTTTCTGTAATATAAATTGTATTAAACTGTAAAAAAAGTTACTGTAATTTTTAAATTTACAACATAACTGAAAATTATTTTCCAAAAAACATTTTTCATTTGAATAACATAGTTTGGATTATTTCAGTTAAATGACTGGTTTAAAAAGCAAAATGAACATTTTAAAACCGATCATGCAACCTTTTTATTTTTTTAAATTGTACTTAAAATTTAAGAAATTTCATCTGCAGCTCTTCGACAATTCGTAAACAGGAATGACCCAGAACTCACCACGAGGAGGTGGCTGCAGTTCGAGTTCCACCCACACCATTCTCGACCAACCATCCAATGCAGGTGTGTTTTACATATTTTTAGTTAATCTTTGATTTTTGTGCATTTTTCACTTGTTTTAACAATGAGGATTCACTTTTAAATGAAAGTTTTGGCTGAAGTGTGGCATAATAGCTCTGGATTGCAGAGTTGCCCTGCTATATCCATCTCTTGACTGAGCACCATATACTTTGCCAGCTGCTTCTGTTACCAGTTTTACATGTCTCTCGACACCTTGTGTGTGACAAGGGAATCCTCTTACAACTTCCCGATCGGGTACCATGCCACTCTGTATAAGCAGTCTAATTTCATCATCATTGATTCGACGTAACAATGGAGGAGAAGATACTTTGCAGGTCGACCATGTCAATCATTTCAGTATAATCTTTAGCACCAAAAGATTCCTGATTGCCTTTCCTTTAGTTTTTACCTGTCTTGCCCTTAATATTCGTCTAAGAGCAAGTTCTCTAATATACTTCCTTTCGTCCGTTATCATAGCCAAGATCAAGTTTTCTGGATGGGCAAAAAAAAATGCGTTTCTCTCAGCTACAGGCTCTACCACTTGCCGGAAAGTTTCAGGGAGCTATCTTGCTTGCAGCAGTTGCTTCAATAAGATGTTTCTAACCATCTGAAAAAGAATGGATTGTTTTGATTTTAAACCACAAAGGCATGTACGAACGCAATATAAAAATTACCAATTCTTTAAGACCTTCTGAGGGATTTTCAGTACTGATGTACAACCTAAGAATTCTGTTTGTGGTTGTCAGCCATCTTGAGCGCGACATAGGGCCAGGGTCTCGATAGCACAAGTCTTTTGGACATTCCCTTGCATTTACTGATCTTGAAATATCCAAAAGGTACTGCTGGTCTTTGCTGAGAATATGACGGTCTACTTCAGAGATTATGCAGTCAACTCTTTCAAATTCAACTACAGGTAATCTTTCACAGCCATTAAACAGTTAACCGATCGGCCGATTAAAGGTTTTAGGACCTGTTGTTTCCCCATCAACGTGTTGAAATAAGTGGCGGAGAGGCAACTCATTAAAATGGAGAAGACGTACCGCACACTGCAACGGTCTACCTATATGAAGTTCAATTTGCCGAATTACACCATCACTCCATACTGTATTGATAACAATACCATCACAACCAACAACATATAATTTGTCCAAGGAAATGTCATCTTAATCAAGTAGGAAATTATGCTGGAAGCGATATCAGTAGAAGATTCCGATGATGGAGAAACGTGAACAATATATGTGGACCCAGGTTCTTGAATGATAGTGTAGTGCTCCTGTTTTTGAAGTCTACGAAATAACTTAGAATCACGTTCTTTAACTAGCAAGGTATCATCTTTGCGCCCATCAAAGTATAGACCACGAAGCAAAGTATCAGGTTTACACTGCAAAGATCACCTGATATGATTTCTCTCTCCGTATGTTATTTTTATCGACCACGTGAGAATAGTCCGCGTCTCTCACCATTCCTATAACTTGTAGAACGATGGAAGCAATTGCAGCAGTAGCACGGTCAGATATACCAAACCTATCACTATTTAGTGCCGTTGTCTTTAGTTTTATTCTCATTTGCCATTGTGACGTAGTTTTGGTGGGGATATCTGGGACGAACTCATCATTATCACTTTCACAGAACTCGGAAGAGCCCGAACCAGCTTGTTGAAGTCTTGAACTGAAACAATGTGTAGTGTCGTTTTTAAAAATGGTTGATTAACTCAAAGGCGTATCATTAAAAACACGTTTATGTTTGTAGTTCCTTCTTCTCAGTCTTGAAGTTAGCCTCTTCGTTTCTTGAAGATCTATTGATCCAATTTTGCCCAAACCACACTTCCTTTGAAAATAGATGAATCGTAACTCAAGGGTAGGTATCTTCTTAGACTTTTCACACTTGCACTTGATAGAAAGTAAACATTCACACAAATCTGTCTTATCACACTTACACTTAAAAATGATAGGACATTTGCATGCTGCCACATCAAATAACGACAATGATCTTTGCTTGAAGTCTGTAATCTTCTTTGCAAATGTTGGCTTGTTCAAATCACGACCGTACGACTTTCTCTGTTTTTATAGTAACTGACATGATACGCAACAACAAGCTGCACGATCCTGTACTCAGTAACGGTAGGAATGGACGCTCTATCATAAATGTTTTTATTTTTCTTGCTACTATCTCAGCAACTTTTGAAAAGCTCACTTTTGCATTGTTTGTTTGTGGGTACAATTGTAGTCTTTCGTGAAAACAACACCGACGTACATCTTCATATGTAGGCAGTTTAGTTAGTGGCAAATCTCTGGGGTGACCAAAAGGAGGACACTCAAAGTTTTGCCTCATAATCATCTTCGAAGCTGCCATTGTAGCGCTACGAAAGATCACCGCACGGAATGCAACAAAAATACCAAGCACTATAATTGAGAATTTTAAAGAACAACTAATACAAATGTAATAACACAGCTAACACTGAAGGAGACTTCTGCACAACGCCACACTTAATCACTAAGTGAGGAAATGATGAGAGCGTGACGGACATGGAATGCGTGTCAAAACTTGCAGCGTTCAGCATTTAGCAACAATGCTCGAACACTCTCGAAGTGAAGCTATCTTGCAGAAGGGGACGGGAAGTGGGATTAAATCCAGTAAATTGTCGGACTGCGGTGAAATATTTCCCTGTCAATCTCCTGGTTTTTTAAACCAATCATTTAACTCATATATGCAAAATTACCCCAGACATAAAGTTTGAAAAATTCTTTTTTTGTAAAAAAAAAAAAAAGTTTTCTTTAAAGTGAATTGGAAAACAAAACCAAACAACACACTCTAACTATTTCTATACTTTACTACAATTTATATCAACGAAAATAAATCATGGAATCGATTAAAAATTATTTACTTATAAGAAAAAAGAAATTAAAAATCACAAGTTTTTCGTCATTTTTGGTAAACTTTAACTGCGAGGCGCGAACAAAAGATGTTAACCGATTTCAATTTTTTTCTGAATTTTTCTAATCAGTACCAGAGGCAACTTTTCCGTGCTATAGCGACTTAAAAAAATAAAAAGTTTTTTTTTCGGCCCACCCTACTGCGCATGCCTCGTAGATAAATATTTCTGATGCCAATAGTTTCCGTTTTGTCCAAGGAATGTTCTTTTTCTCATTCCCATCTTGACCCTTTTATTACATTATAAGAAGAGCATGTAGCTCTAAATACCTCATGTATTTACATAGCATGTAGATTTAGCTACTACATGTAAGAACATTGTCGACTTCCAGCAAAGAAGTAACATGTGATCATAGTATACAATTCACGGAAGTGATAGCTGTTAATGCAGTGGTCATAATCGGTAACGGCACAGTGGGTGAGTGGACAAAGCACTGGCTTTTTGCGCCATCCATCCGAGTTCGAGTATATCTTGGCTTGATTTTTTATCCATTTGAGAGGACGTATTGTCTCTTTTCGCTACAGGTAGTCACTCTTTTCGTATTTTTCGTCGTCCTTCACAGTTAAAGTAACTGCTTATTCTTATTCTTGCTACGAATTATGGATCTTCTCTTTGGTTTCATGTCAAACATGCACACGCAATGAAAAGACGGTGTTGATATATTATGTGGAAATAAGTAAGGCTGGCTGGCGCTCCCATCCATATTTTTTTCGATGCGCCTTTGGGCTCACGGTGTCCAACGTTGGTCCAATCCTACTATCACCTCATATTCTCTCGATATAAGTTATCGACATTTTGCCTAAAGAGGGCACTTCCGTGGCCCCATGACTCCCCATGACAATGCCTCTTCGTTCTTTTTGCATTGATATCCTTTATTTTTCTGAGTACTATGAGTGCATACTGTCCAACTTTGCTCCCAACACTCTACCATTTCCCGTCCTCTCGATATAAATTGATTGTAAGGGAGATATGGCGTTTCAATCATTACGAATGATGATGAATTTAGGAAGATATTGCGTTGCCACAAACAACACCTATTATTATTATCATTATATTATTATTATTATTATTAGTTTTATTATTATTATCGAAAAAAAGTCTGACTGTAGCGAAAGGGGGTGAACCTTCTTTAGGTGATTAATCGGGTCCAATATTTCAATAAAAAAAAAAAAAGGATAAGTCCCTGGACACAAATATTTCAGTAAAAGAGGAAAAGTCATTCTAACATTGTGAATATCTATTTATGGGCGAAATTTATTTCCGTTGGAACTTTTTAAGAGTTTGAAGGGCCGCCATTTTAAACATTTTCATCTTATTATTCTGGCTAACTCATTCAAGATATTTCAACAGTTAATGTTTGTGCCAAGTTTGGTTTCAATCCGCAGAAAATCACGGTGGTTATGGCATTCACAAATGGCGTTTTATATATAGATATATACAGATAGATAGATAGACACACAGAGGGAGAGAGAAAAAGTGCCTTGCACACTTCTCGCACCTGTGCTACGTCAGAGCTAAACGGGGCCTCTTTGCAAAACGTATTGACCAAGCTAACCTAAATACAAACCTCCCAGTACTCAACGTACAAATCGTGGTCGAGAGGTTGTCCTCCCCGGTGGTCTAGTGCTAGGACGCGCCTCTCTGGTGCACGGGGTCCCGGGAACGATTCCCGGTTGGAGTGTCACGCGGATATTTCTGTGTTCGTGTCCCTGTTGTTCTAGGTGATTGGAAAGAAAACAAGTAAAGCAAGTAAAATTAAGTAATGAGTAGTTCAACTAAGTTACTGAGACACGTTCGGTGAGTCAGGTAACTTTAAGAAAGAAAAAAAAGATTTAAAGCATGTAGTGCTGTATTTTTAACGACCATGAGTCGGGGTTTCGGGGTCATTAGTACTTTTGAATTTGGCGGTAATTTGACGCAGTGATAAATTCCCAATGCATTTCTTATGGGAGTTTCGTGACTTTTAATTGGTTATATCTACACTAATAGTGAAGCACTAACGAAACTTTTAGTATTTTCTAGAAGCACTAACGATGCACTAACAAACGGCACTCAATTTTTCCTTATTGCTTGAAGTGGGGGGGGGTAGCGTGTACCCTTGTTTTCGTTCTAGAGCCTACACTAATGAAGCACTAACGTTAGCGGTTGGTGCACTAGGAAGCACTAACGATGCTCTAACGAATGGCACTAGTTATTTCGTTAGTGTTTGAAGTAGGGGCAGCGTGAACTTGCCCTCCCATATGTTTTTTTACTTGTAGCTCCTACACTAATGAAGCGCTAACGTCTGGGTTGGTACACTAAGAAGCACTAACGATGCACTAGCGATTGACACTAATTTTATC
Source organism: Thermobia domestica (assembly GCF_964235325.1). Lineage (NCBI taxonomy): Eukaryota > Metazoa > Arthropoda > Insecta > Zygentoma > Lepismatidae > Thermobia > Thermobia domestica. Next base: position 71,923,037 of record NC_137468.1, read on the forward strand.
GTCAGTGCGTCAAGTGCGTGGGGAAGTTCACGGACGTAGGTAAAACTTATTTATAATGTGCATTGACAGACAGCTCAAATAAGCATGCATTTTTTAATTGTTATTACAAAAGCTGCTAATAAACATGAGAGTAGTTTTCCTTTTTGCTTTTGTGCATTTGCTTCCGCCTAGCCTACTGTTTCCTAGTTCGTTAAACGCAAAAGTTATTGTTTTCTGTTTAACAAAACCACGGAAAACTCGCACACAATGGATATTCATCATGAAAATTTAAAAAGAATCATATCAAATGAAAAAAAGAACCATTCCATTAAAAATGGCTCCGTGTTCTTTTAAATAGATACCATTCTAACGGTTCATCACCGCAAAAAAGTTATTCGGCAAAACACCAAATTCATTAAGAAGAGATAAAAACTGCATCCATGGCCCTAGCAGGATACAAATTTAATTCAACGCCCCTAACAGCTTGACAAAATTAAGTTCCAGTTGTCAGTTAGCTCCAAGTTCTCCAGTTTCCTCCACAGAGAAAACACCGAAAAAATACATTCATCATTCCAAACAATAAAAACAACACCATTTACCAAAAATCATTCAAGCTAATGCTTTTCCTTGTTTTATAATCTAAACGTTTCTTTCTTCACCTCACCTTTGCAACTAGACACTTAAAAAAAATAAATAAAAATTTAAATTTTACTTATATTCAACATAACCTTTTACAATTAAGTTCGGTGTAAAACATCAGTTTTCATCCCCATATTTTACATCCCTTAGTTTAGCATTTAATAATCATAATCTAAGCTATTAACTTATGTTCTCACAACTTCACAATACGGAAGGAAGCCAAGTCCAGCAAGTTGAAGTACGCAGCAATGGGGACAAGACAAATTTAACTTGAAGTTGCTAAAGATGAATTTGTACATTGTACAACTAAATCAGTCTCAAAAATATTAAAGTATGACTTGAAAGTTTTATCCATTTTTAAGTGGAAAGTTTCGTACAATATTGCCAGTGGGGGATCTAGCCTGAGGCCGGAGGGCCCGGCCCCCCTGTTTTTTGAGAGACAAAAAATAATTTAAACTATTATTTATATATTTTTGAAAGTTTATAGTAGACTTATGATATACCTATCATAGTCTGGGGGTCTAACTTGTCCCCCGAGTTTTTACCTTCTAGATCCACCTCTGAATATTGCTTCTCATGTTTTATTTAAGAAATATAAACCAGGAGTACAGCAGAGGAAATTCTAGTTTCGAGTTTGAGTCTGTGTTTATCGTCCTTCTAGAACACTAAACGTTTGTTGATAACACATAACTTAGTTTTAAAAAGAAGAGGAAAAAGAGAGGCCCTCGAATCTTACTCTGAGAAAATGGATTTGTATATAAAAGATATGCATGTAATAAAGTCTAGATAGAGATAATATAGGACTATAATGTACTAATATATAAAATAGACACAAAGATATTTTAATTTCCAGGTTTAACAAGGGTGAAAGTAAAGAAGAAAATGTAAACAGAAAAAGTTTTCAGATATTGATTGGTATGTCCATACTTCGGTATGTTTCGGCACACTTGGTATTTTTGTTTTCGGTATGCTTCGGTTTTTTTTTTCAATATTTCAGTTGTCGGTATTTCGGTTTGATTTGGTATCTCGATATACCTCGGTATTTAGGTTTTTAATGTTTTCGGTATTTCTGTGTACCGATATTTCGGTATGTGTAGTACAGAAATTGCGGTATTTCAAAACATACCAAAAAACGATTTTACAGTCCTAATTGGAATATTTCTGTCTTCTTTGTTACCGTTGTAAAGAATAATGTTTGCGAAACTTATTTACGAAGGTGGGTAACAAGTAAATCATGCAGCGTAAAAAATATGTAATTCATAACTATACAATAGCAAAACTAGCTTATAGCAACCACTTAGCGAGTATATTTCGCACTCGTCTTAATTTATGTTTATACAACTAATGAATCCGCATGCGATGCGAAGAGGGAGAAATGCTTTTACTAAATTAAAGGCTAACAGTTTCATTCTAAGCTGAATAATTTCTTTAATGTAGATTTACGTGTTCTCCTGTCATGGTGTTCCCCTACTTTTTAAAATTAAGTTTGTGTACTATTTTTTTCTTTTCACTTGTTCCCTGGTATAAACAAAAATAAAATAAATACTTATGGATTGTTCCCTTACTTTTTGACCTACTTCGAATACTGTGTGCAATACTATTCAAAATCACATTACAATTAATTACTTTGTAATATCACATATAAATGCTATGATCAAAAATATATCATGCCATGTACACTCATGTCCAAAATTATTGTCGCATGTCTATAAATATGTTGTAGGAATATAATTTGATGACGAATTCGTCCGGTATTTCTTATAATGTTAGTATGTGTATAATCGGCAAAGACATGTATGTGGTAAATCTCATGTCAAAAGAGCAATAAATTAAAACAATAAAACGAAAATAAATTTTCTTGTCCATTTAGTAACATTATACTTTACTCATTATAATTTTCGTACCGGTATTTATAATTCTTTTCCTATGAAATTTACCACAAATATATATTTCCCTATTATACGTATAGTGTCAGTATTAAAAGTACCCTGTAAATTATTATCAAATTATATTCTTACAAGAATACAGCTATAGATATGCGACAATAATTTTGGACATGAGTGTACATAACTTCTTTAAAATTCATAGTTTTCTCTTTTTCTCTTTATATACAGTATGTACTCAGTGACAAAACAATAAAGCATCTAGAAATAATAAAGAGAATTAAATTAAACTTCACGTGTTGCAACTTCATACAACTTTATAGCAAGCCCGTGATGGCCCACCGGGACACCGGGACGTGTCCCGGTGCGCCCTTCGAAACATCACAGTATAAATAAAGGTACAAGTTTTTAGTAATAAATTCTTACAGTTTTATTGTAAAGAACGCGTGAAAGGCACAGTGCGCCCTTTACATTAGACGCCCTTGCGAAACCACATCAAATATGGACGATTTTATTCACTGTTCTGTATACTACAGTCCTGTACAATGTATACATATAGTTACTATTGGTAAAGAACCCGTAAAAGATACAGTGCGCCCTTTACATAAGGCACCCTACGAAACATCGCATTATAGATAAGTGTTTTTAGTTGCTCTGTATACCAGGTTTGTATAATAAATTAAAATAGCAGCTGTTAATAAAGAACCTGTGAAGGGTACAAGACGCCCTTTACATAAGGTTCCCAGCGCATTATCACATTATAGACATATTTTTTTAAAATTTGTTCTTCCAGATACCAGTTTTGTGTTATATAAATTCATACAGTTGTTATTGACGGAGATCAGGTAAAGAGTATAAACACTTACAAAAATAACTGTAAAGTTATGTAGGTATAAAGAGAAATAATGTGATACATCAAGAATAGTTCGGATAGTCAAACGTACGATGCATTCCTGAAATACTAAATTAAACTAGTCTCTGATTTACGATCTTTACGGCATCGAAGCTTGCATAGTTTTAATATGCATCCATACATCCGAGCATATTGATTGTTCCTGTCTGTTTTAAAGCAGTGTTCGGATAATCAGTACCTATTGTATTTCTAAGATATAGCTATATTAATTTCTCTGAAATGTGACCTTCCTGTCACCACGGCGTGGCGCGTCCTCAGGTTGTGAATCGAGGAGAAGGCTTTTAGATATAAAGATTAGCTACGAATATACTGAATAAACAGTCGCGGACAGATGGCAAGGGGTGATCCTCCAGCTTGGGAATTTGGTGTGGGGCGAACAACCTTATCCTGAAAAAAAAAAAAACTTGTTCAGATATATTCGCAGAATCCTTGGATTAGAACTGATAACTTGGCACGACCTCAGCAAAGTAAAATCGACATGAGATTTGGAACATGGAATATAAGAAGTCTCTATAGGGTAGCCGCGTTAAAATTTGTAAGGAATAAGTTTAGAAATACAGGATGGACCTAGTGGGATACCAGGAAATTAGATGAGAAGGAAATGGAGGAGTCAAATCGGAAAATTTTACGTTAAGGGGAACGAATTAAAAATTACCAACTAGGAACAGGGCTATCCGCTCACAAATGAACCAATTCACATGGGTTGAATTTGTTAATGATAGATTTTCTTTTACTTCTCTTAATGGTCGGTGGTGTAATATTTTGTTTTAAATGCACATGCCCCAACATAAAATAACGATGACAATAAAAAGGACAGTTTTTACGAAAGAATACATGGAAATTCTGTTAGGCCGTTTCAATGCGAAGGTAGGACGAGAGGGTATTTTTAAACCGATTATAGGGAATAAATGTCTGCATAAGAAAGGTTGTGACAACGGCGTTAGACTCGTGAACTTTGCAACATCCAGAAACCTTATCGTGAAGATTACAAAATTCCCACATCGCGACATTCATAAATATACTTGGATTTCATCAGATGGAAAAACACATAATCAAACTTATCACGTTTTAGTAGACAGAAGAAAACAGTCTAGAACAACTAATGTTCGGTCGTTCAAAGGAGCTGATTGTGATACTAATTACCACCTGGTAGTAGCGATAATAAGAGAGAAACTATCGTCGAATAAAGGAAATATTCAATATCTGAAAACGAACGGATTAATTTAAAGAAATTTGAGTTGAGTCAGGTTAGATGGGAGCCAGATCCTCGAAGTGTCAAACAGATCCTCGATTTCAGAAGGTTCGAAGTGCACTACTGTTCAGGATACTTGGTTGAAATTAGAGATAACATTAACATTTCAGCAAAAGAAAAATTTGGGCACGCAGAGATACGTAGGAACAAACCAAGTTTCAACCAGGAATGCACTAAAGTAGCAGAGAAAAGAAAATAGAAAAAACCGCGGTGGCTAAAAGATCGAAACGAAATACCTACATAAAATTTCATTGTCACCTGGCGGAAAATTTCCAAAATTTTTAGAACAAAGGAACGCTATTTTTGAAAGCTAAAATTAATTAGTTTGAGGATAATAATAAAAAACAAAAACATTCGGGGAATGTATAAGGGGAGCAACGAATTTAAGAAAGGCTATCAACCTCGTGCTTATATATTAAAGAAAGTCAACGGAACAGTTCTCACTGACAAGGATAGGATCTTAAATAGATGTAAAGATTTCTTTGACGATTTGCTTAACATATATCCAAAAACTAATGTTCTTGGAGAAAGTGAAATGCACAGAACATAATTATATATTCCAGAACCTAACCAGACAGAAATAGAAATTGCTATTAGAAAACTAAAGAAACACACTTCTCCGGGTGTAGACGCAATTCTGGCTGACTTAATTTTAGCTGGAGGGGTAAAATTGTAGAGCAAAATACACAAACTCGTTCTCCTTATCTGGAACAAGGAGTAATTACCAGAAAAGTGAAAAGAATCAACCATTGTTCCAGTTCAGAAGAAAAGCAACAAAACTGATTGTAATAATTATTGAGACATTTCTCTTCCGTCAACATTCAGTAAATTCTCTTAAACATTCTGTTAGAAAGATTGCCTCCATACGCACACTAAATTATTGGATATTATCAGAGCGGATATAGGTAAAATCGATCAATTATCGACCAGATATTTACCATTCGACTAACACTTGAAAAGAAATGGGAATACAATATCCTGACACATCAGTTATTGACTTTAGACTCGGAGGGGAAACATTGAACAACATGCTTACAGAATTTGGAATACCGAAAAGTTACATTAATTAAGATATGTTTAAATGAATCCCAAAGTAACGTTCGAATAGTGAAATTCTCGTTCACGAGCTTTCGCGTTGAGAATGATCTAAAACTAGGAGATGCGTTGTCGTCATTATTATTTAACTTTGTTTTAGAGAACACTATAAGAAAAATCAAAGACAGCAATCAGGTCCTTGAGCTGAATTGTATTTACCAGGTTATGGCGTATGCTGATGATGTAAATTTTATAGGGGATGTTAGAACAATACAAAGGAATGCAGAAATCTTAATTAACGCTTGGAGGGACATGGGCTTAGAAGTAAATGCAGAGAAAACTAAATACATGGAAGTTTATCGGGATCGTAATACTGCATTTTATGGATGCGTTAAAATACCAGATAATGTTTACTTTCGACAAAGTGGATACTATCAAATATCTAGAATCATTATTAACAGACCAAAACCATAATCACTAAAAAATTTTATGTCAACTGAAAGCAGGGATTTCGTGTTATTATTCAGTTAAAATCTTTTGTTGTTGCGAATACTGTTGAGGAATTTGTAGCTTAAAATATAAAACGATAATCATGCCTGTTGTGCTGTAAGGTTGCGAAACATGGTCACTGACTCTGAGGGTAAATCGCAGACTGAAAGTATTTAAAACAAGATTCGGACTTCAAGAGGAACTTGAGTGAGGAATGGCGGAAACTTCATAACGAGGAAGTGCATAATTTATACGTTTACCAAATATTGTTAGGGCCGTCAAGTCTAGTAGGCTCAAGTGGGCAGATCATGTAGCTAGAATGGAAGAAATTAGAAACGCTTTCAAAGTTCTAACTGAAAATTCAAATAGGAGAACGACCAATAGGAAGACCGAGGCGCGGATGGGAGGACAACATTAAAATGGTTCTCGCAGAGATTGGAATATAAAGTAGAAACTGAGTTCAGTTGGCTAAAGACAGAAATCAATAGAGGGCTTTTGTAAATGTGGCACTGAACCTCCAGTGTCCAAAGGCAATAGAACTACATTAAGTTGTTGATATATTTTATATCAAAGTCTGTACATAAGATTATATATATATATATATATATATATATATATATATATATATATATATATATATATATATATATATATATATATATATATATATATATTCCCGTTTGTATGGGCGCCCTTTTAGTAGACTTGTCCACCGCCCTCATTAGTATCCCAGCACGGGCCTGCTTTATAGTAATGATTACAATATCAGATCAATTCAACCAATGCAACAAAGGGTTTGATCGTTATGATCCTAATACGTATTGCATATTGTTGCACCGCATCGAGCAAAGATACATACGCCGATGCTTCTTGAAAGTGAGTCGTAGAGTCGCCGCATCGTATCATTCCCTGAGGCAACTCACGCCATCATTGCCATAACTATGTCTCGAAATTTTGCAGACTGACAGTGGCGTCGAGTTGACGTCCGATCTGATCTCAAACGTTGGAAACATCAAAGTGCCTTGTTGGTCGCGGAAGAATCCCAACATGACGTAGACAGTCCATCTACATACAAATAAGTGCCGGGTATGTCCACGTGTTGCCTTGTTGAAAGGGTGTAGAGGAAGGATAACACATGCAGACGCATAATCTCACCCAAGTATCGCTGTGAGTGAAGATCCCGCGTTTATTATTATGGGCGACTGAAACAAAAAAAGTTTTCAGATATTGATTGGTATCTCCATACTTCGGTATAGGTATTGTGGAACGTGGTGTATTCCTATACCATGACGCCAAAAGTAACACCTGCTTGCCGTTCCACAATATTGGCTGGATGGGACCTCCTCGCCAGGCGCTTCCACACAGGGATGCGATGGGCTAATGTCGTAACGTAGAATCGAGGCTGATCACTGAACACGATCCATTGCCATTCATGAAAATCACATACTGACCGAATGTGACACCACTTCACACGCTATTGTTTATCCACTGATGTTAATGGCAAACTACACAAAAGAGAGTGCACCCACAATCCAGCTGATAGTAGTCACCGAATTACGGTGCAGGAGGACACAAAGTATTGTAGAGAGTCCATTACTTTTGTCCGAATGGCAGGCGCAGGTGCCACAGACTTACGTAATGCTTTAAGAACAATGGAACGAGCTTCAGACATATCTGGCAATTGCGCGAAATGTCCTGCCGGCTTCATGCAATCCCATAATGCAGCCGCTTTCGAACACCGTCAAATGCCGTTAGTGCTGTGTAATGCGGTGATGAGCAGAGGTGACTACTTTGACCTAACCTCACTCAACCTCACGCTCACAAACTCATTTCGACCTCACGCTCACTCGCCCTCACACTCACAAACTCATTTCGACCTCACGCTCACCTCACCGGTCTGATCTCACGCTCGCTCAACCTCATTCTCACCTCACCAGTCTAACCTCATACTTACTCGGCCTCACGCTCACAAATTCATTTCGATCTCATACTCACTCAACCTCACGCTCACATCACTCTAACCTCACGCTCACTCAACCTCGCGCTCACATCATTCTAACCTCACGCTCACTCAACCTCACGCTCACATCACCAGTCTGACCTCACACTCACTCAACCTCACGCTCAATAATAATAATAATAATAATAATAATAATAATAATAATAATAATAATAATAATAATAATAATAATAAAAGTAAAAATGAAGCTCTCCAAGAAATAATTGATTTTGCAAATCTATGGCTTGAATATTGGTCGAAGTTAAGTGAAATTTTAACCTTGTACTTGCAGTAGACATTTGCATAGAGGCCGATCCGTATGATGCACTTCGACCCCTTCCCTAAGTTCTCTTTAGCATGTAACCCTCGACATCTGCCACCTTACCAATCTCTATCTAGATTAATTTCAACAGTCCAAACAGTTATTCTGGTCATTTTAGAGACACTCTCGGTAGTTTCAGTATTAAAACTATTACGTAGAGTCGAAAATCGGAAACGAATTTCTTGTATTATTCAACTAGCTCGTATTGTAAAAGTCAAATTAATCATTCTCTGTAAATTTACTTTAAAAAATGAATTTGTTACAACTCAAATCTTTATTTACAGGATACAAAGTGAAAATACATTAAAATTTGTACAAAAACGAAGATATTTATAAAATAAGTTTTTCTATATGATTATTTTGTATTGTTAAAATTTTGTTCATCGACGGGGGGAGGGGAGCGCCAAACCTTTTGGGCCTAGGGGCGCGAAACATTAAATCCGGCCCTGGTCGAACACTAAAAATAAATCAATCATCGGTGTTTGTCCGACTAATATTACATAAAAGGTATTAGTTATCTCCGTTTTGGATAAAAATATAGATGAAATATAGCTTTAGGAACAAACGTGAGCTAGTTGCATCCTCCTATGTTGTTCCGCTCTTTGAACAACAATTAAAGGATTATATTTGGTCTAGGAATTAATTCGTGCGGTTGGTACGCACACATTGAAGCTGTAGTACAAACACAAAATACATAAATACCTTAAGAAAAATATTGTCCATCGCTAGCCACCACTTTCGCCAGCCACGTAGCCAAGGGGTGGGTCCGGGGGGTCCGGACCCCCCCCTTCGAGACCAAAAATAAAAAAAAATTAAGGAAGGATGAAACAAAAAGAAACCAGAAATAGGAAGGATAAGCGTTAAAAATAAAAAAAAAAAGCTAAAAATAAAAATAATTTTTCATCATCGCTTCTCAGCAGTATCAAACATGTTATTTCGGAAACAGTTTTCCACTGATCCTTTAACTTGTCATTTGGAACAGACAGTAGTTGACGGAATAATGGAAACAAAAAAAGTTATGTAGAAAGCAAGTTCTGTTAACATTTAATTCAACAAAGAAAGAAACGCAGATATTGTAAAATATTTTACAAAACATTATTGAATATGTAGTTTTTATAATAGTTGAGGTCATAATGAAAGGAAAATTGTTATATTTGGATGAACAGAAGGAACGTAGATATTGTAAAATATTTTTTTTAAATCTCTTTTTTTGGGGGGGGCGCGGTGGCTCAGTGGTAGAGAGTTCACTTCCGGTGCTTGGGTTCCCTGGTTCGATACTAGCTCGCGCCGTGTGGACTTTGTGGTGGACAAACACCGTGCTGGTGGGTTTTCTCGGGATTCTTCCGTTTCCTCCCATTTTCTTCATTCCACCTTTTCACTCATCTCTCATCATCACCGTCTCGTTTAGCCTAACCGGCATAAACGTGGGACGTAAAGCTTAAAGAATTCATTTCATTTTCATTTCAAATCTTTTTTTTAATATTCTTTTATTCGAGATTTCTTCATAGTTTGTTACTAAAATGCTTACTAACATGTCCTAATTTTAAAGTCTTAACAAACTAATATATGTTGCTAGTAAAATACTTTAAATTGATCAAGCCCCTGGTGTGATAACAACAATATTTCATGTCAAACTCCCCCCCCCCCCCTTCATTACGAAATCCTGACTAAACGAACCAATATATGTTACCAGTAAAATAGTTTAGAATAATCGAACTCTGGTGTGATAACTACAGTACTTCATGTCTCGGACCCCCCCTATTACGAAATCCTGGCTACGTGCCTGCTTTCGCCCATCTGTCAGGCAATGTACGGATTCCGTGGCGAAAGAAGTCCTCATCCTTGGAAGCGATCCAGTCAGAGACCCATGTTTCGATATCTTCTGAAGAAGTAAACCGCTGTCCAATCAAATCGTTGTTCATGCAATCGAACAAGTAGTAGTCCGAAGGAGCAACGTCTAGTGAATACGGCGGGTGGGGTAAAACTTCCCATCCGACATTTTCTAAATAGGTTTTGACCGGTTTTGCGACATGTGGGCGAGCGTTATCATGTTGAACAATAAGTTTATCATGTCTGTTCTCCCATTCTGGTCGTGTTCTGGCCAGAGCTTGCTTCAAACGCATTAATTGTCGTCGATAACGTTCTCCATTCATAGTTTCACCCGGTTGCAACAGCTCATAGTACACCACACCTTTCATATCCCACCATATGCACAGCATAACCTTTGCACAGTGAATATCTCGTTTTGGTTGTGATGGACCTGGTTCACCTGGTTTCACCCAGGCCTTTTTTCGTTTAGGGTTCTCGTAATGGATCCACTTCTCATCACCCGTAATAATTCGATGCAGAAACCCCTTTCTGCTCTGTCGTTGAAGCAGCAATTCGCAAATGGTTTTTCGTCTTTCAACGTCTCTGTCTTTCAATTCATGTGGAACCCAATGTGACATCTTTTGAATCTTTCCCATGGCTTTCAAGCGTTTGGAAACTGTTGTTTGATCAACGCCTAATGCTGCTGCAAGTTGCACCTGCGTTTGACACGAATCCTGCTCGAGCAATGCTGTCAATTCTTCGTCTTGAAATTTTTTTGGCTGTCCAGCTCGCTCTTGGTCTGTCAAGCCGAAATCACCACTTCTAAACCGTGCAAACCACTTCTGACACGTTCGCTCAGCTATAGCATGGTCACCATACACTTCCACCAAAATACGATGACTTTCAGTCGCACTTTTCTGCATGTTAAAGTAATGCAGCAGGACACCCCGCAAAAACACTTTATCAGGCACAAATTGCGCCATGTTCACTTAACTACAAACTGGTGTTGTTGACGCTTTAATCCACTGCCCTATACTACGAACGATACGCGATGACAGGGGTTTGCAACACATGTGTGGATACACGGAACTGTGGGACGCTCCGTTCGTTGCGCCATCTCTTGTCCACCCGCACGAATTAATTCCTAGACCATGGTCAAGGACTGGCACATTTACCCTAGTAATACAAAACATTTATTTATGGCTGTTCTGCTAGTTATATTTATACAAAAACAATTACTTGCTAACTACCATATATGAATTTCATATCCAAGTAAATAGTCGGTGTATATGAAATTCTATATACTTATCAAGATGTAATAATGTCTCTCAAAATTAATCGCCCAGAAAATACCGGTATGTAAATTCTATTTTCTATTTGGAGCAGGCAGGGATGCCCACAGGCTGGTTTTAGGGCGTTGAGTTGAGTTGAATTTCAGTTTAGCGTCCCTTTCAGCAGCGCGGCTATGTGAGACGTAACCCACTGATTAACGTGGAATCCGAACCACATGTGCTCCTGCCGGGAATCGAACCCGGGTCTCCCGCACCAAAGGCGCGTACGCTAACCGTTTAGTGGTTTTAGGGCGTTGGTTGCACCCGTTAGTTTTTTTGGGGAGAGAGAGAACATATTTGCTTTCAAAATGACAGAATCGCACTTTTAATTATACTATAATTTTCCTTTTGAGGACGGCAACTCTGAAGGTGAATGAATGTATTCTCTTTGGCTTGAAAGGATAAAAATTAGGACGGAAGGTGGAAGAAAATACTGTATAAACTGATCCTGTTTAGAAAGACTGGACGAGGGCTACTAAGTGATGTATATGCGGGGGGAAATTGCGCCCAACTAGTTGAAGAGATGGGCTTCCCTCGGCCGAGGGCGGGGGAGGGCTGCAATTCTTATGTGGTTAACTGCTAGGCCAAGATTCAAGATTCCCCTCCGCTCTAGAAAATTCGTAAATAAAACACTGACTTAGCCTACAAAATCCCTGTTAAACAATGGCAAGCGAAATCACAAGAGAAAACTATAGTTAAAGAGACAAAGGAAAATATTGAAACCAGTTTTGGCGGTAATGTATCTTTAAAAATGTAGGTAATACAAAACATTTAATTTAATCGGTTATTTTATGATACTAAATGATGAATATTCTTGACCGGATTTCAAGGTCAAGTACTCCAGTGTGCCTGACAAACAATCAAGATATTCCATGATTATTTTCTACTTGCTTCTAAGAAATACCTGATCACAAAGACATTCGATCCCAAATTGGCAAATAATAATAATAAAAAGCTAGCGGACCAAAGATACTCCCTGCTTACCTATGATTGTTTCACAGCAGGTGTTATCTTGACATAGAGAAAAAGAAGTGTTTGTGTAGAGAACATAAAATCTAGTGTTTTCGAATTACGATATACTTCTCCCTGCTAATGGAAGAACCAGGTGCCTACTTTGATCCAACCTCACTCAACCTCACGCTCACAAACTCACTTCGACCTCACACTCACTCGACCTCACGCTCACATCATCTGTCCTAACCTCACTCAACCTCACGCTCGCACTCATTCCGACCTCACGCTCACACTCATTTCGACCTCACGCTCACCTCACCGGTCTGACCTCACGCTCACTCAATCTCACGCTCACCTCACCGGTCTGACCTCACGCTCACCCAACCTCACGCTCACATAACCAATCTGACCTCACGCTCACTTCGTGAGGTTGAAGTCGAGTAAACGTGAGTTCCGAACTCGTGAGCGCCGACCTCATGAGTTTGGACACTTTTGGTGATGAGGCATTATGTGTGTTTCCAGCCCTTTTGATATGCTTACTCACTCTCTCACGCTTCATAACTGACTACGATTAGGACTGAATTTTCTTACTGCTGACATTATTGCCCTTATAGGGTCATTGCCGATATTTCCGATATTTAAAACTGTAATCGTATACACACCTCCATAACGCTAAACATGTGGAGAATTAAAGTTGACTTGGACAATTCGCTTTTGGTGATTCGTTGTTTTTTGTCAATGGGAGTATATATACGTAGATACTGTATGTATAAGTGTGTAGCGATATGTTTTAGCGCAAATCTATTTTGTATCTTGACCGAACGTGATTGCAATCGATAGCTTCAGGTGCAGGTGCTGCAGATGCGATGAACGTCCAGGTGTGTTCTACGCATCGGAAGCTATTGATTGCAATCACGTTCGGGAAAATTGATGGGGACTTGAAATTGGGGCTAAACTTGGCCGCACTCTTTCTACAGAAATAGAAGTCACCAAGTGAAAGAACAGTAATTTTTGAACATTTTTTTCCGCTGAAGCCCCTGAACGTTACTTGTCCCAAGTGGAGTACCGGCATGCATCAACAAAAGAAGTGCGTAGAATATATGATGGTACCATGATAATTCCACAAAGCACCATGAGTTTCACCGTAATATAAATTTTCATCCGTGTTCTTAATCTGTACGCAATGACATTTTTATGTTATAATCAGACAGTTTTTTTTTTTTTTCTTTTTAAAAAAGGTATACTTTTCATATTTCATTCTTTCTCCTCAATCGTTTCTTCGAGCTTACCAAATCATATGGAGCATTAAATGTGTGTTTGTAGAGTCCTGTATGGGTATGTATTTGAACCTCTGCACTCGACGCGGAGCTACCATTTTTGTCATCTTATTTTACCTTGAAATGGTTGGTTCCAGAGATCTAACGTAATATAATTTGTTAGACTTCATTAAACTTTAGCTTTTCCTCCTAAAAAGAGGGGTGGACAAAGTAATTTTCCTTTAACCTATAATATCTGCACATAATTCGAATAAATTAATAAATAAATAAATCGGTAGACCAGATAATACGTATTGTTAGAAATATTTGTGTTAATTGTTTAATGTATCAACGTAACCCTAGTGATACATTTATTTTATCAGTGTTAGAAAAACGAAGTGCTTCAGTTTCAAGGTAAAAAAAAAAAAATCTGTTTACAAGTTAGTTATAAAATTTATAGTTTTTATCTAGTTATTGATATATCCCAATTGTTAACTTAAAGGTGTATCAGTAAACTAAAGTACAGCGTTGGCGTAGCATTTTCAGTCTACATTAAAAATTCGTCTCGGAGAGATAATAAGACATTAACTTTCAACCACCTGGAATTTAGAGCCTTCCATTGGTCTAATTTCTCCGTTCTCTCAGAAGTTGAAATATTGAACTCTGGTTCTCAATAGTTGGTAGTGTCTTCTAGGTTTAAGAATCATCCTGAGTGCCTTCATTTTAATTCTAAGTTTTAGGGTAAGTTTTCTTCTTTTTGGAAGGCATAAGAAACTACTTCCCCCTGCCTACTCGGAAGTAAAATTATATTATGTATTCAAAATATGCTGCTTGTAAAACATATTTCATGGGGAGATTCCGGGTTAATTCTCAGCGAAAATATAGATGGTTCAAACCGTGCGTTAAAGTGTTCACGTTCATACGATATAGTTAGGTTTTGTCTCACGTGGTTTTAGAAACGGACACAAAGCTCGAAAATTCAAGAAAAAACAAATCCCTTTGAGTAGCGAGGCTATATGAGACGGGAACTTTAGCTAAACGTGGAATTCAAACCACTTATGCTCCTGCCGACAATCGAACCCAGGTCTCCCGCGCCATAGACTCATAGAACTCACTCTAAATTTTGCAATCAATAAGACATTTAAATTTAAAAGGTCAGCGAATTTTGCTTCTGGAGGAATCGAGTCTGGACCCCATGTTTTTCAATACGTAGATACTGACCAATGAATCGAAAAGGGATAAACATGACAACTAATGAAAGATTTAAGGAAAGTAGGTAATTATGAAGTAGGAGTTAGATTAAATAGAAGCAGGAACACCATGAGTCTACGACCAAAATCCTCAATCAGCAGTGAACCTCAAATTCGCCTTTATGTCTCTTCCAGGATGAAGTAAGTATTAATGACACTATAATTCTCAGAACCAACTTTGCACTACCAATTCGTTCACACTTCATTAATATTTAAATGTGTTTGTCAAGTTCTGTAGTCGATTTTAAATCGGCATAAGTAGGCTTGTCGTAAATGTCGTTTTAACATTCTATTTTCTCAGGACTGAATATAAACCAAAATACAAAGATGTGTCATATTGCTCATACTATATCACCAAGAAACCCACAACATACCATATAATATTGTATAGTAGCTGAAATGGTAGTTATTGGAAAACAAAGAACTGGTTTATAGAAAACGTGTGAACTCTCCTCCGCTCTAGAAAACGAATTTGAAAGTTTAACGTTGAAAAATATCATAAGGAACTCTATTTATGGAATAAGTTTCGAACTTCTTACCCCCCTTAGGATACGCCCTTAAATTAAAGTGACATGACAAAATCCCAGCTTGAAACGTCCTACTGTGTTCCAAAATTCGTTTCTGACTTTCCAGCCGTTTTCCTGTTATGAGATCAAAACCAACGGACAACATAGCTTTCAATGTGGCGAAGAAATGTAGAAATTGCTCCTACTCCCAGTTTTGAAACGGGAATGTTAAAAATCGCTGGTTCAAGAGTCCACTTAGGAGTTTGTATTCCTAGTTTCATCTTTCTAACTTGACTAGCTCTCAATACACTAAATTTCTCGCACAACACTCCCCCCTCCATACCCCGCTTAGGGGTACTTTTCAAAAGTAGTTTTCCTGTGATTCGATCCCTAGTTAACTTTCATTTTTATAGATTAGACAAGAACGCATATTGTCAGTGGCATATCTAGTGTTAAGGACGTCTAGGGGAATGGCGAAGATTGCGCCCCTATCCCTCCCACTACGTTCACATTATATCAACTATATATATATATATTTCCTTCCCACTTGTTTTTAAACATGATTATGACTTTTCTGAGGAGAAAAATAAACTCATTACTCGAAATGCTATTCAGTTTATCGCAGTCGCTTTACAAGATAAAAAGATTGAGGAAATTTGTTAAAGAAACTTCAACGTCATTTCACTTTTCATCATACAATTTTTCATACACAAATTAAATTCTATTTTCCTTTTCTTAGCTGTTGCAAAATTGTCTATAATATCCTTAAAGTTATTTTTATACTTGTTCCCTCTCAAAACTTCGCACAATAAGATTACGTAATCTGTTTTGGCCCATGGATACTTTTAAGTCTGAAAGAATTAGTTTCACTGTCTGAATAATCTTTCACAGTTGTCAACCCCACAAACATACAAACTTTGGCTAGAGTGTAGGCGAAATTTCTGGTTGCAAACCAATCATGGGGTAGCAACGGTCCCATTATTAGGCAGGAGAACGAAAACCAACAACAGTTAGCACTAATGACTGGAGATTCGCAGACTGGGCATCACTTCCTCATCCCCGTAACGTAAAATGAATTCGAGAAACTTTCGGACCTTTAACGTTTTACGGAGTGAGTTGCGAGTAACAAAGTAACATTCTATAAACCATTCTTTTTCGTTTTCATGCCACTATTATACATCAATGTCACTACTGTGGTGTCCGTTGAAGTTTCTACATTAGCTTTCTTCGTCGTTAGTGTCAACACCATAACACAATGTGTTCTGTTGATTTCCAGAATTAACACATTCAATCAGATTCTTGCAACGAAGTGGCCTTTCAATTATTTGCATGAGAACGCGGTAATGCTATTTAGTATTAAAGTACATTTCCAGTGGCGGATCTAGAAAGTAAAACCTGGGGGGCAGAACCCAGACTATGACAAGTATATCATGAGTTTACTATACATTAAAAAAAATGTAAAAATAATAGCTTAAATTATTTTCGTCACTCTGAAAAGTTGGGGGCCTAGGCCTGCAGTTCAAGGCTAGATCCACCACTGTACATTTCTATATCTTGCGTAGTGGTTAGTCTTTCGTGAATAGACGTTTCACTTGGAATAATTTTCTTTTACTTTGATAGGTCTCTATTCGAACGTTTCATTTTTGACAGAGCTCGAATCCTTTACTCAGTGATTCATGGACTAAAGTTTTCGTTTTGACATAACCTTTTAAATGTTGTATGGCATCATGGAAATTCACTTTGGAATCCTGGAACCTCTTCTGTACTCGTGCGATCCAAGCTTCCAAAATTCGTTCCAAATATTGGACGAAATATAATATGTAGGGCCAGAATTCTTACTACAGAAGTAGAAGTACTTGAAGCAAGGGTTCCTTGAAAATTGAATCAGAAACAGAAACAGTTTCAGTAAGACTCTGAAATTACCTACGTTAGAGCAGTTGTTACTGTGAAGCGTATCTATGTCCGCATACATGTAAGTACTATGTGGCAGAAATTTTATTCAAGAAGCAATAATTTTTTCAATACATTATGCCACTTTCCCTTTCCTTTGATATATGTCTGCACATCAATACATATATCTGTAGTTTCTTCGTTTTCAAGATTGTTTTTCATTTTTCCGCATTCGTTGAAGGAAACATACTTTGTGGTTTAGCATAGTCATTAATGAACATCGATTACGATGTATGAACAGCGACATTTCTGTGTATTATTGGGATGCTATCATGGACGATAGGCGGTAAGATTTCAGCTAACAGTAATAAACACCACCAAGTTAAAATAGATCACAACAAGAGGTAAAGTCAATAAAATGTGGTCAGGCAAAGGACTGTATGGGAAAGTCTGACAGCTATAGACATTGCGACACCGAGCACGTTGTGAATTATGAGCTCCTGGTGTGGAGAATAGCTCCTATTGCTTCTAGCACAGCATGTCGTTTTGCCCCCCTTCCCCCTCTACAAGCTGCGCCTAGGGCATGTGCCCTGCTTGACCTACCGTAGATACGCCTCTGCATGTAGTCGTGGTTTATCGGCTTGTGTAAAAAGAAATGCACCCCAAACTCAATAATTAAATTATGATCCTTCCCTGCTGATCTAGTAGCTATCGCGTTCTTTGGTGCATATATTTCGGATTCGATTCCCTGTGAGAGCACAGAAATTTAATTTCATAATAATTCACTTTCATTAATCATCCATCTTCTTTTGCCTGGAAGTAAAAGATCCAGGCCCGTGTCCACGGAGATCTAGGGGTGGGCCCCTCTAAATTTTTACTGGCCCCCTATAATAGTTTCAGGGTAGAGTTTCAAATTAACTATAATATGGTTGGATACCCCCGTAACTTCTACTGCCCCCTACATTTTTGGGCTGGCTACGGGCCTGAAAAGATCCTTGTTGAGTTAATAGGACAAAGTGCTGCTATTGTGAAACTTTCTCCATTCAGAAATTACGCACATTATAACATGTTAAAATTTCCTTCCTTCAAGTGCAAATAGTCATCGAACGGTAGTTCTTATCAAGTAGGCAGGATGCCTTCCGAAAAGATAAAATATTGGAAACTGCTGTCAAGAATAAGTACAGATACTGTACAAGGACTCTATTTATGAATTAAGATTAAAACTCTTCAGTGAGATTCAAAATTAATTTCCATGATTAAAGATAAGTAATTTAAATTTTCAAAAGTTTCGAGCTTTCTTTGAAACAAATAGAAAGCCTGAAATTTAAACTAAATAACTATTTTTAATTTCTTTTAAATATTGAACGACTATGTTAAGTAAGCACTTATAAAACATGCCTACCATCTATTCGACGCCATAGAATATTATGATGTGATATTTACGAAAGCAAAACATAATTCATTTTATAACATTCAATATCATTCAATAAATAGTAACTTTAGTAGGTTACTTACTTATTTTAATTGGCAGAAAGGTTTAACTGTGACTATAATTCAACTGCAACACTCCAGCGTAAGGAACAATACATCTGATTTCGACATTAATATTGAATTGGAACATTAATAAGAATAGTTTCCGAGTAGGTAAACAGAAGTTTTGCTTTATATGCAGAGTCGTCCGTAGGCTTTTTCAAGTAGGAGGAGATTGACACTCAAGCACAGTCGAGAATACACACATATCGATGCACGCTTGCAGGAAGCCTATAGCCAAAAGACTAAAGCAGGGTAGGGGAGAAGGTATTTAACTTCAATTCACCTTACATTCTTGCTTACATACCAACAAACAACAAAAAGTTTCACTGGGGATGAAGGTGGTATGAGGGCGACTGATGATTTGTGAGTAAGCAAATCTTACATATTTTCAACATGTATGAAAATTGATCGAAAAATAATGCTTTTACGACTATATACTTTTTTAAAAAAATATTAACCAATTTTCAATACTCTTTTTGCATCGGATAGTGCATTTATTCCCTATGTAATGCACTATGCAGTTTTCGGTCTAGTCTCTATTCCTTTCCAAGCGCTTGTGACAACGCATGACTAGTTGGGCAAATCCGTCGGAGCAGAATTCCAGTGGTGTTTGTCAACACTAGGTTTGAGTGGCAGCTTTCATTTCGGTTAAGATAAAGTGCATTATTCCTTTTTTAAAAAAAAATGTTGAGCTTTGCAGCGATCTGTCGCTATTTCATTGAAGAGTTACCAGAAAATCCTTATTCGAGACGATTCTCATGTTACTCATCTGATGTGGTGAGGGGTTGTCTACTACAGGGTTGATCAAAATCTCTAGAGGTACCCAGGCAAAGAAAACCATTACATAGAGGACAAGTGTTATTATCAAGTACAAAGAGAATTTTGATTTTTTTTTTAAGTCGCAGTCAGGGAGGCATTGATTTTTCATCAATCATATTATTTAACTGAACTCCTTCCAAAATTAAAACTTGCGTTTATATGTAGAAGAAATCAGTAGTAAGTGTCAGTACGTCACGCATGAATTAGTTACTAATTCAAATGTTTATTTTAAAAGTAAAGTCCTCTCAGGACAAGAACCTATAGAAGTTATCAAATTTCGAAATTCCAGCCGAAGGTATTTGCTTTTCTTGCCTTATCATGCGAGAGGCCATGCATATATGCATAAGCGTCAATGCTAAGGATACCGATCCCCTCTCCCTTAAAGTATACTTTGGTTTCATTGATTCTCAATATCTTGGCTTGGGTTTTAGTTCATATGCCACTTTCTTAAATACTTTCAAATACTTACGTTAGCGCAATCATTCGCAATACTTTATGACATTGTTACCGAGCAAATATAGGCTAATAGATAGCATGTTGGGTTTCGAATTGGAAGGTCGCGGTTTCGAAGTTGATGAACAGTCATTCTGACGAAGAACTTTCCTTAATTCCCTTAGGCAAATGCAGATATTTTACCTTCAAATACCTGTCTGGTTGACTTTCCTTCCTACTATAGACAACAATGTCAATCCTCATTATAAAATGACACCATGTCAATGTCACGCTATCCTGAACTGCTATACAACCTGCTTAAAAGATTTGAAATACTGGTTGCAGAAAGACAAGGGGCAGTGTGTTGATCCCTTATTATAAATCACGCTAATTCCTAACAGGAAACAGTCACTCCAATAGATGTCACTGTATGCTCTACCATTTGCTTGACTGACGTTAATAGATGTTGCTGAGCGCATTGAGTGCTTTTTCAATTTCAGTGCATTTATTTAACTTTCGTCTGTTCCTAGGGTGATGGTTCATTGTTTCCTTCCTTAGACCCTAAGTGTTGTTGGAAATACCTTCAGACTGTGATCATTATTAGAGTGTGCAACTAAATATTAATGCACGATACATGTTTTTACTGTGTGCTGATATTTACCTACTTTAACATTCTCACGGTGATAAAATTATTATTATTATTATTATTATTATTATTATTATTATTATTATTATTATTATTATCTACTTAAGGTTATTAAAAAAATTTTCTCAATTGCTATACTAAGAGATTGTAGGATATTATCGAACTTATTTTCTAGAAAACTTTTCCATCAACTCAGCCAGAAACCCTCTCTGCTGGACCAAGTAAATAGACGCACATACCTGGTGGTCCCGGGTTCGATTAATAAGGGGATATCATTGAACTCATTCGGTGGTTCGGATTCCACCTTAAACAGAAGATTCATGTCTCATATCCTCGGTGCTAAAGAGAAACGCTAGAATTCTACAAAGAGACCAGAAGAAACTTCTGAGCATGACATTGAAACTGTGACGTATTACCGCCCTGTTTTAATTTCCGAGTTTTCAACGTGTAAAATTGTTTCAATAGAAACCATCATCGCTTCCCAAAAGCCCGCGACAATGAGCGCCTTTGGCAAGCGTGATACCCTCTACCATCACTGGTAGGTAATACATAATTAGACATTTTGGACACAGAAAAATAACTATTAATTTAAATATTCCTATGTTCTAAGTCTATTTTTAATAGTTTAGCATGACGAAACTAGAAATAATGTTCATTTTCTTAAGATTTAACACAATTAAGTAAATAGTAGATGTCTCTGTTCCAATATGTCTAATTATGGGGGACGGGTAGCCAAAATAATTAGGCCTATGTCCTATATTGCAGTATACAGATTGCGACTGATTTAACACCTCTTCTCAATTGGGGATATTCTTTATGAAACGAAATAGTAATGTTTAAAGATATGTTAAAACTACCCTCAATTGATCGTTATTTTAAAAGTGTAAAATAAACTTATTTTTATTTAAATCTCCAGCCTGTGTGGACGTACTTTATTAACTAAGAGAGAGCCTTACCCTTCCCAATGCAATGAAGGGTAGATTAGCAATGAAGGGTAGATTTCCTAACCTACTAGTTAATTGCAGAGAAGAGAAGAATAATTTATAGTTCCATTTAGTTCATCATAGAGAACGGAATACTACACTCTAATTGATTGTTCACGACTACGTGTCCAAGTCTTACAAGAGGGTGGACGACGAAGACACGATGGATCGCGGATTTTGCTGAAAAGAAAATTAGTTTTGTTTCACATTAACAAACTACAGTAGAGTTCCAAATTATGCAAGTTCCAGGGACGCCCGAAGATTTTCTCCTAAGGGTAGAATAACAAATAATCGATTTCAAGGGGAGCAAAAGACTGACACACAACCACAGTCACAAACACACACACACACACACACACACACACACTTTAATTCCAAGTACAGTGGACCACATAAATTCTTGACGTATAAAATCCATGAGTTAGGCAACCCAACTAACGTCCGCTCCAAGATTAATTACGCCTGGTAGTAGCTAACACAATAGCATGAAGTTGGCCCCACCTGTTAAAAGCACAAATCGTAAAGAGAGTTTTTGTGCAAAAGTGGGAGGAAATGCTGGCTGACGAAATGACAAAAAGGAGTCTTTGGATACTTGTACTCACAGTACTTCTTGTTTTAATGATACACACGTAAAATTATACACAGACACTTGAAAAAATATACGAATACCAGAGGTGTCGATGAGAAAATAACAGTTGGGGGACTTATATGAGGGATTATATAAACAAGTGTACTTAATTCAAATAACTATACATATCTGCGTATCAAATAATATACGGATAGATTATGCAGCGTATGTAGTAGGTTATTGATTAAGTAAATTCAAATCCTTGCGCTGACTTTTGAAACTATTAACAGTAGTCATACCGGCAAATCAATTAAAAGTATGGATGGAACATTTAGGGGAAAGAACCCAGCCCCAATAAAATTTTTGGGGTCTATCAGGGCCTGAGCTCCTAGGTTCTAGTACCACTAATTGATACGTAATATTACTTCGAAAGAAGAAGTTGTCCGATTTCATTATTCGTTAAATGATTCGTTAAATGACTTCTTCAAGACCAGACTTTGCGTGTGATGAACCAGTCATTTCTCCAAGATCAGACTTCGCGTGTGATGAACTTGTCACTTCTACAAGTTCGGACTTCGCTGATGATGATTCTGGCACCTCCACAATGGACTTCACTCACGATGAATGTAGCTTCTCAGCAAGATCAGAAGCTACTAGGGTTGGTGATACACCCATTTATGACGGGCCTTGTTCAATTTCTATCGGAATCAGAGAACACGTTCATTCTTCAGTAAACGATATATCAAATTTCATTAACGTTGAACTCAACAATATGGAAAAATTGGACAAATTGAAGCATCTTTGAACACCACCTTTGAGCTACCAGTTTTCAACTGAAGATTCTAGGGATTTCAAGCGTCATTTTCAAAGAAAATGGCTGGACGAGTATAAGTGGCTTGCCTACTCGAAGATAAAAAGTGGATTGTATTGTAAAAGTTGTGTATTTTTTTTTTAAGATAAAGGAAACGTTGGTAAGGATTCTCATCAAAAAGTTGGCCTCTTCATATCCAAGCCCTTTTACAATTTGAAAAAAGCTTTAGAATAATTTAGAAATCATCAATCTCTGCAGTACCATAAAGATGCAGTTCTCACTGAAAGAACTTTTTTAGACTTCGCAGAAAAGAAGAAAGTATCAATCGACCAAGTACTAGATGTAAAAAGGAAGAAAGTTATTTAAGATAATCGGCTGAGGTTGAATGGGATAGTGGAAACAGTGAGACTATGTGGCATGCAAAACATTCCTCTACGAGGACATTCTGATGCAGGACGTATATCTTTCATCACACCTGTCAATAACGATGGAAATTTCCGCAGCCTTTTAAGATATCGGGTTAACGGAGGTGACCTACTTCTCAGGGAACAGCTCGAGAACAGTGCTAGAAACTCAATGTACACAAGTCCAAGAATACAAAATGCATTGATTGAGTCTTTTGGGAGCCTTATTCAAAAGAAGATTATAGAAGGAGTGTGTCAGAGCCCTTTTTACACAGTGTTAGCTGACGAAACAACAGACATTTCTCAAATTGAACAATTTTCATTGTGCCTCAGATATATTACTAAAAACAAACCCTTTGCTATAAAAGAGGACTTTCTTTCTTTTGTGCCTGTTTACGATGTCACGGGTCAAAGCGAGAACATTGCAAGAAAAATTCATAGAACACGGGCTTGATTTAACCTATATCAGAGGTCAAGGCTATGATGGAGCATCTATCATGAGAGGCGAATTCGGAGGTGTCCAAACTATTTTAAAGAAATCCTTTCCAAAAGCAATATACACCCATTGTGTGAGTCATTGCTTAAATTTGTGTGTATCTGATACGTTTAAAGTTCAGGCTGTTCGAAATATTTTACTATGGGCGTAATATCAGACACGTGTTCATTTTTTCGAGCCAGTGTAAAGCGTGTCCATTTTAAAACAAAAAATTAAAGAATTGAAACCAGACTGTGATAATACAAGAGTGAAAACACTTTGTGAAACGAAATGGTGTGATAGGCATGATGCTGTGTTACTTATTAAAGAAATGCTTATACCAATTGTTTTAGCTCTTGAGTGTGTTAACCAACTATCTGGTGAACATTCGAAGAAAGCATTATTAATTTTAAATAGCATTGGAACACCGTCCTTCATTCCAGCTCTGATTGTCACATCAAAATTGTTGGGACTGACCTACAATCTTTCAAAATACCTTCAAACGAAAGGCATCGATTTATGTAGTGCATTAGAAAAAGTAAAAATGACAAGAGAAGTTATACATGATTTGGCACAAAACGCTGATTCTGAGTTTCACAAACTGTTCAAAGATTCTCTGGAACTTGCAGCTCATATAAATGTTGAAATAACAATTCCAAGAACAGTTGGTCTCCAAAAGAATCGAGCCAATCCACCTTGTAAAGACCCGGAAACATATTATAGAGTGACACTTTTTATACCATGCTTAGACGACATGATTTCTTCTCTAGATGAAAGGTTATTAGCTCACCAGGATACTGTGTCATCTCTTCTGTATCTCATATCAACTAACTGTGATGTGCCATTTGATAAAGTTCGACAAGCATTTGAATTCTATAGAGACGACTTGACTAACTCTTACGATGAAGTACTTTTGGGAGAGTGGGATTTATGGAGATAAAAGTGGAAATCAGAAGAAAGACTTGGAAGTATTCTCGCCGCATTAGACGAATGCGATGAAAATATTTTGCCAAATAAAAGCATACTATTAAAAACACTTGCTGTATTTCCTGTTTCTACAGCTTCAGTTGAACGAAGCTTTTCGAAACTAAAATTAATTAAAACGTGTTTGAGGAGCACAACAAGTGAAAATAGATTAAATGGAATTGTGTTACTCTCTATTCATAGAGACTTGGCTTTAGAAATCACAAATGATCATGTCATCGACCATTTTGCTGGATCTGGGAACGCAAGACGTTTGCAACTCGCTTTATAAAACCTGCGTATAAATTACGAGTATTTTATATAAAATGTTATTGTTTTCTACAGTTCTCTTCCTACAAGAGCTTACATTATCTATTACGATACTTTGACCAATTGCCTTCGTCATATACACTACTATAGATATAGAAATAAGTTATACTAATGGAAAGAGGATTTTGTTTAAATAAAAAAAAAAACTTGTTTTAGATTAAGCTCGGTATTGTAGTAAAATAATTTAACTTTTAAGTGTACAGTTGTTTTTGGTAGATATATGTGAAATGGAATTATCACTTTACAAAGTTACTTTTGTGAGACATCGATGTTCTCGTTCTGAATGGATGTAGCAAATATGCCGAATATACTAAATATTTTATTGTTAAGGCTGCTTGGTTTCTTTGCCAAATTAAAAAAAAAAAAAAGTTGCACATCAACAGGTAAAAATATTTTCAGGGGGATTCATCCAAGCTGCGACTAAAGTAGGAAATGTAATACTAATTGCCCCTAAAATTATGCTAATTTTGTAAAAAAAAAAAAAAAAAAAAAAAAAAAAAAAAAAAAGCCCGGAAACATTTCTGTGTATGTCCCTGCGCACCAGCAATGTGTGTCATCTCCCCAGCGATTTATTCCAACCTACTGTGTCATGTTATTTGACAAAAGTTCATTTAGCTACTGTGTATACTTTCCATTATGTATATGTATTCTTCACAACTGATTTCAGCCCCCACCCGAAAATAAATCCTGCGTACGCTACTGACCATAATAGGATTGCTTTTTTTTTGTTTACTTTACATATGCACTGCAAGTTATATGTAAATGTGGTTGAAATAATTAATATAATATAAAAATATATATCAATTGACGATTAAAAAAAAGTGTTGGTCAACGTGAAGATTTACAAGTATCATTTTACGCGAAGTTGTCTAATATATATGTGAAATTCAAATTAAATATTTTTAAAGACAGCACTCCAAGTTAATTTGTTTGATTGTAAATGTAATATTAAAAAAAAAAAAGCGCTTAATACTCTTTGATGAGTGTGAACAGACGACGTAAATAAGTTTTCGGTTTGATGGCTGATCTTGAGTTTCTCGTCTCTTTGAGAACTGAGGCTATATGAGACGTAATTCTACAACTTAATGTGGGTTCCGAAACACATGCGTTCTCACCGCGAAAGAGAACTGGATCTTTTGCGTTGAAAAGGCGCATGTGAACCTTATAATCACGAAGGGACAGTTTTCACTTCAAGGAGAAATCCCAATCGGAGGTGACTTGAAAGAGTTTATTTCGGAAGAAAGATTAAATATTTGTATGAACTTCAGAATGGTTAACTTTTTCAGGTCTGAAAAACCTATTTAGTTGCGTCTGAACTTTTGGAAATGTCATTTTGAAGGTAGAGTCTTGAGTGTGTGTGTTTTATAATGTATTTTACAGTGACCTTATTGTTTCTCATAGTCATTCTCTGAAATGAAGTTTTTAAAGTGGCAATTTTAGTCGAATCTTTTATTTTAAGGTATGTGTATGAAATTAAGTTAGAACTCCCAAATCAGTAGTGTTTGAAGGATTGATCTTAAACGCTTCATACTTAACACGTTATTTTTCACCCAGTGTTTCTTCCGGACAAGGTCTGACAGTGCCCCCCGTAATACTGACAAGGAGAAGGCAGAGTTTGGTAAGTGAACTTCGGAGCCATTTTGTGCGAGGTTGCAGTCCACATTTGAAAAGTTAATATTACAAACTGGGAGAGCGCAATGGCCAAAAATAACGGAGAAAAACTGTCTTAAAGTTTTCTACTCGTCGCATATATCGTACGACGTACGAATTTACCAACTGACGGTGTGGCAGAGTGAGTAAAATCTGTAGCTTATCTGTAAAGTGCCCTAGGTTAGATTTCTGTTCGACTCACACATCTTTTTTTTGTGTGTGTGTGCGTGTGTGTGTGTGATTGTTTAGGCATTTGTAACTATAAGTAAAATGTTAATTCATCGAATGTTTATAATGAATAAAACAATATAAATTTTCATATCACTTGTAAAATCTTTCAATGTTCCATGTTAATTGGCAAACAAAATTTAATCTATTCCGTAAATATACTGATATCACAAGTTATATTATGGTTACGACGAGTGGCGTATTTGCGATTTTATTTCGGGGGGGGGGGCTTTGCCAACTTTAGTCCCGGAAATGTGAAAATTCTCGAAGATAGTTCATTTACTTTAATATAGTAAATAACATTTCGGGGGGTTTAAGCCCGGAAGCGCCCCAATAAATACGCCACTGGTTACGACAGTCGTTGTGTAATAAATGTTCTTGACGCTTCGTGTCTACATCTGTTGACAATGTACGAATTACAAAGGAATTGAGGGGGAAATCCCCTTTGCTAATACTGGATGTTGCTATAACCAAGGGAGATTTTCTCCTCATTCCCCGTGTTATTCGCACACTGTCTACAGATGTAGATACGAAGCGTCAAGAACATTTTTTACACAACGACTGCGGTAACAATAATATTTACAAAATGGATTAAATTTTGTTTCTACCGTAGTTAAAATGGAACATTGAAAGATTTTACAAGTGATTTGAAAATTTCTATTGTTTAATTCATTATAAACATATAGTGAATTAATATTTTACTTATAGTTACAAATGGCTACTTTATTGGTTGAAGCAAAAAAAAATATGTATAACTCGAACAGGAATTGAATCCGGAACCCTTTACGCATGAGTCAAAGATTTTACTCACTCTGCCAAACCGTCAGTTGGTAAATTTGTGTGTCGTACAATATATGCAGCGAGTAGAAAACTTTAAGACGATTTTTCTCCGTTATTTTTGGCCATTGCGTTCTCCCAATTTGCAATATTAATTATTTAAATGTGCACTAACAACTCGCAAAAAATGGCCCCGAAGTTCACTTACCAAAGTCTGCCTTCTCCTTGTGAGTGCCCCCCCCCCCCCCGAACATTAATTCTGAAAGGAACAGTGCTTTCACCGAATACTGATTTTTGTTTCTAATCTTGTAGACATATCTGCTGAGGTGGTAATCATAATTTACGTTTTAGCGAAATATTTCTGAATAGAATTTCGTTCAGACAAAGGATGACTTCAAATCTATACTTCCTACACATTATGGATTAGAGGGGATACCTAAAACTTTGCCGTACTATATAAGGTATGCCGAACAATTGTTCGTAGGGAGAGTGCACAAGAAAGTAAAAAAAGCAGTGTCTTCTTTAGATTTTTATTCAAAACTTTCAATTGAAAAATAATTTGTTGAGCATTGAGACAATTTTAAACAAATTCAAAATACTTTGATGGATTCCTAATTGCAATTCTTAATTCAGAAATCTGAGGACCTTTATATTCTAAGTGACGAAAATACCAGAGGTTATTGTCTAACGAGTTACCTGGTAATTTGGCTTCCTAGCGTAATTCTTTATTTCTTTTCTGTACACGAAAATGCATAGATTAATACCTATGATATTAATCAAAGAAAGTTCTTTCTAACGTAACAAGTAATTATTATAACTAGAGATGCAAAAAAGCCGGCTTTTTTGAATCGATGGTTTTTTTTTCACATAAAAAGCCGGCTTTTTTGGGAAAAAAACGAGAATTTTGGAAATTTTGGCTTTTTTCAACTTCATGATTTTTCTATCTAAATAGCTTTCTTATAGTATATTCTATAGTTAGATAAGAATTCCATGACCTGAATGTGATATTTCGCTCTGAAATTCACCATCAAGATGGATGGAGCACATGTTTTACGAATTAAAGCTAACATGAAGAATGTAGTATAGTATTTGAGGGTAATTTTAGAGGCTATTTAACTTTATTTTAACTTTTGAGTTATCGACATCTCTTTTCTTCTCTAGTTTGTCATCCGTGTTTCATTTCTAAGAGCTTTTAGTACTCTAGTTTCTAGCGCAAAAGTTAAACTTGCCCGTTTTTCTATTTATCCGTCAAAGCGTACGTTTTTCAATATATCCGTCAAGTCGTACTTCCATATTTCTATTATACTGTAGCTGTGAAGTGATTTAGCAATAATTTTCCGGACACAACCTTGAATACCAATTTATACAAATGATCAGTAGCGGATTTAGAAAAGTACTTTAGGAGGGTTTTTTCTGATTGTTTCGTTTCCTAAAAAGTCCTAATTTTATTTGGGAGGTGCTTGAAGTTTATGAGTACAGGCATAATATTTCGTTTCGTTTATATGTTTAGCAATAATCTTCCAGATACAACTTTAAAAATCATTTTATACTGAGAATCAGTGGCGGATTTAGAAAAGTATTTTGGGAAGGGTTTCTTACTAATGTTTAGTTTTTATAAACATTCGTAATTTTTATTTGACGGGAGCTTAAAGTTTATGAGTAAAGGCATAAATAATAGATATTTCGTTTGTTGCAGACATTCCGTAACTTTGGGGAACGGGCTTCAGTCCGAAAGACCGCCCCCCTAACCTTCGCAAAACCGTCACTGCTGGTAATTAGTAATAATAACTATTTAAAAACAATAAAAAAGGAAGTCGCCCAACTCACAGTACACGCACTATTTCTACTTTCACAGATGGAATGAAGAAAAGCTTTGTCAGAATGGTCGAATGCTGGTTGAATCCCGAACTTCCCGATAGAAGCGCAAAAGCTAATCACTCAGTCATGTTTGTTGTGGAGTTGTATTTAGCTTAACTTAAATATATTCCTTAGTTTTCTTTTTTTTTTGGGGGGGGGGGGGAGTTCCGTAATGATATGTTGAATCCCTCTTGTTAAAAATTCAGAAAACTTGAGGATTGGGTAAACTGTGATGGTGGTTCTATAAAACTTAACTGTAGAATTTCAAGAATATACAGAACCAAAAGCTCTAGATGTGCAGCCTTTAAGTGTATCATATAAATCTAAGTATTTCTCTTATGTTTTATTTTAATTTTATTTTGTTTCAAAAAGAGGGTATGGAATATTTTGAAGTAAAAATACTACATACTATTTTGCTAGTTATTTGTGTATTCTTTAAAAAGAAGTGTTTACTTTTAGGGTTGGCTGGTTTACACCAACTTTTTTTTTAATAACTGGTTTAAACTACAAAAATAAAAAGAATGAAAAATGCGAATCGTGTGAACTTCATGGTAATGTTTCCAGATATCAAACTACCTGCAATAGTTTTATTTCCCTTTCACCTTTTAATCAAGGTGTCCCATGTTCAATTCTCGGTCGAACCACAAACCTTCTTTCATGCGTAACCCAAGTAGCGGTTCGGATGTCAGTTTAAGCGAAAGTCTTCTCCTTGATAACCTCGGTATTTCGTAAGGATGTTAAGTCTAAATATACGAATCAAACCAAATTGTATATTTCTGCATGCCTAAATGCGTGTTGTTTTATAAAGAAGCCAATATTGCTTAAATATATTAATAGAAATTGGCAAAATTTATCGATTGCCTACGTAGCTTCCAACATTAGGGTGTTTCAATGATATCTACGTACCGGTACTAAATTTGTAATTTAATACCTCAGTTTTAGCGTACTGATTATGGTACGTTGACTTTTAAATTTTACATGCAAAGCAATAACAGGATTTTCCCGTTATTGTCTTACATTTCAAGTAATGACGGGATTTTCCCAATGGCTAGGGCGGAAGATTCTCAACTTAAGAAATTTACTGACCGCACTTCTTTAAGCTTATGGGAGTTCTTCCGGCATAACCCCGCTGTTGCATAATAACATCAAGGCGAAACAAACTTATTTCTGTGAATATGTAATATAAATACATAAAGCAAAAAATCTAAGTCAAAAAAGCCTGATTTAAACCAAAAAAGCCTGGTTTAAACATAACCCCAAAAAACGGGTTTTTGGCATTTTCAAAAACAACCACGGTTCTTGCCAACTCTGCTTACTTTTGTATATAGGAGGTTAAAAAATTCTTATTATATACATTGGTTAATCCTGTGGAATTCATAATGTAAATATGTCGAAGAAAAATTGTTTGAAATATTTTTTCGAAATTCATAGTTTATTTTCGATGTTTTATATTATTATCAGCATCAACCACTAATTAAATGATTTTTTGTGTTATAGAGAAGCGATACAAAGTCTGTTTTATCAATTTAAAGCAGTATTTTGAAAAAAGCCCAAAATTTCCCAAGCAAAAAAGCAAAGCAGAAAAAACCGAGTTTTTTTTTCAAAAAAGCCGGTTTTTTTCCGAGCCCTTGCATCTCTAATTATAACCACACTTATTTCTAATTTAATATGATGTGTAACTCTTGTTATAGATGGTATATCAGCTTGAGAGTTTACACTGTAAAAGTTATAGGAAGAGAGTCCTTAGCTATCTGATGATTAGGCTGCTCTAGAGTGTGTTAACTGCTAAGGGGTGCGAGATTAAGCATTGTTCTATTGTTAAATTATTATTTATTATTTAACACTATTTTGAAGAGGGAACATAATTAAATTAATTCTCGCAGAAAGTAATAAACATTTTACGAAAACAATTGTTTCAAAAACTTTATCACATGAATGGTAACTAATGAATGTAGGTGTGCAGTTAGCACTGGCGCTTCAAAATCAGGAGTCTCCGTGTTTCAATTCAATATATGCCTTCTTGGCTAGAGATTCTCCATCCCAGTACGGAGGCAGGGATACACATTTTTAATATATAGGCCATGGTTGAATTAATAAATATTCTGTTCATTTTTTGTGAATGTTTCAGTGCACCTGGATCTTTTGGGCTATCAACTTTATCTAAAATCTTTTAAATAAATAAAACACATAACGCAATCACCATAATTTGATCCCACATTGAACACAAGAGTGAAGTCAAAACATACTCTTACAAAACATTATACAGCTCAATGAAGACAGTAAATATAAATTATTTATTCTAAATGAACGTTTAAAATAAATGTGAATACCATATTGTATGTATACTTATAATCAAATAATTTCAATAATTTCAGAGATTCGGTTATTCAGATAAGGTTGAATACTAGCATGAGCAATCCTTCTAGTTGGTAGTTTTATACAGGGTGTTTCAAAACAACACCGACAATATTTGGGATGTGATTAATGATACCAAGATAGGAAAAAAGTATATACCAATCTGGGTGCACAAATGCTTCCTTTCGGAGTTATAGTCTGCCAAAAATATGAAAAATGAACTTCAAAGGTCCATAGGTCCAAAACTATGGCACCTACCGTAGTCGGGTTAAGACCACTTAGGAACTATATGTGCTCTCTCCAAATATCCAAGTTTCACAATCCTGCGGTACTTCCTCAACAATTTTTATAGAGGTAGTTGGTGAGTACTTCAAATTATATGCCTTTAGCCAAACTCCCTCTATAAAAATTGTTGCGTGAGTACCTTAAGATTCTGAAACATGTATTTTTGGATAACGCACATATTAGTTTCTAAGTGAAGTCTTGACCCAGCTACGGTAGGTCCCATAGTTTTGGATCTATGAACCTTTAAAATTCTTTTTTTTTTTTTCATGTTTTCGGCAGCCTATAACTCCGAAAGGAAACATTTGTGAATCCAGGTTGGTCCATATTTTTTGTCTTGTCTTGGTTCAGGATCACCTCCCAAACGTTATCGGTGTTGTTTTGAAACATTATGTATATTTGATACCAAATGATAGGTATGGTTCAGAAGTATAAAAAAGATAATCAAAATTCAGTAAGGTTTATCAAATTTGCTTTGGAAACACGCGAAAATCTAGTTAAGAATTTCAAAAGTACTTTAAGAAATTTATCCTAATTTAGAGATACGAATCCACTTTATTTTATTTATTTATTTATTTAACGGCAGAGTTAAGGCTATGTTTGCCTTTTCTTACACTCAACCAACTCAAATGTATACAAGTCATACATACTACAATTGATGTCAAATCCATAAAAAAATACAACTACTACATTAATGCATATATACCTACACACACACATATACCCCTACACACGGATCTGCTCCCTTACATACCCCCTCCCCCCATACCCTCATACTATTTATCATAAAAACAAGAAAACTATACACACAGCATACACAGAACGATATATTTATTCTTAAAAGTATACTACCTTACATTCCCCCCTCCCCCATACCTCCCCACTAACCTAGTATTATAGATACATACCTCAAGTTTCTGTTTACAATTGGTTGCTACTGCTCAGCTTTATAGAAAAAAAAAAAAAAAAAACATCATTCCCGAGATTGGTGTACATTGGCTAAGGCTATCAGATATTGCTTCAAATTTCTTTTGAATGTCGCAATTGAAGGTGAATTCCTTACATCTGGTGGAAGTCTGTTCCATTCTCTAATACCAGAGATTGTGAATGAATTAGCCATTTGATTCGTATTATGACGAGGTATCGACAGCAGTGTTGATCTGCTAGAGCGAGTATCACCATTGTGGCTATCTCTAACATACTGTAGTTTATTGTGAAGATATATAGGCACACCAAATGTCAAAACTTTAAATAAAATTGTCATTGATTGATATATGTAGCGACCTTGGATATCTAGCCAGCCCAATTCATTAAAAAATGGCGTCAAGTGATCTGAACGTTTAAGATTAAAAACATACCGAACGCATGCATTCTGGACCCTCTGTAACTTTCTTAGCGCTTCTTTATTTACGTTGCCATAAGCTCCAATGCAATAATCAACATGTGATAGTACAAGGCTTTGTACTATAGATGCCTTAATTGGATAAGGCAACGTATTTTTCAAACGGTATAGAGAGTGCAGTGCACCAAACGCCTTTTTGCATACATGATTTATATGATCCGCCCATAGAAGATTCTGATCAAATATGAGGCCCAGATTTTTCACTTTTTCATCAAAAGCTATATGTGTGCCATTTAATGTAATTTTAGGAAGTGCGGTGCTCTGCAGTCTGGAGAGGATATTTCTCGAACCTATTATGATACATTTAGATTTATTGGGATTTAGATATAAATTATTAGATTGGGCCCAGGCACTTATGCGCTCAAGGTCTAAATTTATGAGTGAGATAGTGTCGTTTATGTCTCCAAGATCTGTCGAAGTATATACTTGAACATCATCTGCATATAAGTGATATTTAAGGTGGCGAATTTGTTGAGACAAGTCATTTATGTACATAGAGAACAGAATCGGTGCTAAGACCGTTCCTTGACTAACTCCACAGTGCACAGTTGTCCATGAACTTTGATTGTCCAGAACAGAAACACGCTGATATCTGTTCTGAATGTACGAACGAAACCATTTAACCGACGTATCTGTGAAATGAAAGAGTGACTTAAGTTTTGTTAGAAGAATTTCGTGATCGACCGACTGGAATGCTTTAGTGAAATCTAAAAGTAACAGTATTGTGAGTTGTTTCTTATCTATGCTTTCTCTAATGTCATCTGTAATTTTTATAAGAGCCGTATGTGTGGAGTGTCCTTTTTTAAAGCCAGATTGATATGGACATAAGAGATCATGGGAAGTTATAAAATCAGACATTTGATTTAATACAATATGCTCCAAAACTTTCGAAATACACGGCGTCACGTTTATTGGTCTATAATCGTTCGCCGTTAGTGGTTGTGCTATTTTCTTGAGGGGATGAATGAGAGAAAATTTCCACTGGCTAGGAAAACAACCCGAAAGTAGAGAGGAATTACATATGTCCATTAAAGGGAACAGAATATATCTCCTGATCTTCTTAAGGAATTGTAGTGGGATATCATCCGCCCCTATTGAATTGGATGTAATTTTTTTCAGAGCTACCTCTATTTCTAGGACAGAAACCGTTCTAAATTTAAATTTTTCGTGGATGCTTGGGTTTTCGCGTATGCTTTTCATAGTAGATTCTTTTGTAACATCGTCTATAGTAGGGACCTGAGCAAAGTGATCGTTTAGTTCGTTAAGCGGAATGTGTATAGATTGTACGTCAGTCTGACGGTTTCCTATACCGAACATGCGCAACTTATTCCAAAGATATTTGGGGTTATTACTTTGAGTGCATAGATCAGCCGCAAATCTAATTTTAGCAGTTCGAACTTTTTGTGTACATTTATTTCTGAGGATTCTATATTCTTCAAAAGTATTGGCAGAATCACTAGGATTAATTTTCCTGGACCATTTAAATTTCTGATATGCCAAGTCTCGTTCTTTCATGAGCTGCAAAATGTCTGGTGTGATCCATGGGTTAGCAGGTTTTTAAAATCTTTTGGTTTTTTTAGGTGCATGTTTATTGAGGAGAGTGTGAATAAAGCTATTGAATAATTCTAGCTTGCCTTCAGTGGAAGGTATAATTAGAATGTCATTCCAAGGTATTTGCGCTGCGTCCCTTTCTAATGCTTCATCATTTATGTGTTTTAAATTTCTAAAAGTGGAGATTTTAGGTCTATATTTAGGAACTTTTAGTGAATAGCTAGCGTATATTAAATCATGACGTGAAAAGCCGGGGGCAGGAAATTGCCCATGACTGACAATTCTAGAGGGGTCTGCAGTTATAATATGGTCTAGGAGGCTTTCACTATTGATTGTATGGTGCGTTGCCTTCAACGCACACAGTGAAAGGTTGAGTGAGAGAAGGGCGTAGAGGACT
The DNA here is from genome assembly GCF_964235325.1 of Thermobia domestica. NCBI lineage: Eukaryota > Metazoa > Arthropoda > Insecta > Zygentoma > Lepismatidae > Thermobia > Thermobia domestica. The sequence continues at coordinate 71,959,007 of NC_137468.1, forward strand.
CGGATTCGATTCCCGGTGGGAGCTCATGTGGTTCGGATTCCACGTGAGTTAGTAGGTCCACGCCTAATATAGCCTCGCTGTTGAACGGGACGTTAAACTCAAAGTCAACTCAACCCAATTTCATTTCAAGTTTGGTTATGAATACGAATTCGTTTAAATCACTTGCAAAGAAAATACAATTTTCGACTATTGCATTTTCCTTTTCATCAGTCAATAATGAAGCCCTACGTTTTCAATGCAAGAGATGTCTTCTTAAAGGAGCAGTTCGAGTTAAAAACAAGTTTGGTGCAATAGAAAGAGTAACAAAAAATAAGAGACCCGTATTTTTTATATCTTGATAGGCCGTCTCGTTCAGCTTCTACAGACATTTGTTTTTGATGAATCGTAAATAGTGACGTCACGGGTGGGATACGCGAGAAACTCAATGTGAGTCAGCAACCACTCCCTTGTACGCAGCTGATAAACCTTTAATAGTGCTTTGGATTTAATAGATTGTGTTTTGGATTTGTTAGCAGTCTTGCTCTGTTGAATTCTTGAGGGAAGTTTTTGTTAGTTGTTTTTCCTATAGCATTAGTATAAAAAAGAGTAGAGAGAGCGCAGTAATTAAGTTTGCTGTGCGAAACGGTGTTTCTTCCATACATGTTTTTATGATGGCACTGTCTCCGGAGCTCTGAGAGATTCCCCCGGAGGAGACCAAAATATTACGTCTATAATGTAATAAATATAATAGTACTGTGTAAAAATAATGTGCCTCGCCGAATACAGTACTAAGTGTCCCTCCCCCCCCCCGGATTTTTTTCTGAAAGAAACACTAGTGTGAAGTAGAAAACACGTGTTGTACAGCGCGTGCTGTGTTTGTGAAGTGAAGTAGAAATGCCTAACACCTGCTGTGTCTTCGATTGTAATTCTTGTGCAATTGAAGCTGAGGACGTAAAGTATCTTTTCTTACGTTTCTAAGTCGTGAGAAATCACCAGATCGATATAAATTATGGCTCAAGAAAATCAATGGGAAAAAATGTACCAAATAAAATCACTCGTGTTCCAAACATCTTGAAGAGCCTGCCTTCGAGAAGTCAAGTCTACTGAAAGAAAAGTTAATGCCAGTAGCGGATCTAGGCTGGGGCCGGGGGCCTAGACCCCCTAGTTTTTGAATGACAGAATTGATTTAAGCTATTATTTAGATATTTTTGAAAGTTTTTAGTAAACATGATATACAGATGGTGATCAGAAAAATGGAATCACCTGTAGTTGGCAACACGTCAGATGTATGGATTGGTAGTGGTGTCGTGGCGCCCGCAGTGCCGGACCGCTGGTGGTGGTGTGTTAGGTCGGTCTCCATACTACATCAGGCGTAGTGGAACAGCAGTGTCCAGTGGCTGCAGCAGACGGAGGTAGTGTAAAATGGGAGACCTCTCAGATTTTCAAAGAGGGCAAATTGTTGGTGCGCGGTTATGTGGAGTGAGTGTGACGGCAGTGGCTACTGTGTTCGGTGTGTCGCGTGGGACAGTGTCGAAAGTGATGACGGCCTACACAACATACGGGTAAACCACATCGGGGGAGCGGAACAGTGGGCGGAAGAAAATCATGAGTGACAGGTCACGCCTGGTATTAAAGCGGATTGTCACCCAGAACCGTCGTGCCACTGCGGAGCAAGTGACGGAGGAACTCAATCAGCACCTCCCCAACCTGTTTCGACAATCACAGTCCGCCGCGAATTACATGACATGAACTTACGGGGTCGTGTTGCACGGGCCAAACCGCTCATCAGGAACCATAACGCTTTCGCACGCCGCAAGTGGTGCCGCGACCATGCAACTTGGACCGTTGAGGACTGGAAACGTGTGATATGGTCGGATGAGTCATCCTTCACCCTATTCCCAACCACGGGCCGTGTTTGTGTGTGGAGAACGCCCAAAGAAGCTTATGATCTGCAGTGTCTCCGCCCAACTGTGAAACATTGCGGCGGCTCGGTGGTGCTGTGGGCCGCCATATCATGGTTTTGATTGGGTCCTGTGGTCACACTTAGCGGACGAATCAGTGCCAACGGTTATGTCGCAATTTTAGGAGACCACTTGCATCCTATGGTCCGATGTTGTTTTTGGACAATGACGCCATCTTCCAGGATAATAATGCAGCCATTCACACAGCTGGCGTTGTTGCAGCGTGGTTTGAGGAACATCGGGATGAAGTTCAACACCTCCCCTGGCCTGCCCAGTCCCCAGATTTCAACATAATTGAACATCTGTGGTCCGTCTTGGAAACACGACTCCGGCGACGATTTCCACCTCCATCCTATCTCATAGAACTGGCCGATGCCCTGCACGAGGAATGGTGTAAAATTCCACTTGCTACCATTCACGACCTCTATGCCTCCATCCCTTGTCGCATCAAGGCTGTTCTGAAGGCGAAAGGTGGCCCGACACCATATAAATTTGTTAAGTTGCAATTTCGTTCAGGTGTTTCCATTTTTCTGATCACCATCTGTACATATCATAGTCTGGGCTCTGACTCCCCCCCACCTGACTTTTTACCATCTAGATCCACTTCTGGCTAATGCCAGGAGAATTATTTACACGCAAACTGAGAAAAAATGCTGTTCCAATTATATTATTGAAAGGTTTAAAATCCGAGCCATTGGACAAGCACCGATCTATGTCCAGTTACCAACGTACAGAAATATCGTACAAGACGCAATTGACAGTTGTAGTCAAGACGAGGCATTAGAGGGTTATAGAGACGATGTCACTCATGATTTTGAAGATACTGCTTTAGAAATAAGCTATACAATGTGAATTAGGGAGTGAAATATACCGGCTTGTAGAAGGAATGAGTGACGATGACTGTTCCTCAAGACATTGATTCATCGTTTAATTTCTCTGTATCATGTGACAGTGATGAAACGGGTGATGAGAGTTGTTCCGCGGACAGCTTTGAAAATAAAAGAAATTTAACCGGTGAAGTGTTTTTCGTATTCTGACAAACTTTACAGATGTTATTTCATTTTTGCCTCATATGTTGCGCTCCTGTACATACCTTGAAGCACAAAATTATAGGTTCAGCGTTAAAAATTGCAACAAAACGTGAAAATGAATGTTCGGGAATCGGAATAATGCTTAAAGAAAAGGTTCTTAGGTGCTGCAGCAATCTCTCCGCCATCTATTTACATATTGGTTTCTTTCTTTTTTTTTTTTTTTTTTTTTTGAAACGCTGAACTCATGCTTTATAGGATACGTTTTATAATATTATAAAAACGTTTGTACAGCCCACCATCAGATGTCATTTTCTACATGCAGATGATATTTGTAAGTCTTTGCAATCAGTTCTGGAAAAGGAAACCGCACTTAGAACGTGCCACCGCACCTCTCACAAACGAAATGCTTGGCACTGTGTAGTGTGCAAGCCTGCTCACGCTACTTGCCCACCTATGACGTCATCACAAAATCTTTCTTCCTCTGTTACTCGCTAACGACTGAATGTATCGCGATCAAACAAACACCATTCCTTTTAGAATTTTCAACTCTACAAATGGAAATAAATTGTAAGAAATGCATTTCTAAGTCGAACTGCTCCTTTAATAATGCCAAACAATGGTAGTAATTAGGTATCTCTCTTGAATATAATTTTTAATTACGAAGGAATGTTACGTATGAAATTTTGGCGGCTTGGCAGCAATTGTGCAAGGTATTGGTAGGCAGTAACCGCTAGTGAAAGGCTAGAGTAGATGTAGCATTTCGGCTTTACGTAGTGAGGGTTGTGAGATCGAATCCCAATCAGAGCACATTTTATTTTTTTAAAAAAATATATTTCGATGATTGCATCACAATTTCTTCTGCATGCTTAATCACATATTCACATTCATTTTACGGATGAAATGTAGCTCTTAAAAGGGCTGTTTCAAACTAAACACGTTCTTAATATGATGTCCAGTGACCACTTGCTTCAACAACCGCTAACATTCGACGAGGCATTATTTCTATCATTCGACGGACATAGCCCGTGCCATTCGTAGCAAGATCTTCCCAAGCATTAACGACCGAATCCCAGAGGCCATTGGAAGTTCTAGCAACTTCATTAGCCCATTTCTCCCTCAAACATCTCTTTGCCTCTGCCCAGACATTTTGTATTGGGTTAATATCTGCTCCGCGTAGAGGCCAATTGATTAACTCTACATCATTTTGCTCTGCCAGCCACTCTTGGACAACTCATGACATATGGACAGGTGACCGGTCGTGTTGAAAGTGGATTGCTCCCTCAGGATAACGTTCGCGAACAGATGGCAGCATAATATTCTCCAAGATGAACTTATACTGCGCACCTGTAAGACACCCATCAATCCTGCGAAGATACCCAAATCCATCTGCAGAGATCCAGCCCTAGACAGCCACTGATATGCGTCCGCTGGAACGTTTGTGCCATATGTATCGAGGATCGAACCTGGAACCCCTCTCACGAAAGACACAGACTGGTCCATCATCTGTAGAAGAAAATATATATTCATCGCTGAAAATGACACTTGTCCAGTTCCGATGCATATTTTGCTCTGCAAATTGATGTCTGTGATGTGTTCCACAGAAAGAAATTCGTTAATGGCTGCACGCCGAGCGAAGAAATTAGCCTCCCTGAGTCGCCTAATAGCTGTTTGACATGATCCAGGAAAGTCAGCGGCTTGTCGCAGTTGACGCGAATTTGAATGGGGAGTTTCCATGGCTTGTTCAACCAGACGACGATCTTGCTCGTTTGTGGTAACTCACCGTCTCCCATTACCACGGCGACGAATTGTTTCCCCGGTAACACGATATCTATGTGCCCACCACTGACCTTTTCTAGGATGAATGCCTACATGTTCCGCGGCTTGCTTAGCGCTGTAACCTTCGTCAAGAAGCGTTATGAAACGAATTCTTGCTTCCTCCATGAGGCCTACCATTCAAATGTAAGTGAATGTCTATCTACAAGAAATCTCACGTATTACGTGGCATTTACTATACACGAACTCCCTTTTATCGAATTTTGATTGGTTGTCATATCAGATATTTGGTAGTGTGAATTGACTCCTTACTTAATAGCCCTACAGTATAACACGAAACACAGCCAGAGGCGTTGTCTTTCAGCTTTACTTTTGAATGTGCATAATGTAACTTGTATTCTCCAGGCGTCTCAATAACCAAACACACGTAACTTCAGAACTAGTAACACTATATAGTATATGTATATACCTCAGTTCCATTCAATGACATCTAGAATACTTCTTACAGAACCAAGGTTATGTAAGACGTAGACTTACAGACTAGCGTTTAATTTGAACAAATGCACATTCACCGATAATTGAATCAGACCCGTATCCAGGGGAATCTAGGGGGGGCCGGCCCCCCTAAATTTTTGCTGCCTCTTAAAATTTTCATGGTAGACTTACAAATGAACTATAATATGGTTGGATCGGGCCTCCCCTAACTTCAGCCGGGCTCCCTTTACATTTTTAGGCTCGCTACCGGCCTGAATCGAATGCAAAGTTCCCCCATTCCTTTCACAAGGATACCCCTTAGCCGAAAGTGAACGCAACATTCCTTTAAATTATATATACTTGAATCACTTTAATCACATATAGACAGGGTGCAAATTACCGGGGAGTTGAGGGGGATTTTCCCCCTCAATCTCATTTTGTTCCCCCCCAAAGAAGTCAGCTGAAGTATCCCCACCGGGGATGCTTGCTTTTCCCCCCAAGCTATGCTCAGTATAGCTCCAAATTTCACTTATTTGTGTCATTGCTTGTAAGTTTAATCTTCTAGCTGTAGTTCGAAATGATCTATGTAAACTATTCAATTTTGGTCATTTCTATTTACCACCTAATTGCCCACTATTTTCAAAGTTGTTTAGTTGAACTATATTATTATGACTACGGTTGTTACTTGCAACTCTACCTTCGTATGTTTCAGTTCGTCATCGTTCGTGAATTTGAATGTACTAATGGCGTATAACAAAGCCACATATGGATTTATAAATGTTCTTAGCGGTTAGCCAAGAAGAAGTAAGCAAATAGCTTCTTCCACCATACTTGGCGAAGTTCGGACATGTCATATTCATCTTCTACATTTGTATCGATTATCATCTTATTTGAATTTTTGTTATAATATGTTACTCATATTCAGCATGCGTTATAACATGTTAAGGATCGTCAGCAGAACGGTTTCTCGTTCTCGGTAAACGCATGCTGCAATCTTTTCTCTGGCGCTTATAAATGAAGAAAACGTTAAATATATCGTGACGAAATACATCGCATCTCATTTTATTCCGAATACACAAAAAATATGGAGATGCCGGTTCCTAACATTTCTGACTTCCCTGAAAAGCATTGGATGCCCATTGTTGTCAAGGCTTACCTCCTGCTTACTTTGGACCCTCCTTGAAATCAGGGTTTAGCTGAAAACTCTATTGAGAGCATATCTGAGAATTACACTCTGTAGGGAATACCCTGTATATCTATTGAAAATTGACCAAATATGCACTTTTGTATTGTGTATGCGTGGTTTCCTCTATGCTGATAAACATCACCATTCACAGTCTCTGGAATTCGAAATAAGGCGTGTTGAAATTTGGCTTTTTCGCAACTTTGGACACCACTAGCTCTGAAACTATGCACTTTTCGACATAGGTCCATACGAATTTTCTCTCTTATTTTGATGTGACTAATCACCTTAAAGGTTTGTCGATATAGTTCATTAACACCCTGTACATATATATATATATGGAGAGAGAGAGAGGAAAGTGGCCAAAGTCGGACCCCCCCCCCCTGTTATTTCCATTCGTAAATGCTGACGCGTACCGTCATAAAGTGCAATGTGGAGAAAATATAACAAAGGTTGTGTAGTGTAACTGGCAACACTGAGTTACCACGTGCAGCGGCGTAGTGTCGCCATTATCGTTAAACCTGTGATTGCAAGTTTTTGTAGCGGAGCATAGAAGTTGGACTTTTTTTTTAGTTAGTCTAAGGTAAGTTACAATATTTTGTATAGTTTCTTGTTCTTTAAGTGCTGCAGTTCAAAACTATTATAGTGGGTTGTTTGTTTGTTTATTTAATTTTAAGTTTATTGGCTAGGAAATATAATGAGCAAGGTGCTCTTAGTCGGACCCCCATGAGTGGCCAAACTCGGACCCCCTGAAACTAAGAAGTTTTATGTTTGTAAGTGTCATAAAAAGGAATCCCGTTTGTGAATGAATTCTTCATATATATCGTTTCAGATGTCCCAGAGACAGACCAGTGCCCGTCGAAGAGGATGGGATCCCGAACAGATGGAAAATGCAATTGAATCAATTAGAAAGAAAAAAATGGGTTGGAAAAAAGCATCTAAAGCATTCAATGTACCCAAAACAACATTGATGAAACTTGCCCAAGAAAGGTATGGAAGTCCAAAAGTGGCAGCACGAACAAAAATGGGAAGGCCTACAGTACTTGGTGACCAACTTGAACAAAAGTTAGTAGAGTATTGCCTTGTAATGGAGAATATTTTTTTTATTAATAAGGGCGGACTTGCGACGGATGGCCGTGAATTAAGCTATTCGAAACAACTTGAAGCATCCCTTTATCAATGATGGTGCAGGTGCGGAATGGCTGAAACTTTTCCTTAAACGACATAAGGCACAGTTGGCAGTGCGCAAACCGACTGGAACATCATATGCTAGGGCCGTAGGATTTACAGAAGAGAATGTTGGCAAGTTTTTTGACAACTATAACCAAGAACTTGAGAAGAAACACTACGCAGCTGAAAGAATTTGGAACGTTGATGAGACCGGTTTGTCAATTGTGCAAAGTAAAGTTCCTTGCGTTATTGGACTAAAGGGGAAACGGCAGATAGGAGCCATCACCTCAGCTGAATGAGGTTCCCTGATAACTGTGATAGTGGCAATGAGTGCAGCTGGCAGTTTTGTTCCTCCATTGGTGATTTTTCCACGCACCAATTTGAATTCAGCTCTAGAAAGAGGAAAACCTCCTGGAACTATTGTGACCGTTCATCCGTCAGGTTGGGTGCAATCGAATATATTCACCGAATGGTTCAAGGACTTTATTCAACGAACGAAACCGTCTGAAGAGGAACCTGTGATGCTCATACTAGATGGGCATTCAAGCCATACTCGCAACGTCGACGTCATCGATCTCGCTAGGGCAAACCACGTCACAATCATTTCGCTACCACCTCATTCAACACACAAAATGCAACCCGTAGACCGCACCTTCATGGCTCCACTCAAAATTCACTATAGCGAAGAAGTGCGTATTTGGCTTAGGGAAAACCAGAGACCTCTTACTGCATTCGATGTCATGGAGCTGTTCGGTAAAGCATATGTTAAATGCCAAACTGCAGAGATCGCAATGAACGGGTTTCGCTGCACAGACTTGTATCCCTTTAACAGGAACATTTATCAAACCTCAGAATTTATCAGTGCGTCACAAGCGGCTCAGTGCAGGGAGGGCTCAAACATGATACCTACCGTGTCTGTTGCGGAAGTGGTCTCTCCTCCAGAAAACACCAATCCTCGCCAGAACATAGTTTGCTGTTCTCCATCGCCATCCATGCTCGATCAGCCTGGTCCTTCGACTGCCTCTGTGCGTTCTGAAGTGGGTACAATGGACTCTTCACCAGAAAACACCAATCCTCGCCACAACGAAGTTTGCTGTTCTCCATCGCCATCCATGCTCGATCAGCCTGGTCCTTCGACTGCATCTGTGTGTTCTGCAGTGGGTCCAATGGACATCAGCCCAGTTCCCATCATGAAGAAGAAGACTTCAACACGAGGTAGAAAGGCAACTTCATCCAATGTAATAACTTCTTCGCCATACAAAAATGACTTAATGCAGTCTGTGCGGAAGTCAAAGGAGAAGAAACGTAAAGAAGATAAAGGAAAAGGGATTAAAAACAAAGGAGATGGAATCTCTGGAGTACGAAAAGGACAAAGAAAGAGACAAAGGAATGGAAAGAAGATTGACAAGAATGAGCAAGAATATGAAAGTTCAGAAAGCGAAGACTGTGTATTATTTGATACTGGAGATTCCGATATCGACAGGCCGCACGGAGGTAACCCAACTAACGACTATGCTGAGTGCTTGTTCTGTGGTGACAAATTTTCCATGGACTGTAGAGAGGAATTATGGATAAAGTGTGCAACGTGTGGCTTGTGGGCACATGCAGAGTGTACAGACAATGAGCGAGTGATCTATATTTGCGATTTCTGTCGTTATGAAACAAAAAAGAGTTGGACTATTTTCATACCATCTATGTATTTTTCAGTTTACACTATATTTTGCATATTAACTATTGCACATTGAATTAATGTGTTTCAATACATTACTATTCTATTCTTCTATATTGTATTAAACTTTATTTTAACTTTATTTTGTACTTTATTATGCTTAAACTGCATATTTTTATCTTGTTAAGCTGAGTCAGAAGAAGGGGTCCGAATTTGGCAACATTTTCTCCACACTGCATTTTCGTCACATTTTACGAAAAGCTTTATTAATAATATTTGATTAGCTGTAACTTATATTCGAACACACACACGTTTAGGAAACATATCAAAGAACGCATGTAAAAAAATCAACTACAAATAATAAACAATAATGATTTTAGATGCAAAAAACAAAATGGGGGTCCGACTTTGGCCACTTTCCTATATATATAGGGGTAAGGCATTATTGTCTCATTTTGAAATTTGCACCTTCAAATTTTATGTCCTGTTGGCCTAATTTTATCCCCCCCCCCCAATATAGATTACCTAATTCGTACATTACATATAGACCTTATGTGATTCATTTTAAATTTCCTTGGTAACAATTAATTCTATTTAATGTATGTATATAATTTACCGGTAAAATAAGTACAACTGAAATAGGAAATAGCGATGGCCAATTCCAGAATTTTTACTTTCCGGAATCCGGAAAGTAAAATCGGAAACATTCTAGATTTCGGAAAATTCCGATTTTGGAAGAAAATCGGAAAAATTCCGGATTTCAGTAAAATTCCGATGTCGGAAAAATTCCGTATTTTTTCCGAAGTTCAGAATATTTCTAAATTCCGGAATTGTTCCGACATCGAAATTTTTCCGAAATCCGGAAAGTAAACTTACCGATTCCGGAAAATAAATTTTCTGGATTCCGGATCGCAAAAATTTTGGCCATCGCTAGGAAATAGTAGGCTGTAATCTATATACCAAGGGTACATTTCGTGCTTGTGTTTAACTTGCATCTGATTGCTTCAGAGAAAAACGTAAAATTTCTACATTTATTTCTTTAATAGCAAAGATGTCCGTTCATTGTACGGGAAGAGTAGTTTTATTTGAAAAATATTTTGAAGGTTGATTTGGACCTTCTTCCTCCTCTCAGAATTCATATTTGAATTGAAGTGAATTGATGAACACTAAGCTCAACTCAAGTGCTTACTATGTGTACAAATTCATTTCAAATGTTTGAGTCGTTTTTCGTGGTGAAATACAAAATATCGATGCAATTTTATACTGTTTATTGAGAAAACATAGAGGAATAGTTGCGCTTCCTCCTAAAAGTGAAATTTTCGGAAACTTTAGATCTTGTGTCCATCGAGTTTTAACAAGGAGTTTATATACCAGATTCCAGATTCCAATCATTGGGGGTTCGTGAGATAAGTATATATATATATATATATATATATATATATATATATATATATATATATACCATATACCATATACCATATATATATTCCATAATTTTTAAACCGACTATCCCCCTAGAGCATTTTAATGAAACTGACATGATAAAAACAATGTCGAGTTAACTGTTCATAACTTCAATTTAAACACTTAAGAAATTTTCTTATCATGATGAGACTGTATTGGATTCGAATGCGAAAAAAGTCATGGTAGAAATTGCTCCTTCTCTCTGCTCCTACCCTGTGTGATCTACACTGAGAAAAATGATTGGGTTGAAACGTGACCATGCGGTGTGGTTAAAAAGATTTAAACCAAATTGGTTTTTTTAGGAACGATGGATGATCACTTGCAACCCAACTGCATTAACCGTTGGGTCAACAAAATAACTATATGTCACCGTAGAGTATTTTAAACCAACACTTGAGTCATACCTGGTTAACGGAAAGTGTCATAATACGTGAAACATATAGTCTAATCGAAGCTGATTTAAGTGGACTATTAAGTACTACAAAAATTACAACACATGTTTGGTTATTTACTGTCTATTCAGTCGAAATTATACAGAGTTATATCTTGACAGAGCACGATTGCAATAGCAACGTTAGCTCCGGTCCAAGCGGAAGGCTGCGGAGGAAGAAAGTAGCGCCAAAAAGAAAACAAATCATTGCATCGAAACCACAATGCATGAATAGCAGTGCTGTAATCTTTTTAACTAATGTTATTCTTATGTCCTAGCATATAAGAATAACAGATGGCGCCACCGTTACTGTGTAACTATTGTCAGACTGTTCAGAAGTTTAAAAAAACGATTATTTTGGCCAATTACAGGAAACTTAGAACGTTATTTGTAGCTTTGCACAAATGTCATATATACTGCGAAAAGCTTTGAAATAACTACTTACTGGCTATAAGAAATGAAAATATTCACAGCCAATACGTAATTATTTCTGATATACTCGGAAGGCGATGACGTCAATGGCACTTTCATACGCCCATCATCACAAGTAACATACCTCGGAATCATCTTTGACTCCAAACTCAGCTGGAAACCTCACTTACAGAAAATCCGATCACAGGCTACAAATCGATTAAACCTTCTCCGGCGGCTAGTGGGCACCACTTGGGGCTTACATACTGACACTGTTATTAAGACTTATAAGGTTTTCCTTCGACCTGCTCTCATACATGGCCATATATGTTGGATCTCTGCCCCTGACACACTATATACTAGACTTGCAATATCCGAACGTCATGCTCTCCGCCTTGCCTATCGCATAAGACTACCAGCACCAACTGCCGATCTCTATCGCCGTATCAACTTTCCCACCATCTTACAACACTTGGAAACACTCCGCACAAAATACATAACAAAAGTCATTGCCGAAGGTAATCCGCTCTTCCTCGACACCTTCCACCAGGACATCATTCATGATACCCCTCCTCAACATCAAGCCACACCTCTTCAACATCTTCTTACTCTGTACCATACGACTTTAAACGATAATGACCCCCACAAAGCCGATTTTGCTATATACCGTCCACCTCATCTTAGTCCATGCATTTATCCATCTCTGCACTAGTGTTCCATCAATGTTGCTAGCAGCGGGCTTCATCTGTCCTCATCAGCCCTGTGACGCCCCAGGGCAGAAGATAACCATTCACTCGTCCATACTAACATTACCCTCGTGTTTGTGACGTCCATCAGCACTTCACCTCATCTCTCATAAAAAAAAAAAGCAATAAAAATAAAAAAAATAAAAAAATAAAAAATAAAATAAAAATAATAATAATAATAAAAAAAGATGCCCACAAATAAGAATGAAATGAAATAAAATAAAATAATGCTCCTAACCTCAATGCCCCCCTATAAATAAAGAAAATTTCCCCATACCTATAACTCTCGTCCCGAAGAAAGGGCGTAACCCTTTGACCGGCTTAACCCCTTAAAAAAAAAAATGTCGGTGTTGAATAAAATTTCAAGTAACACGATAAAGTGGTAATCATTTTATATTGTGTAGTATTGGGTCACCTTTCTAACCTACGCATTGTTTGTTAAATCCCGTAACGGTTAATGTGATATTTACTCTTTTAACCCATTATTTCGTCATATTTTAACTCAACCATGGTCAATTTTATCTCATTGATGGGTTATTTACACTCCCCTTCTCCAAGCGAACCCACACTGTGGTCATTTCTTACCCCATGTTTATTTACTTTTAACTACACGTTTGGTCAAACGTATTATCGGGTTAATGGAATTTACACTTTGTTGGGTCATATTGTACACCAAGTTGGGTTAAATGTATTAACCTTTTAAGCGATTTTAAACCAATTGGGTCGTTGGGTTGGACTCCTATATTTAACTACACGTTGGGTTGAATTTATTTCAACCCAATTTAACTAAACGCTTTGACCCTATTTGGGTCGGAGCAGTTTTAGCCATGTGGTTGAGTTAAAATATGCACCAATAGGGTCAATTTCAACCCAATCATTTTTCTCAGTGTAGATACCATTCTCGCTTTGCCTTCGGTGCAAGCGGTCCCGGGTTCGATTCCCGGTGGGGGAACTCGATCGAAAAAGTGTAAAAAGCTTTTTTCAAGACAGCCAATGTGAATGAGGTTTTCCTCATTTATACTAGGCAAATGCTGGAGTGGTACTTAACATAGCTCCCAGGCCGCTTCCTTCCCTTTCCTTGGATAGTGTGCTCGCCGAGGGACGTCATCCATCAAAAACGTGATAGGCTAACACGGCTTTAGATGCCAAAAGCCCAGAAATCAAAATCCTAAGTCCTACCATTCTCGGTTTTAATATCTACCTAACTCAAGTTGGTTCGTGCTTTTGAATTTACTGTTAGTTTTTATGAAACTCCCCTTTAGTTGTACCGATAACAGGTAAGCCTTTTTAAAATTAAATCTGCATTCCAGTAATGCATGTCCGCCCTTCTGCAAGCGGAAAAATGCCTTGGAAAGAAATGTATATATTATGATTATGTGTACCTAAACTGGGATTGCACGGTTTCCACTTACGAGTACAATTGATTACCCTAGTAAAGAACTTGGCAATTTTACGAGATGTATTGTAAAATCATATTATTTTTCATTATTTAATGATTTCTTAATACATTGCATAGTGCAAATTTACAATAGATTGTCATGAAAATGGTAATTTCATGGTTATAATGAGTCCACTATAAAAGAAAGAAGACTAATAGGATATTGATTTCCACTGGCGGAGCATTTTTCCAAAATGTAGGTAAGAAGTATTTTATGTTTACAAGTGGTATACTACGGTTACAATGAGTGAGTCCATATGAAAGACGACTGTATAATATTATTAATTTCTACTAGCAGAGTATTTCTCTATAATGTAGAGGAAGTGTATTTCTTGTTTATAAGTTTAGAGTTATTACTGTGAGACCATGACAAGTGCTTAAACCTGCACAAAGATCTTCTACTGAAAATTCTTTCATCAAAGTAATGTATATAATGCTCCTAAATATTTTCTTAATATCGATTCCCTTATCCAACACCATTTTCTTTTCTCTTCTCTTGTCATTGCTGTTTTAATTTCGTCCTTTAATTCTTCTGCTATAACATTGTAAATTGTTCCAATTACTTTCCGCTTGGACATTTTTAGAATTGCCAGTTAATTTCGAATCCACCAGAGGAGAGCGAGTCGACAAGTAACATTCAATTTCGGTTGAAATAATTGGACATATCCACCGAGACCACCGATCCAGGCACGTAGCCAGGATTTCGTGAAGGGGGGGTCCGTGGCATGAAATACTGTGGTCATCACAAAAGGGGCTCGATCACTCTAAACTATTTTACTGGAACATATATTGGTTCGTTTAGCCAGGATTTCCTAACGGGAGGGGGATTGGCATGACATTCTGAAGGCCCAGGAGGTCGATCAATCTAAACTACTTTACTATCAACATATATTGGTTTGTTAGGACAATAAAATGAGGATATGTTGGCAAGTATTTTAATAACAAACTATGAAGGAATTTTGAACAAAATAATAAAAAAAAAGTATCGAAAAAGATTTTGCAATATTTACGTCCTTCTCCTGTTTATTCAAATATAACCATTTTCCTTTCGTTATGACCTCAATTATTATAAAAAGTACATACTAAATACTGTCTTGTAAACTATCTTCTAATATAAATAAAATAAGAAGTTTGTTTGTGTGTTTGTCTGTCTGTGTGCGGCCTGGGGACCAGACGAGTGGACCGAGAGTTACCAAATTTTGATCAGGGGTGCCTTGACCCAGGCCCCAGATCAAGACGAAGCGTTTTTTTTTTCAAATTTCGAAACAGTGGGGTTTCAGGGGGGCGTTTACCGGAACCGGCTTTCGGAACCAGACAAATTGACCGAGAGTTACCAAATTTTAGTCACGAATACCTTGGTCCAGGCTCCAGACCAGAGTTAAACGTTTTTGTCGAAATTCGAACTAGGGGAATCTCAGGGGGGCGTTTACCGGGACATGTAAAAGTAGTAGAAAATGACCGATATTTATTTATTTAATTAATTACAATCACCAGATACAGCTCAGAAGCCATTTTACATTTAATATCCAACAACATTAACAATGGAAAGGATTTGGGAAGGTATCGACCAGGGCCTGTTTCGTAGGTGCCATCCCGGCATTTGCCTGGTAGGACTGAGGGAAACCCTGGAAAACCTCAGTCAGGATGGTAGGCAGCCGGATTCGTAACCACGACCTCCCGAATGCGAAGCCAACGCTGTACCACTTGAGCTATTAGTGTCGAATTCATATTTTCGAGGTCGCTGAAATCAATGGTGAAACTCCAATCGCATTAACTTCCAAATTCACGCTATTCGGCTCCGGGCCGGGGGTCACCGGAGGGGGATGAGATACCAAGACATATAAAAGTAATCCAAAATGACCGATATTAGTGTCAAATCCATAGTTTTTGCGGTCGCTGAAATTAATGGTGACACTTCCATTAGCGATTATTTGCAAGTATGCGGGCCGGGAGTCAGCGGGAGTCAGTAAGATAACGCTCTCGCCTCTTCTGGTTCAAGAAGCGCCGAGTTGGATTCACAGTGGGAACACTCGGTCGAAAAGATTTAATGGCTTGTTCAGTCCAAAAATTCTGAGTGAGGATTTTCCTGGGTTTTCCTCCTGGTTTATCGTACGTAACATACAGATCCAAGGTCCTTCCTTCCCCAGATAATGTGTTCCCCGACGAACATCATCCCCGATACGTAACGAGATTGAGGTCATAGATGCTTCTAACACAAGATAAAAAAATAAATAAATAAAAATAAAGAATATTCCCTATTAAATGCATGGAATACACACTATATTTCAGTGTTGTTCTAATCACGAAGAAAATGAGTTTGATTCTTGTAATAAAAAAATAGACTAGATTTTCTCAAGGAAAACAACGAAGTAAGTCTTTTGAAGAAATACTAAATGGATATTTCTTCACCAGCATATGTTGTAGAAAAGACAGAATACGTATTCGAAAAAATTTGCAAATAAACAAACAAGGAAGTGCAACTGTTCTTAAAGACTGTAAACACTTAAAAACACTAAACCCCTTACAGATAGTCAATGCAACTTTTTATTTAAATATTTGTTGGTTAGTTGGATTCAAGTTTAGCGTCTATTTCATCATCAAAGCCATATGAGACGTGGTCTATACTTGGAAGTGGGATCCGAACCAGACGAACTCCCACTGGGAACCGAATCCGGATTTTCCACACTGACAAGCACACTAACTACAAAGCCACGAGGATACTCTTTATGGAAATATTGAACCGGCATATATAGCGGGGAAAAGGGCATGTTTGCGAAATTTTTCAATTTAACGTACCACGATTACGCCCTTTAACCTAAGGGATACAGATGATTAAGCAAGTGAATGAAGTTAGAAGCATTGGTGCAATGAGCATGTGCGAGGAAACATGAGTAGCCCAGATAACCCACGGACACGTTTTTAGCTATCATAAACTTATTTAGCCGAGGATGACCACAGATCCCATGCACCAGAGATAAGAAAATATGTTTGCGAAAGATTTCAAACCGTATTTAAGCTTTTCCCGTTCACCAATGAAAGCCAGTAAACTTGTCTTAAACCAGAATGTTTGTAATTATAAGACAAATCTCCATAACAGGGATGTCCACAATGAGTTATTAAAAATTTAAAGTGGTGCGAAATGAAATTGAATCATTTAACTACTAACTAAACGTTAGATGTATAATTCCAATCCAATAACAATAGCTTTTAAATAGGTTAGTATTTGCCGGATGTCGGAGATTAGAAACAGTGAAAAAGTTTAAAAGGACATATTTTCCTTTCAAGGCGGGAGAAAGTGTCAGAGTTACTTAAGGTGTATGTAATAAATCTGGGGGATGGACATTCCTGATTTCTATAGTATTGCCTTATTCATTTAAAGAGCTGCTGCATAGTTCAAATGCATAGTAAGCAAAATTATGAGCAGCATATGAAAGATTTTCGCCATACTTTCCCGATATATCATATATGAACAGAACATATGTTCCTTTCCTCTGAATTTTTTATCCCTTTTCCATTTGTGTTCTAAACTAACTAAAACTAACTCTATGGCCTATGGAACCCGGAGGTTCAGTGCCGCGTTCACAAAAGCTCTCCACTGACTTCTATCCTTAGCTAATTGGATCCAGTTTCTACTTTGTATTCCTATCTCTGCGAGATCCATCTTAATATTATCCTTCCATCTGCGCCTAGGTCTTCCTAATGGTCGTTTTCCTATGGGTCTACCAGTCAAGACTTTGAAAGCGTTTCTACTTTCTTCCATTCTAGCTACATGACCTGCCCACCTAAGCCTCCTAGACTTGACGACCCTAACAATGTTGGGTAAACCGTATAAACTATGTAGTTCCTCGTTATGAAGCTTCCGCCATTCCCCATTCTCGTTCCTCTTGGTTCCAAATATTCTTCTCAGGATCCTGTTCTCAAATACTTTCAGTCTATGTTCTTCCCTCAGAGTAAGCGACCATGTTTCGCAACCATACAGAGCAACAGGCATGATTATCGTTTTATATATTTTAAGCTTCAAATTCCTCGACAGAATTCGCGACGACAAGAGATTTTGAACCGAATAGTAACACGAATTCCCTGCTTTTAGTCGACATTTAATTTCTTCGTGAATATGATTTTCGTCTGTTAATATTGATCCTAAATATTTGAAAGTATCCACTTTATCAAAAGTATTATTTAATATTTTAACCCTCCACAATTTGCCGTATTACGGTCCCGACGCACTTCCATGTATTTAGTTTACTCTGCATTTACTTCTAAACCCATATCCCTGCAAGCGTTTAATAATATCTCTGCATTTATTTCTACTGTTCTCCTATCATCCCCTATTAAATTTACATCGTCAGCATATGCCATAACCTGGTGAATGCCGTTCAACTCTAGGCCCTGGTTGTTATCTTTGATTTTCCTTATGGCGTATTCCAGCACAAAGTTAAATAATAATGGCGACAACGCATCTCCTTGTTTCAGGCCATTTTCGACGTGGAAGCTCGTGGACAAAATTTTCCTACCCGGACTTTACTTTGGGATTCACTTAAACATATCTTAATTAATCTAATTAGCTTTCTCGGTATTCCAAGCTCTGTAAGAACGTTGTATAATGTTTCTCTCCTAACCGAGTCGTAAGCCTTTCTAAAATCAATAAATAGTTGATGTACCGGGGTATTGTATTCCCACTTCTTTTCGAGTATTTGGCGAATGGTAAATATTTGGTCGATAGTTGATCGATTTCGTCTAATTCCGCACTGATAATCTCCAATAATTTCATCTGCGTATGGGGTCAATCGTGCTAACAGAATATTTGAAAGAATTTTATAGGATGTTGACAGAAGAGAAATGCCTCGATAATTATTACAGTCAGTTTTGTCGCCTTTCTTCTGAATTGGAACAATGATTGACTCTTTCCACTCTTGTGGCAATTCTTCCTTGTTCCAGATAAGGAGAATGAGTTTGTGTATCTTGTTCCACAATTTTTCGCCTCCAGCTAAAATTAACTCAGCCGGAATTTCATCTACACCCGGAGATTTGTGTTTCTTTAATTTCTTTATAGCGGCTTCCACTTCTATTCGATTGGGTTCTGGAATATACGGTTCTGCGGTGTGTATCTCCTTTTCTAAACGCACACTAGTTTTTGGCTGCGTGTTCAGCAAATCGTCAAAGAAATCTTTCCATCTATTTAAGAGGCTATCCGTATCAGTGAGAACTGTCCCGTCAGATTTCTTTAATATATAAGCACGAGGTTGATAGCCTTTCTTAAATTCGCTGATCCCCTTATACATGTCGCGAATATTTTTATTTTTACTATTATCTTCAAGTTCCTTAATTTTAGCTTTCAAAAAATCCCGTTTCCTTGTTCTAAAAGTATTGGAAGTTTCCCGCCTGATATCTGCGAAATTTTGTGTAGTTATTTCATTCGGATTTTGTAGCCACCGTGATTTTGCCTGTTTTCTCTTCTCTGCTAGTTTAATGCATTCTTGGTCGAACCATGGTTTGTTCCTACGTATTTCCGCGTGTCCCAATTTTTCTATTGCTGAACTTTTAATGCTATCTCTAATTTCTATCCAAGTATCCTCAACACTAGTGCACTCCGAGTCTTCTAAAACCGAGAATCTATTCGAAACTTCAATCTGGTATTCCTCTCTTACCTGGCTCTCTTCTAATTTCTTTAAATTAAGTCTTTCCGTTTTCGGACATTGAGTATTACCTTTATTCAACGATAATCTCTCCCGTATTATCGCTGCTACCAGGTAGTGATCAGTGTCACTATCAGCCCCTCTAAACGACCGGACGTCAATTATGCTAGATTGTCTTCTTCTATCTACTAAAACGTGATCAATTTGATTATGTGCTTTTCCGTCTGGTGATGTCCAAGTGTATTTATGAACGTCGCGATGTGGGAATTTTGAACTCTTCACGATTAGGTTTTTGGATGTTGCAAAGTTCACGAGTCTAACACCGTTGTCATTACTTTCCTTATGCAAACTTTCGTTCCCTATAATCGGTTTGAAAATATCCTCTCGTCCTACCTTCGCATTGAAATCCCCTAATAGAATCTTCATATGGTATCGCGGGAGTTGGTCAAATATCCGTTCCACTTCTTCGTAAAAACTATCTTTTATATCGTCACCCTTATCTTCAGTTGGAGCATGTACATTTAAAACAATAATATCACACCACCGTCCGTTAAGAGTAATAAAAGAAAGTCTGTCAGTAACAAATTCAACCCGTTTAATTGCTGGTAATATTCTTTTGTGAACGAAAAACCCTGTTCCTAACTGGTGATTTTTATTTCCTTCCCCGTAAAAGAACGTAAAATTTCCGGAATTCTCAGATCCATTTCCTTCCCACCTAACTTCCTGAACTCCTACTAAGTCCATACTGTATTTCTCTAACTCACTCGTTACAGATTTTAAAGCGCCTGCCCTATAAAGACTTCTAATATTCCATGTTCCAAATCTCATGTCCATTTTCTTTTGCTGATGTCGTGCCAAGTTATCAGTCCTTGTCCGAGGCTTTATTGAATGTTTCTGAACAAGTGCCTTTTTTTACAGGATGAGGGTGTTAGCCTTACCCAAACCCCCAAGCTGGAGGACCACTCCTAGTCGTCTGTCCGCGACTGCTTATTCAGTATATTCGCAGCTAACCTCTATATCTAGAGGCCTTCTCCTCGATCCGCAACCTGAGGACGCGCCATGCCGTGGTGACAGGAACCCACGTATTTGTGTTCTAATCCTTCTCTAAATTAAGGATATAGCCAAACAAGGTACTCGCGATTGAAGAACACTTTGGATTTGGTGATGAACAAGATCATCTAAAGTGGATTGAAAGTAACGAAATCAACGTTGAAACTTGCTCAGCAGCGAGTACCACTCTAATATCGCAGAATCGCTTTGTTTACTATATGTTTAAAAACCTAACAGACGCAATTCGTAAAACCAATAAGTCAGTAGCTTGCATTCGTCGTTGTGGTTTTCTCTGTTTCAAGATTGGAAAGACCAGAGCGTCAGGCCATAAAGATGAGATAGTCTTATACTAGAAGTTGCTCGATTACTTCTACGAATCGAAACATTTTGACCCCAGGAATCACTGGGCGAATTAGTGCTGGTTACTGCCCGGTTCTAGGGTGTCATTTGGGGAGGGCAATGGGAAATCGACACCCTGAGTTTGGAAAGATATGCTTTATACTAATAAAAAAAGCGTGAAATTCTTATTGGTGAACAATTTTCTTCCTACCCACCGCTGGCATAATCTGAAAATGATGCTATTGACTGATTTCCAGAATTAGTACTGGTATCGTGCTGTTCACTTAAGGGAGGGACGAACACGAGAGCAGTGAAGGGAACATTATAATATTGTATATTTGCTCTATGAATACCCAAAGTTTTTCGCTCAATACGAGTGCTAGTGGTCAAATTCACCAGACTGGCGTGCAGTCATAGATAGAAGGAAAATGTCCCTTCATGATTTCTTTCAGTTTTTTACTGCCGAATACGCAACTCTTCGACAGTGAAATTTATGATATAGTGTATTTATCTACATTCAGAATGTTCTTTAGGTTTCTTTTGTTAACACTTTATGGCCAATAAGAGTCATCAATAATGTCGGATCTAGTAGGAGCTATGGAATCTATAGCTTAGGGCAGCGTTTCCCAACCGGTGTGCCGCGGCACACTGGTGTGCCGTGAATGGGCCGCTGGTGTGCCGCGAGGAATCGAAACAAAATTATTAATTTTTTAGCAATCAAATTGCAAAATGTAGGGAAAAATGTATATTTGTATTTCACATTACTATGAACCTCTACGTTGAATATACAATTTAAGTTTCATACCGGGTTACTGTTCTGTACATTTCTAATGGTGAAAAAAGTATTTGTTATCATTGTTATGACCATTATTGCTTCTTTATTGTTGCAGACTATTTCGTAACTTGAAAATTTAAAAAATCGTTAACTTTCCACAAATTGATAATCCACATTTGTGATTTAAAAGTAAAAAAGATTTGTTTGTTCGTTCGCTATTTAGTGATCTTCCTTCTTAGTAAAAGATTGGATACAGTTTTAAAAAAGAAAGCGTAGTTTTAAAAACCTGAGTCCAATATTTCATTGCAATTGTTTTCTATTTTTAAACTAGAATGAAAAATAAGCATAATGATTTGCCACGGGAAACCCAGTGATAGAGCTTTCTTCTCTGTGAGAAGGAGATCAATAATCGCAGAAAAAATACCACTCTGTTTTATATTTACAAATAATAATATCTATAAGTGTGCCGCGAGAATCCAAGGAACACCCGTAGTGTGCCGCAAGTTGAGAAAGGTTGGGAAACGCTGGCTTAGGGCGCCACTCTTTCAGATTACCCTGGAAACTTTAAAACTTGTTGTACATTATCAAAAATATAAGAACAAAGCAAATAAAATAAAATATACATACAGCAACAGTGTATTGTATAGTACAGACTCATATGATGTAAGTATTGGGGTCCTTCTCCAAGTCTGCTTCCAGGCACGTAGCCAGGATTTCGTGAAGGGGGGAGGGGTCCGTGACATGAACTACTGTTGTCACCACATCAGGAGCTCGATCATTTTAAACTATTTTATTGGAACATATATTGGTTTGTTTAGCCTGTATTTCGTAATTGGGAGGGGGCGTGACATGAAATTCTGAAGGCCAAGGAGCTCGATCATTCTAAACTATTTTACTGGCCACATAAAATGACAATAAAATCAGGATATGTTAGTAAGTATTTTAACTATGAAGAAATCTCGAGTAAAATAAAAACACGTATTGAAAAAGATTATACAATATTAACGTCCTTCCTCTGTTTATTCAAATATAACAATTTTCCTTTCATTATGATCTCAACTATTATAAAAAGTACATATTCACTATTATAAAAAGTACATACTCAAAAATGTCTTGTAAAACATTTTGCAATATCTGCGTTCCTTTTTCTGTTGAATCAAATGTTAACAGAACTTTCTTTCCATATACTTTTTTTGTTTTTATTATTCCGTCAACTACTGTCTGTTCCAAATGACAGGTTAAAGAAGCAGTAGAAAATTGTTTTTGAAATAACATATTTGATACTGCAAGAATGCGATGACGAAAAATTATGATAAAAAAATGTCCACGCTGTTACACAACGGCACTATGCTTTCGGAAGCTTGAAATCTCCCTGACTAGTAGCAGAAATTCTGAGAATTCCGTAACTTTTCTAGAATTTCAAATTCCCTGACTCTTCCAGGATATCTCGCTCACCTCGCCACCATGTATTGCAAGTAATACAAATCTCCTGATGGGAAAGAGTAAAAAAGCTTCCTGTAGTTTATTTTTAACGCTGATCCTTTTTTTCTCATTTCATTTTGTTTCATCCTTTCTTAATTTTTTCATTTCTGGGTTCGAAGGGGTTTCCGGACCCCCCCTTGGCTACGTGCCTGCTGCTTCCTAAAATATCACTAAATTGCTCATTTCTGTATACACAGAGACTACGTTTTGAATGGAGTGATTGAATGGATAGGTACCATGGAAGCTGCAGTCTACAGCACAACACGATTGTATTCAAGATATTGAACCTGTTGACTGTTATCTAATATTAAGAAGAACTTGTAGATGACTGATTAAGCAGAATAGATGTAGAGAAGAACTCTAATGCCTACTGATTAATTTATCTAATACCTAATTTATTTATTTTGATACCAATATAATATTATTGAGAAAAATTCTCGTCTTTATTATTTATAAGGCCCAGGTTATATTATTGTTATTATTTAATACTAAAGGTTCATATTAAATTTCTAGACATTCTTTGTAATAAAACGCAATAAATATTGTCTTGCGCGAATTCTTGAGTGATTATATCTGTCCACTCTTAGGTTAAGAATTATATTTCGAAAATAGTGTTAAATATGTTGGCGTTTACTTCGATAAACACATGAGTTGAAAAGCTCATGTCACCAAAAGCTAATATACGCTGAAGAATGAAATTGTTGCACGTTTACGAGGAACCAACTGAGATCTCAATATAAAACTCATATTCTATTTGTATAAAGTCTTTGTTGGTGTTGCTCTTACTTAGAACGTATCATCTGATTCTCCGGTCAATCAATAAGTCCTCAAGTCACGTCTTGTGTCTTCCCTTCTTACTACCTACACGAACTCCAACACAACAAGTCTATTGCCGTCAGAGCCGTAGCTACGGAGGGGCCAGCGGGTCGGTTGCCCCGGGCGCTGATAGCAAGGGCTCGCCAAGTGTTGGGCAAATTTCAATTGAATTAACAATTAACAATTAATCTGTAAATTTAATTGTTAATTGCAATTAACAATTGAAGTAAATAATGGTTAATTGTTAATTGCAGTTGGCCATTAATAATGGAGAATCAATTGCAATTAATCAATTGATTGAAAGTAATTGCAGTGGAAAGTAATTGCAATTGAATTCAGTCATTCAATTGCAATTGAAATTAATTAGCAATTAATTCAATTGCAATTGATTTCCACAGCAATTACTTTCAATTGATTGATCAATTGCAATTGATTTTCACTGATTAATTTTCAACACTGTAGTTCAGAGAGGGCGTGGCACAATGGAAACTTTAGCCACGATCAATTGACTTACCACCCATCGTGACCCACGACCCACCGTGACCCACTCTGACCCACCACCCACCATGATCCACTCTCACCCACTGTGACCCACAGACCCACCCAAACCCATTGTCATCAACTCTGACCCATGATTCACGCCCTCTTCTCTACTGAGTAAAGAGTTTAAACTTGTAATAAAACAAGCCTATGAAGTTATCACTCATTGGAATTTGAATTTTACGATCAATCGCTCAAGCACCGCTCTATTACAATAACGGCGGATCTGACCTTTCTAATATAAATAAAATAAAGAGTTTGTTTGTGTTTGTCTGTCTATCTTTGTGCGGCCTGTGGGTCAGACGAGTGGACCGGAACTTTTCAAAATTTGGTCACGAGTAGCTTCGTCTAGGCCCCAGATCAAGACGAAGATTTTTTTCTTTCAAATTTCGAACTAAGGAGGTCTCAGGGGGACGTTTTCTGGGACCGGACTGGGGACCAGACAAGTTGACCGAGAGTAACCAAATTTTGGTCACGGGTACCTTGGTCCAGGTCCCACACCAAGGAAAAGCGTTTTTGACAAAATTCGAACCAGGGGTTCTCAGGGTACGTTTACCGGGACATGTAAAAGTAGTAGAAAATGACCGATATTAGTGTCGATTTCATAGTTTTCGCGGTCGCTGAGATCAATGGTGAAACTCCGATCGCCTTAACTTCCAAATTCACCCTATTTGGCTGCGGGCCGGGGATCAACGGGAAAGCCAGGGATACCGAAACGTAAAAGTAATCTAAAATGACCGATATTAGTGTCAAATTCATAGTTTTCGCTGTCGCTGAGATGAATGGTGATACTTCCACAGGCGTTGACTTCCAAATGCAGTCCCCGTCGGCTGCGGGCCAAAGGCGTTGTTTTTTGAAAATTGGAACCAGAGGATCATAGGGGGTTTTACGGGATATGTAAAAAGTAGTAGAAAATGGCAGATGTTAGTGTCACATTCATAGTTTTCGCGGTATCGGATGGGGGCCACAGGAAATTTCTTTCACAATTCGAACCAAGTGGGTCTGAGGGGGCGTTCACCGGGACATGTAAAAGTAGTAGAAAATGACCAATATTTGTGTCGAATCCATATTTATCGGGATTGCTCAGATTTATAGTGACACCCCGATAGTGTTTAAGTTCAAATTCAACCCCGCCCCCCATCGGCCTTCCCAATGAAAACACATGTACGTTGTTGGATATATATTCACACAAAATATATCCAATTTTAGAAATGTTTCTTAATTGTTCTCCCGTTGTTCAGTTTGTTTACATTGATATTTTATCTGATCCGTGCGAAGAACAGGCATAACAGCTAGTACGAAATGGTAAAGTGCATTCATGGACCAAATTACAATGAATTCAATTATATAGATAATTATTATAATTATCATTGACAATTATTTCCTTGTTGAATTATGGATAATTTTCAGTTGAAAAAAAGAATAAAATTTGAAAGTCCCAAATCAACGTAAAGGAAAAATGTATAAAATTTTTCATATAATTATGCGTACCGTACAAACTTAAAATTTCCATGTAATAAGCTAAATTTCCATTTTTGTGTCATTTAGTGCGCTTATTTCTACGTTTTGTGCGTCACCGGAAATGGGTCAATGTTATCCTACAAATATGGCGAAACAAGTTAATGCTGTTCCGTCAGGAACGATTTCGAGGTCGTTTCCTTTACATCGTCTTGTCGTGTTTTCTACCGTTTCCTAAGCCTATTTCCACGTTTTGTGAATCAATGGTAGTGGGTCGAAATGGACATTCAATGTGGGAAGAAAAATGACCCACTCCCCCACCAAGATCGAATTTCGAGGTCGCTTTTTTCGCATTGTTTAGTGCTTGTTTTTTTACCGTTTCTGCGCATATTTTCACGTTTTGTGCGCCACCGAAAGTGGGTCAAAGAGGACCTACAAATATGGCAAAAAAGACATATTCAAGGACCATTTTGACCCACTTCCACTGATGCACTAAGGTACACAAATCATTCATAAAAATGTGAAGGAAACGACCTCGACATTCAATGGTAACGGAACAGCATTAAGTTATTCCGCTATACTTGTAGGCCATTTTGACCCATTTTTGTTGTCGCACTAAAGTGGAAATAGAAGCACAAAACGGTACAAAACATCCACTATACGATACGAAAGAAACGGCCTCCAAATTCGATAGTGACGGAACAATGGCTCTTTTTCCTCACACCTTGATGAACCATTTTGACGCATTTCTGGTGATGCTTAAAACGTGGAAGTAGGCGAACAGAACGGTACAAATTACACACTAAACGATGTGAAGGAATCGTCCTCCAAGTTCGTTGGTGGCGGAACAGTATTAACTTGTTTTGTTATATTGATAGGTCCATTTTGACCCACTTCCGGTGACGCACAAAACGTACAGAACAGGCACCAATCGATGCGAAAGAAACGACCCCGAAATTCGATAGTGGCGTAACAGTCAGCCATTTAACTCCCACTTTAAAGGCCCGTTTCACTCATCTCGGGTGATGCAGAAGACGAGAAATAGATGCAGAAAACTTTTTTTTTTTTTTTAAAAAAAAAGGTACTAAGCGATGCGAAAGAAACGATCTAGAAATTCGAAAGTTCGGAACAGTATGTCATTTTCGTCACACCTTGGAGGCTCATCTTGACACACTTCTGGTGACGCACAAAACGTGGAAATATGGGTACAAAACGGCACAAAACAGGCACTAGTCAATGCGAAAGAAGGACCTCGAAATTCGGTAGTGGTGGAGTAGTGAGTCATTTAACTCCCACTTTGAAGACCCGTTTAACTTACTTCCGGTGATGCACAAGACGAGAAAGTAGGCGCAGAAAACTTTTTAAAAAATAGTCACTAAACGATGCGAAAAATATTCGACCTAGAAATTCGATAGTGGCTTAACAGTGGGTCATTTTCGTCACACTTTGTAGGCCCATTTCGACACTCTTATGGTGAAGCACAAAACGTGGAAATAGGGACACGAAACGGCACGAAACATTCACTAATCGATACGAAAGGAAAGACATCGAAATTCGGTAGTGGCGGAGCAGTGGATCGTTTTCGCCCCACCTTCGAGGCCCGTTTTGACCCTCTTCCAGTGACGCACAAATCATCGCAATAGACGCACAAAAGGGTACGTGATGTGAAATTAACGACCTCGAAATTCGAGTGGCGGAATTCTTGGTCATTTGCGTCCCATCTTGGAAGCCCATTTTGACCACTTCCGGTGACGCACAAAACATGGAAATAGGGGCACAAAAATTCACAAGTCGCTGCGAAAGGAAGGATCTCGAAATTCGGTAGTGGCGGAGCAGTGGGTCATTTTGTCCTACCTTCGAGGCCCGTTTTGACCCTCTTCCAGTGACGCACAAAACGTCGACATAGGCGCACAAAAAGGGTACGCGATGTGAAATTAACGACCTCGAAATTCGATAGTGGCGGAATTCTTGGTCATTTTTGTCCCATCTTGGAAGCCCATTTTGACCCACTTCCGGTGACGCACAAAACGTGGAAAAAGGGGAACGAAACGGCACGAAAATTCACTAGGCGATGCGAAAGGAAGGACCTCGAAATTCGGTAGAGGCGAAGCAGTGGGTCATTTTCGTCCCAAGTTCGACGCCCATTTTGACCCAGTTCCGGTGACGAACAAAATGTGGGAATAGGCTCACAAAGCGACACAAATACGCACAAAAGATGCAAAACAAAGTATCTCGAAATTCGTTGGTGGCGGAACAAGTTAATGACGTCGTGAGCACCAATATAAATATATACTGTAGTTCTTACCATCAAGGCTGAGAACTGCAAGGTCTAATTTTTTAGCCAAAGTAGAAGCCCAACCGGAATAGTGATGTCAACCGGCTCGGCTCGGTTCAACTGAGCGAACAGCTTGAGCTGCCTTGGTTGGGATGACCCATCGACTGGGCTCAATTGAGCCGATGGCTTGAGCCGGGTCGGTAGGGAAGAGGCGCCGACTCGGCTCAATTGGAGCCAATGGCTCGAACCAGCTCCGTTGAAACGAGTCCATAGGCTGGGTTTGAGTCAGCTGAACTGAACCAATGGATCGAACCGGCTCGGTTGGGGTAAGCAATCAGCTCGGTTCGGTTCGGCTCGTATGAGCCACCGGCTCGAGCTGGCTCGGTTGGATGAGCTTTTGGCACTGCTCACTTCTCTGTTCGGCTCGATAAGTTAATGAGCTGTGAGATAGCCGCTTGAGTCGTTAACAACCCTAAACCCGGGTCGAGCAGTTTTGAACATGTTTGGCTGGAGTTCTATTACTTTCAACAATTTTTGGCTCGAGCCCGAATACTTGCTCCTCCTTAACTCAAACCTAGAACCTAGGTACCGATGTCCTTCCCTCCTGAAGATTTCTTAAAGATCGAGATCGACAGTCAACTAATTTTTAGTATTAAGATACAAACCGCCTATATACCATGTTTATACACGGTGTTATAATAATAATTAGTTATAGTAGTCGTAGTAGTATCATGGATAATTATATTGTCTATGTAGGATACTTGAAGAGAGTAGTACTTGCAACTACACAAAGGATTTAGCTCGAATTGGCTCGTTTTGGCTCGACTCGACTGAAAACTCGATCCGAATTGAGTCGAGTTGGAGGAAATTTTTCGAGGCGGGTTCTCGAGTCGAGCTAAAAGATGTCTGCTTCGAGTAGAGTCAAGTTTTAAAGAAAACTCGCTCGAACTCGCTTGTGTCCATCCCTATTGTATGCATGATGGGCATATAAGTTCTTTCGAGGGGGATAGAACCATAAGCATAATGGGCTTTATGCAGAGTCGTTTTGACGCGTGATTAGTGACATACTAAAGACTTCGACTAACATAAGTTTCCTGTAGTAGTCAGACCTTTAGTAAGTCGCTAATCATATATCAAAACGACTCTGCATAAGGCGGAATATATTTTAAAAATGCTTAGTTTCACGGCTTTCTTCCCAGGGGGGAGAAGGGATGGTAAGCTATCCAGCATTTCTTATAAGTACCTTATTTGAAATATGTAAAACAGTAACAAGTGGACAACACAATATACACATAACTTCTTATCTTTAGTTTTAATTGCTGATTTCAATTGCAATTAACAATTACAAGTTTCAATTGTCAATTGCAATTAACAATTAAATGTTTCAATTGCACTCTTTGCGATTGACAATTAACAATTAAAAATTTCAATTGCCTGGTGACCAATTAACAATTATCAATTGACGAAAATTTAAATGCAAATTTTATGATTGAATTCAATTGCAATTGAAATTAATTGTCAATTACAAATTGAAATCAATTGCAATTAATTTTCAGAGCAATTACTTTCAATTGATTGATCAATTGCAATTGATTTCAATTGATTTTGCTCAACACTGGGCTCGCCGAAGGAAAAAAGGAAAGAAAAGATATCGGAAAAGAGTAAACGACGCGGAACCCCGTAAAAGAATTAGCGTCCTATTAAATCAATATTGTTGTCAGTTTGCAAAGAAATACATTTGTTAAAAATGTTCTTGCTTGCTCCGCTCGCAAGCTAAAATTTTCAATGAGAGTCACAAGTTTTTATTTATTGCTTAAAGAAAGTCAATATATCGTCGCTGCGCCTCGAAGAAACGCTATGTGTTACAACCACAACTTTTCAGGAGAGGCAAAAAAACATTCCAAAGTCTTAAAATTTTGCCACATACAAGGTAACACTTGAAAAATATAAGAAAATTGGTTCTGCGTATATTATGCACTAGACACTGTTGTAGCTTGCTTCAACAATATTATATTACTATTTTAGTGTCTATTGCGCCTTTATAAGTACATAGAGGATTTGTATACATTAATCGATACGTACGTGATGAGAACTTAAAGCAGTGGCGGCAGTTGGACGTTAAAAGTGAGGGGTAAGTTTCTGACATGATCTGAATATTTGTATATAAATATTAGTTTTCCTGGTTGTTTCTAACATTTTGTTTGACGAAAGGTTGTATAACTAATAGGATACTATATTTTCAGTTAAAATACCGTATATCGTATATAATAGTTTATTAAGTAAATTGAGAAGAACAACGCAAGTAGATACTAGCCCTTTGTACTCTTAAACAACGAAAGTGGAAGAAGAGATTTGATTCCTTGCTCATGAACATCTTAAAATTCTGTCTGGAAAATTGTGTGATCAGATTATTTAATAAATTTGCAAAACAAATAAATAGAAAGGATAATATTAATCATAGTAATGAATAATGATGCTTGTTTTGCAAAAGTTATATTGAAACTGAGGATTAATGAAAAACTTAATATTTAATTCCAAACATGATATTAAATGTATGTTATTACTCTTAGAAAATGAAAGACAGTAAATACTACAAGCATATGCTACGACATTTAAAGAAATATTTGCTTTTGCAACTTCTTGAAATATGTTCGTTGCCATTAGGTGCAGATTTCACTTTCTTGGAACACATCAGAACACAACAATACTTACAATCCACACTTCAGTTATACAAAATAAACTTAAAACCTAGAATTATGTTCAATTTACTAAATTTTATTGTATATACACTCGTACATCCTTAAACACAACACTTCACTCGTATATTACACTACAAAACAATGGAAAAGGTAGAAGTTGTTTCTTATCACGCTCTTTTTAATCGATATTCCTTACTTTAGAAAGAAGAAAAGACATTTTAGGAACTGTCAATTTTTGTGCAATTAAAGAATAACTTGTGAAATAGGCCCTACTTTTTTGCATAATGTTCTTTCGATTAGCTTCAAAGCGGCTCACTAACATATCGAGCCCTTGTAAGAACAAATGAAAGTATGCTGAAATTGTGCTCCAATAGGTTATTTTTTGGGGTTATTTTCTGTGGCGATTAAAACGCAATTACTGTAGCTTTCTTTACTCCACGGGAAGACAACCAATACATATTCACGCAACAGCAAATATTATATGGCAGCATTTTTTCCTATTAATCAGTAACACATACAAAATCGTTACATTTCCAAATGAAACTATATACATTAATTGGTTACTTAAAAAAAGTGCGGGGGCAACTGCCCACCTTTGCCTAATCGCCGCCCATGACTTAAAGCCTTTGATTTCAATATATTATTTTTTTCATTGTTGTGGCGAAACAATAGAATATTCACTTACCACGTTACATGGGACGCTACCTGACAACTTTCTGTTTTATTTGCACTCATAACTCATTTTCGACAAAAATGTCACATAGCGGTTCTTCGAGGAGCAGCAACGATATACGATTTGTTAATGATGATATGATATACAAACTGTCGAGTAATGACTTATAGTGTACGCACGAGCGTTTTCAAATTCGGAAACTGTCGAAGTCTGAAATACATGTTCAGCGTTATGATGGTGATGAGTTTGCTTACTTAATCACGATTTGTACCCAATCGGATTAATCACGATGGTGAGAATGAAGGTATGAAAATAAGAGGAGTGAAGAGACACACGCAAACCGCTGTTTGACCGGGAATATTAAAAATGAAGGTAAACATGGGGAATAACAACATATTCGAAATCGTAGAGTAGGGGCTAAAAGGGTCAGAATTTAACCCAATGAATTTCGTCTTTTTGAAAGAATAATCAGTACCAGTGATTTTTTTTATTCCATTGTTTCCAATTTAAAGGAATTTATTGGGATAATTTCTCCAACTAGATGTATCGCCAGGATATGTTTTCTGTGCATACCTATGAGTTGTGTTCTGTTTTATTTGTCTACATACAGAAAAAACATAAACCTTCTGAATTTTCGTTATATTTCAATTTTTTATCGTAAAAGAACTAACTAAATCTATGACCTGTAGAACCCAGAGGTTCAATGCCGCGTTTATAAAACTAAACCCAGTTTCTACCAACCCAACTGAATTCAGTTTCTACTCTGTATTCTTATTTCTGCGAGATTCATCTTAATATCGTCTTTTCATCTGCGTCTAGGTCTTCCTAATGGACGTTTTCCGATTGCATTTCCAGTCAAACCGTTGAATGCGTCACTACTTTCTTTCATTCTCGCTACATGACCTTTCCACCTGAGCCTCCTAGATTTGATGACTCTAACAATGTTTGGTAAAGGGTGTAAATTAACAGTTTGCTCGTTATGAAGTTTCCGTCATTCTCGATTGCCGTTTTTCTGGGGTCCGAATATTCGTCTCAGGATTTTATTCTCAAATACTTTCAGTTTACGTTCTTCTCTTAAAGTAAGCGACTATCTTTCGTAACAATACAGAGCAACAGGCATGATTATCGTTCTATATATTTTGAGCTTCAAATTCGTGTACAGAATTCGCGACGACCAAATTTTGAACTGAATAATAACACGAATTCCCTGCTTTGAGTCGACATTTAATTTCTTTGTGGATATGATTTTGGTCTGTTAATATTGATCCTAGATATTTGAAAGTATCCACTTTATCGAAAATATTATTTGATACCTTGACGCATCCATAATTTGCGATCCCAGTGAACGTCCACGTATGTCGTTTTTTTCTGTATTTACTTCTAAACATGCAAGTATTTAATAATGTCTCTGCATTTCTATCTATTGTTCTCCTATCAGATTTACATCATCAGCATACGCCATAACCTGGTGAATACCATTCAGCTCTAGGCTCTGGTGGCTGATGATGTACTGGGGTATTGTATTACCATTTCTTTTCGAGTATTTGTTGGATGGTAAATATCTGGTCCATAGTTGATTGATTTCGTCCAAATCCACACTGATAATCTCCAACAATTTCATTCGCGTATGGGATAAATTTTGCTAATAAAATGTTTCAGAAGATTTTATAGGATGTTGACACAAGAGAAATGCCTAGATAAATATTGCAATCGCTTTGTCGCCTTTCTTGTGAATTGCAACAATGATTCATTCTTTCCCCCTTGTGACAATTCCTCCTTGTTCCAGATAAGGAGAATGAGTTTGTGTACTTCGTTCCACAATTTTTCCCTTTAGCTAAAATTAACAGCCGAAATTTCGTCTACACCCGGAGATTTGTTTTCCTTTAATTTCTTTATAGCAATTTCTACTTCTGTTCGGCTAGACTCTTAAATGTATGATTCTGCTGTGCATTTCTCTTTCCCCACGAGCATTAGTTTTTGGCTGAGTGTTAAGCAAATTGTCAAAGATATCTTTCCATCTATTCAAGACGCTATCTTTGTCAGTGAGAATTGTTCCGGCGTCTCTCTTTGACACGTTTGTTGCGGCAGTGTAAAACTGAGTTTGGATCTTAGTGCTATACGAGTCACCGTGTGTCTCATAGAAGGTTTGTCCGTGGATGCTAGTAATGTTAAAAATCTTTACAAACGAAAATATCACAAATGAACAGAGGTAGTACAACGCATAGAAAAGCACCACACAGAAATGAAGTATCGCACGAAACACCGGTGACTCGTAACGCAGCGAACGTTTAATATATACGCTTGAGGTTGATAGTCTTTCTCAAATTCGTAGAACATGCCTCGAAAGATTTTCGTTTACTATTATCTTCAAGTTCATTAATTTAAGCTTTCAAACATCGCGTTTCTCTCTTCTAAATATTTTGGAAGTTTCCCGTCTGATAGCCACAATTTTGTGTAGTTATATCGTTTGGAGTTTGTAGTCAATGCAGTTTCGTCTATTTTCCCTTCTCCGTTAGTTTTGTGCATTCCTGGTCGAGTCATGATTTGTTCGTACGTATTTCCGCGTGCCCTTTTTTCTCTTGTTGAAATTTTAATGTTATCCCTAATTTGAACCCGAATATCATCAACATTAGGGCTCTCATAACCTTCTAAAAACGAGAATCTACTGCCCTTCAATCTGGTATTCCCCTCTTGCCTGGTTCTTCTCTAATTTCTTTAAATTAAACCTCTCCGTTTTCAAATGTTGAATATTGTCTTTACTCAACGATAATATCTATGTACTCTTCACGATAAGGATTTTGGATGTTCCGAAGTTCACAAAACTAAAGCCGTTGTCATTATTTTCCTTATGCAGACTTTATTTCTCTATAACCGGTTTAAAAATATTCTGTCGCCCTACCTTCGCATTGAAATGCTCTAATAGAATTTTCATAATGGTGTCACGGGACTTTGTCGAATACCCGTGATACTTCTTAAAAATTGTTTTTTTTATATCGGCATTCTTATCTTCTGTTAAGGTATGTATATATATTTAAAACAATAATATCAAACCGCTGACCCTTAAGAGTAATAAAAGCAAGTTGTTCATTAACAAATTCAACCCGTTTAATTGCTGATATTAAAAGAATCGAAATTAACATGCTATTTGTGAGGTCACATACAGAATGAACTTACAAAAGTTTACAATTATTACTGGAAATTAATCCTGTCACACATTTCGAACATTTTAAAAACACATAGTTTCTAATGTATCGAAATTTCATTTCTTATCGATAGTAAGAAACGTTACAAATAGTTGTAAATTGACATAAGTGATCTCTAAGTAGATCTATATACCAACCAAAGGTAGTTTTATCAAGTTTAACAAAAAGTTCAAAATAAGCCCCTTGGAAACATCTCTTATTTGTGAAAGAATACCTAATGACCGCTTTTGGCTGTTGCAATGATCTGTCCAAGCAGCTTGATAAAAAGAATCAACATATAACAACAAAAGCTTCCTCTCTTATATGCAAAAGAAAAGCTTGGTGTAGTGAGTATAGAGGGGCGCTGAATTCAACTTCGCCCCGGACGCCGAAATCTCTAGCTACGGCTCTGATTGCCGTACAACTATCCCTACTCTTTTGCAGCATCTCTACCGCCTCCACTGTCGCTACGTTCGACACCGTATCAATGCATCTCACCTGATCCTTCATGAGGTATTAGATCAGACTACAGTTGTACTACATTACACATATTCACCAGTCGATCATATTCTTGCACTCCATGTCGTGACCAGGTCACTCCTCTCTACAACCTACATAGCTGCATTTTACAATCACCATCCGCGCATTTATTGTGCATAACTTCATTCTGTACTCCTTTGTTCTCACTAACAGAGCTTCTATTGTCTCGACCCATTCTGAATATTCCCGAAGCAGAAGATTAATACCCTCGTCTTAGCTAACATCAGGTGGCCTTATATTATGTGAACAACACTTCATTGTTATGATCAGCTCATCTCTCACCGCATTCTTATGTATTAATGACAATAATTCTATAAATAAAAATTCCCCGTACCCTAACACAGGGCCGGATTTAGGGAAGTACACCATAGCACGTGCACCCCCCCCCCCCGCTCCGTTCTGAATATACACTATCTAAAGTGAGAAACTGGCAGTGGAAATAGCAATACTTTCCTAAAATTTCATGTCATGTTTCCGTTTCGGGCTTAAAAGAAAGCGGTTTTGCTAAACACAATAGTTTATGTCATTTCCTCATACACATCACAGATGCCTAAAGACATTAAAAAATTAAATTTGATTCAAATGTACTGATAGTTATTGGTGCACCCCCTTTAGAAAATCCTGGATCCGGTCCTGCCCTGACACCTTCTTACCACACTTAAACTGATGTCATTGAACGAAGAGAAGGCGTTCTGTGGCACACCTATCTATTGATGGGAATGAAACTGCATTATAAAAGATACAGCTATAATTACATTAAATATTTTCTTAATTTCTAATAATTGTTTCACTTGTGTACTTCTTTTTGAGGCTTACGTTTACAGTTGCCCCTCCAGTTTCCAATCTACAAAAATGCAGTTAAAACATTAAAAATTGATAGATTAGGCTAGGTTATGTTAGGTTAGGTTAGTTTAAGTTAGGTTTGGTTAGTTTAGGTTCGGTTAGGTTACCTGTTAAGACTTTAGTTAGACTAGAGCAGTGACTGGAATAGGTTCTCATATAAGTTTCAATTATCACTTAAATTCAATAATCCATGATTCGTATGAAAATTTAATAGATTTTCATTATTCTTATGTAATTCTGTAAAACTCAATGCAGAAATATCATACTCAACGCACCAATTCCCTATCCTATACGACTACCATGCTGTTGAGTCATCGAAACCTTCCGCGTCTTGCAAATAGTATCCACTTCTACATATCTTTCCTCGTATTAAACGAAACTTTACTGCCAAACTTAAACATCACAGAAGAACTACAAATCATCATTTCTTACCTGATTTCTCCTGTAAATTTTCCTAATTTTTTATAAAAAAAACGGAGGGCCAACTCTAAACTTAACCCCTTTTTAACTGTGCCTTACATATTAGTTCAACAATTACCTTGATAAAATACATATATTCTCATACGTAAAGATCCTCAGATACTTATTAAGTATACTAGTTACCATATAACATTTATTCGATACGAAAACAGCGACTATTTGACATTGACAAAGGAGAGCTGCATATACATTTATAAAGTATCCCATTACCTTCAATAGCTTAGGGCCTCATCAAACCAAAATCCAGCTCTGTTCATAAATTAACACAAAACATATCAATACTATAATAGCATCCGAATATGATATTCGAGAAAAGAGGAGTAACAGATAATTTGCATGTTATTGCTCGAAGGGATAAACGCATTAGCATATTTAAGTGTTAATTACGTAGTTAATACATAGATAGTACAGTTTCACATATTTGTTTCGGCTGCATGTTATCTAATTTTACACCTATTCCTTTAAACCTTTTAAATGTTTATTACGTTCAACTAAAACACTGCATTAAGTAAATCAATTTTTTAAATATGCAATTTCATTTTTATCCGAAGATGGTAACACCTTCTCTGGGGCCATGAGCATTCATTTATTGGTAGTACTATTGGGAGATGGGTATCATGATTTACCAGGGACGCAAGAAAGTTCGTGCGCTTTTTAACCACTCCCGCGTCCATTTGGCTGCTGCGGCGACATTTGTCGCCGTAGCATGAAAGTTTTGACTGTTTTGGAAAGCTTATTCATTGACGCATCAGCCACAGTGAATACAACAACGCATTTGTTAGTGTGGTGTGTAAAAATCGCTCGTGATCATGTCAGTGTCAAATGAAGTTCTTAGAGCTTGTTTGCTTTAAGAGTTTAAATTGAGGACAAATGGTGCAGAAGCAGCTAGAAAAATATGTGTTGCGTTCGGAGAGGGTGTAATAAGTAAACGTACAGCACACAAATGGTTCCATACCTTTTTAACTGGTAACGAGACCTTGCAAGATAAGCCTCGCTATAGGAGGCCTAAGTCAGTGGATATAGACCACCTGAAGGCCGCTATTGAAGATGATTCCAATCAAACATGTGAGGAACTTGCTCACCGATTCGAAGTAAGCAGGGAAATCATTCGGGTAAGTCTGCATCAGTTGGGGAAGACTTGGAAACTGGTTCAGTGGGTCCCTCACCAACTAACCGCTACGAGCCAAGTTCTAAAACTGAATATCTGTTCATCTTTGTTGACGAGACACAAAATCTGTCCAATTTTGGACAGTATATTAACTTGCGACCAAAAGTGGGTCATTATGACAATAAAAGACGGTCATACCATTGGCTATCACCAAACGATCCGAAGCCTTTGACTGCAAAACCGAACATCCATCAACGCAAGGTTTTGCTCTGTGTTTGGTGGACTACAAACGGTATCGTGCACTACGAATTCTTGGAACGTGGTAAGACAATTATCAAAGATGTGTACTCATCACGACGGAGAACGGTAGCCACCAAACTGACCCAGAAACAGCCAGCACTAGTGAACAGAAGAGGTGTGCTCTATTACCAGGACAACGCGCGTCCTCACACCGTAATACAGACGCTGAAGGTAATATCAGAACTTGGTTGGGAGTTTCTACCTCATCCTCCCTACTCCCCAGATGTCGCCCCTTCGGATTAGTATTTATTCTTGGCCATGGACAACTTTATGCGCGGTAGGCAGTTCAAGTCTGAACAAGACGTCAAAAATGCAGTTGCTAAGATTTTCGAGTCTCGGGAACAAATATTCTACAAAACTGGCATTTACAAGCTTGTTGAGCGCTGGGAGAAGATTGTAGAAGCAAATGGAGGCTATTTTGCCGAATAAATAAACCGTTAAAACCCTGTAATTGTCAGTTTTTCTTTCATAGTATAAAAGTACACGAACTTTCATGCTTCCCTGGTATTTATTTATTGTCTGATTAGTGAATATGTAAATAATAAAGTGAAGTGAAATGAACAAAGCACAAGGAGATGTGTTAGTTTAAACAAGGGTATTTATCTTCTGCTTTGGGACTATTTCAGAACAGATGTAAACACTTGCAGGACTGTTAATAAAAACGAAGAACTGCAATAATGAGATGATGTGCTATAGATTTATGGATTACGACTATAAATGCGACAATGAGGGTAATGGAAATTTGTGAGCTCTTCAAGTTCATGAATTGCAAGGAGATGGTTACTGGTGACAAAGCTGGAGTCTGTTCAAGAAGATCATAGAGAATTAACTCAAATACAATTTTCGTTCAATGTGTTATGACCAAGTAAGGTGATGATCATATGTTATTCCCACATATGTAACAGTATTACTGATTTGAATAGGCACTCCATCGACGTAGAGAGAGAGAGAGAGATTTCGTGGGTGAATATCTTTTTTTTACCGGCTAGCCAAAGCGGCTTTCAACCTTTAAGAGGGTTAAGCCCTCTGTGAGTTGAGTGCGGGAGAGGACCTTAGGTGCAGAGAAAAATTGGTGGTTTATGTG
Organism: Thermobia domestica; assembly: GCF_964235325.1. Classification (NCBI taxonomy): domain Eukaryota; kingdom Metazoa; phylum Arthropoda; class Insecta; order Zygentoma; family Lepismatidae; genus Thermobia; species Thermobia domestica. Next base: position 71,998,016 of record NC_137468.1, read on the forward strand.
CTTTATTGAAATTATTAATATCAAATGTTAGAATAAATAACAAAACAACAAAATGAAAATAACAAAACTGAATGTAAGGAACTTTGTTTCCGTTCCAGTACATTTTTTTCTTTTGAGGGAGACAGGTTTGGGGAACATCTTTATTGTTTCAAAAGCATAAGATGAAATTAATCTGTCATTAGAGGGTTTCGCCCTCTCTCTTGGCATGGGATGTGTTTGTATCAATTGTGTCTTTATTTTACTTATAGTTGGGCATTGAGCTGCAGAGAGATATACTGGTGGTTAATAATTAACAAATATCAAAGAAACGAATATATTACAGCAACATATATACGAGGGCTGTCTAAAAAGTATCCGACTTTTGGCCAGAAAAATAGTTGCGAATACCTGACAGATTTGGGACCCTAATCCCCTTCAAAGTAGGCCCCTTGTGCTTCCACACACTTAGCCCACCGATCCTTTTACTGCTGGAAACACCGCTGGAAGTCTTCTTTTGGAATGTTGTTCAGCTCCGTCGTGGTGTTCCGCATTATGTCTTCTCTACTCTCAAAACGGGATCCCTTCAGAGGCGTCTTCAATTTTGGAAACAACCAGAAGTCACAAGGAGCCAGGTCTGGAGAGTAGGGAGGTTGGCGAACGGTTGTAATTCCATGTTTGGCTAAGAACGTGTGGATCAATTGGGATGAATGTGCTGGGGCGTTGTCATGATGGACGTGCCAGTTCTTCGCTGTCCACATGTCTGGTCTTTTGCGCCGGACTGCGTCACGGAGTCGCCTGAGAACATCTTGATAGTACTCCTTTGTCACTGTTTGTCCTTCCGGTGCGTACTCGTGATGCACAATTCCACGGGCATCGAAGAAAACAGTCAGCAACACCTTGATTTTGCTTCGCACCTGCCGCGCTTTCTTCGGCTTTGGAGAATCGGGATGCTTCCATTGAGACGATTGTTGTTTTGTTTCTGGGTCGTACCCGTACACCAATGACTCATCTCCAGTTATCACGGAATTCAGATACCCAGGATCAGTGTTGGTGGTGTCCAGAAGATCCTGTGCAACGTCAAAACGGGTGTCTTTTTGTTCCTGAGACAACTTGGGTACAAATTTAGCAGCCACTCGTTTCATGTTCAAATCGTCATGCAAAATTGCATGTGCAGAATCTTTACTCACTCCAACATCTTCTGCAATCTCCCGCACTGTCAAACGGCGATCTGCCATCACCAAATTTCGCACCCGCTCAACAACAGCTGCATTCCGAGCAGTTTGGGGCCTGCCGCTACCTGCTCACTCTTGACTGATGTGCGGCCATCTTTGAATCGGTTGAACCATTGTTTAATTTGTGTTACACCCATCGCATCTTCTCCAAACACCTGCTGAATCTTACGAATTGTTTGGCTTTGAGAATCACCCAGCCTTTGACAGAATTTGATGCAGTATCTTTGCTCAATTCGTTCAGTCATCTTGCGAGAAACACTAAATCCGACTAACACTACCAACAGCACCTCACTTCGCGACCACCAGCTCACGACTGGCACACGCGAACGCGGTGAAAAAATTCAAGCATGCGCATTTAGGTTCCTCCTTCCACCGTGCACGGTGGCGCCGCCTGAGAATCACTACTTTGCGTGGAAAAAATTAAGGTCGGATACTTTTTAGACAGGCCTCGTATATTGATACGTGAAGAGAAAAAATATAAAGAAAAATTAACATATGAAAGATAAATATAACTAACTAATATATAAGAAATATATACTGAAGTGAAGATAAATATAACTAATGTATGTGAAATATATAATGAAGTGAAATGATAAAGAACAGTGAAAGGTGCTAAGAATGCAACGAAATGAATGTACAAATATATAAAGCAATAGTGGAATTCAAATAAGGTTGAATTTGAAAGAACGACAGCCGAGTGATGATGATGAATGCAGTGCACTTGACATCACAACACAAAACAATTAAATTTGTAAGTATGACGAATGCAGGTTAATCTTGTCTTAGGGCAGCTCAAGACTAATGAGAAAACACTGGGAAGCCCTTGTTAGTGGTGTGGTAAATAAACAGTGCTATAATGGAAAAAGATGAGGAATGTCATGATGAATGAGTTGTCGTTGGAAAAATCTGACATGATGGTGATCATGCGGTAGAGTGCGAGCATAAATGGAAAGTAAGATGCTTAGTGGCGTATAACAGCATCTGAACTGTGATTCTTGCTCCAAACCTATAAATATGGTGTCTAGGAAAATATCCTTGTATTCGTGAAGGCTTAGCTATATATTTTCTACGTAACTGGGCAATGTGTTGTACAAGCGGCGGAAAGTTTATCTTGTCGTAGAGATCTTGATTATGATAAGATAGTTTGATGCGAAATGCTAGCCGAAAGGCATGACGCTCGAGTATCTCTAATCTGTTATAAAACTTCTGGGGGGCTGAACACCAGGCGACATGACCAAAAGTGAGAATACTCAGCAGAAATGCTTTATAAGTGTTCAGTAGCAATGTTGAGTTTAAACCCCAGGTTTGACCTACAAGACGACGAGGTTGAAGTCTATTTTTGGCTTTTGTAACAAGTTTCTGTAGTTGTGCTGACCATCGCAACTTATAATCGAAAATGACACCTAAATAAGTAACAATTTTTGTTGGTCGGAGGAGATGACCGCCAACAGGTGTCTCAAGCAAATTCGGATTACGTAGGACTTTACTGCGACGATTGGGCGGTAAAATAAACTAAAGTTTGTGTCTTGTTATTATTAACAGTAAATCTCCACTTATTGCACCAGCGAAGAAAGTCCGTAATTGTAGCCTGGAAATTGACGTTAATCTGCTGAATTGTTTTACCGAGTGTAAGAAAAGCACTATCATCCGCATATTGTAAGAGATATGTATAAGGTGCCTCGGATGGTAAATCGGAAGCATATAGGATATACAGAAGAGGTGATAAACTTGACCCTTGTGGCACTCCCGTATAGGGGAAGATCGGATGTGATAGAGAGCCGTTGATATTAACGTAGGCAATACGGTTTAATATAAAAGAGTAGACAACTCTAAGATAATTTAGAGGAACACCGAGCTTAAGCAATTTATAGAATAACCCATAATGCCAGATACGATCAAATGCTTTCTCAAGGTCCAGGAGTATGAAGCAGGACGGTAGTGCTTTGTTATAATGATTTGTAATAATATTGGTAAGACAGAGTAATTGTTCATTGAGACTGTAATATGGACGAAATCCTGTCTGGTGAGAAGGTAAAAGATGTTGATCATTGAGATATGGATGGAGACGATGCACCAATATTTTCTCAAATAATTTTCCAAAAGTAGATGTCAGTTGTATGGGCCGATATTACTTCACGGAGTGAGGTGGTTTGTTTGGTTTCAAGAACATGCAAACTTTAGACATCCTCCAGTCCTGTGGATAATATCGTTCTTAAAATAAACGTATAAATCGTTGCCAGGAAGATAAAAAAAACTGTAGTGAGCACTATTTGAGGATTCGATAAGATATATGATCAAAACCAGGGGCTGTATAACGTTTCCGCTTTAAAGCATCTCTTATTTCACCAGAGGTAATTTCGTGATTTAAAGGATGTGAAGTATCCAACTCATGAGTGATTGATGGTTGGAGCAGTTAGTTGATTGCTGGTTCAGATATGCTGGGACTTAAACGATGTGTGGAAAGAGGCGGCGTAAAGACTGTTTGTAAGTGAGATACGAAAGCATCCGTTTTCGCCTGATGACTGTGTAAAGGCTGGTCGTCCTGGACAAGAGGGTAAGAAGTACTGACTTTCTGCCCAGTTAACAGGTGAAACTGTTTCCAGTATCTTGTGGGGTGTGTTTCGGTGTTCAAATTGTTGCATGTTTTAGTCCATATAAGTCTTTTATGGGCAACTATATAATTGTGAACTGTGCGTTGCCATCTACGTGCTTGGGCTAAATATTCTGGGTTTCGTGTCTTTTCATATTCACGAAAATACTGCTTGGATTTTCGTACGAGTGTAAGATATTGTGGTGGTAATATTGGCTTATATGTTTTACCATGGTACGTAGGGATATTCTTTGCAGCACTGTCGTTAAGAGCAGTTGTACTCCTATGAACAATAGTTCAGATCAGCTTCAGAGGCTGGTGGTTGTAACTGATCCATTGCGGTATTGACATCAGTCCGATATTGTTCCTAGTTAGCCTTATCATATAAGAAAATAGTTCTTGTTAATTGTGGAGACGATGGTGGACGTGTATGGTTAATTATCTCTTTTACTGGTAGATGATCGCTGCCGATACAGTCAAGAACCGTGATAGAAATTTTAGCAACTATTGAAGCTGTACTAATGATAACGTCAGGAGTAGTCTGACTACTCGGCCTGGTATGTTTGGGTAGTTGATATATATGGCCATGCAGATCGAGGGATATATAATCAGAAAACTGTGTTTTCTCCATGGTGGATCGACTGTGAATATTGATATCCGCTAGTATTAATAAGGGACGATACTGCGAGAATAGGTACTTGAAGAAATCGAGCGGACGGACATAGATTGTAGCTACAGTTAGAGCCATACTTGGTAGATATATGATTGTCACCAAATGTTCAGGCAAGGGAACAAGTGATGGAATAGAATGAGCTCTGTAAGTTAGTTTATGGTAGATTCCAATAGCAGCACCGCCTTGTACTCGAGCGTTAGTGTCTGCGTAATCATGTCTTAGTAACTGATACCTAGGAAGGCGTATAGATGTTGTGGGCTTAAGGGCTGTCTCATTCAATGCAAATATATCAACATGTTGTTGTAAGAGTAGCTGTTCAAATAGTATTCGGTGTTGAGGTAACGACCGAATATTCATAAAAAGAATAGTAAGGGCCATACTGAGACAGAATGCTTTGGGTTTAAACTGCAGTATCACGTGGTACAATATGAAAATGGACATACAGACCAGAATAAGTAGCATAGAGATTAACTTGAAATATATCTGAGGCCGCCGCAATAACATGGTCAAGAATCAGCTGTCGTTGAAGTGGAAAGATATTTTGTAAGATAAGAGTGATATAGCGCATTATATTCTCAACGGTGAGAGGAGAAGCAATAGATTGGGGAAAAGGGACAGAAGCGTCTGTTGTACGGAGCGGAACAGTCATTTGCGGGTGATCCGGTTTGGCTGCTGGCTTAGATTTGCATTTATAAATGTAAGTAGGATGTGCATTACTTGAACATGTTGAACAACATGGTGGCTTCCCTGTATTTGGGCAGTCCTTATTTCATGTTATCCTGCACAGTACCCACATTTGGAGACATTTGGACACTTGGAAATAACATGGCCATTGTAGATTTGACATTTCTCACATCTAACTGGAAGAGGTGAATTGGTACGAGATCGCTCAACACGATGTCGTTTTTTTTAAAGATGTAAGCACCATCTTGCAACGATGTATCGATCAAAGTTTTAGACATGGTCAAAACCACGAACAATATAAGTTGGGCCATTCTAAGACATTTTGCTACGTCTATGCCCTCGGCTTTAAGCTCCTCTAAGACTTCTTCGTGAGTTATTTCAGGCAGAACGCCTCGAATAACAACATATATCATCGGTGAACGAGAGGGTGGTGGGTATTGTTTGATTTTAGTAGTTAGATTGGTAAGTTTAGCAATTTTTTCAGATATTTCCAGCTGGCTTTGTTACGAAGCGTGATACCGAAGTTTTCATCATCAGACTTAATAATAATGCCATTCCTGGTAAACATAATTTCTTTGACACTAGCATGAGGAAGGTATTTCATTATTAGATTAAATATATAACGGCTATTGCTGTACTTGCTGTCGTAATTGGTAAGCAAAAAGGAATGTATCTTTGGTCGTGTGAGAGATGCAACAAAGTTTGGTTGCATTCCAGAAGTAGATGCCGTTGGCTGCGACATACCTGTAATGCATTGCATTGGTTCTGCTTGTAAATGTGGTTTCTGTATGTAAGCAGGTGAACGGGATCGAGAGCGATTATCTATAGATTCAGCACTACTTTCTGACCATGGTTCTTGCGAGGATCCCTTCCTGTATCTTTCGAGGGGTTACTGGTTGGAGGTACAACTATCCCCGGTAACCGATGCATGATCCAAAAGGATCAAGGCAATAAACACAAGAGACACTCAGCAGTAGATAGTATATAGGCGAAGAGTACTCCTTTCGGATATGTGCTACAAAAGACAAAAAGAGTTGGTCAGAATATGACTGTAAACAATGACCTACAAACTGTAAGGTAAAACCCCTCCTGAAGATGAGGATCTTCAGTCAGAAACCTAAGTAGAGTATCTATACTGATCACCCAAGTACGTCTGCAATACTTGATCACTGCTTAGTACAGTAACTAACTACAATAGAAGTTAGGTTCGAAGTATGTTCAAGTACAAAGCAAAAATTAATATAGAAGGTAGCAGGGATTAATGTATGTGGAAGTTTAGAAAAAAATCTAGGAGGAAGTTTTCAACTATAAATTTACATAATGTAAAAAAATTAGTGTTTTAAAAAATTTTTTTTCCTAAAAATGGCTCTATTTCCTTCCGATTGAAAAAGTTAAAACTCAGTGCGGATAGGCAATTAATTTACGACCACTGCCATCTGACAGTTAATCACGTTATGCTTTTAAATATTTGTAGCAGATGAAGAAGGAAATATTCATATTATGTCAACTGGAAATAAATATCCTCAAATATGTACCTGTATGAAGAAACACACATAGTCCATTAAGAGAAGAGAAAGAGATTATAAGATTTGTTTAATTCTCGTAAATTATATGATATTTTTCCTTGTTATAGAAAATTTACTTTTCTTTGTGCTAAATTTGATACTTACTGGAGTTCCTCCCTCTTTTAAATTTCAAAATTTATTACAACTCAAGAAAAGTATATTTACTTGATCCTTCTATTATGATGAGAGGTATTAGTTTCCTCATCTTAAACTTGGAAATTTTGATAAATTGATCTGGCTGCTAAGAGTAAAAGTAGGGAATGTCTTGAATATTTGCTGCAATTATACTTAAATCTAAAACGTACAGTTTCCTGTTTTTAAAATAAAAAGAAGTCAGATCCGTGGCTAATGACAGCAGCCTCGCTCATCAAATTTTAAAACTTATGAAATGCTTAGTAATATTCCATTCGTAGTTGGTATATTAGTATTGTAATTTTATAAGTTAATTGACAGCGAAGTTTCAAAACTCAATCCCAAGGAAGGACTATAACGTATGTAATCTACAGTGCTAATCTAATCCATACAGAACTTGACATGAAGGTCTTCCTCTACTCTCCTAGGGTCTGTAATATCACTGTAAATTTGCACAGTGCTGAAGTCGTAGATTTATAATGTGGAACGCAACTCACTTCTTTTATTTGTGTTCAGCACATTTAAGTTTAGCGTAAGATAGCTTGCCTAAGCTATCATAGAATTTTAAAGTGGAGTAAATACCTTTTCTGAACATTTAAGATTCACAGGACTAGGTAGAAAGAGAGACCACGATTATCCGTAGTTCATAATTTAATACAAATTAAGGAATCTAAAATATAGTTTCGCCTTTAGTATCGTACACAGCTGAAGAAAGAACCAATGCAGAAAGAAAGAAAAAATCGGTGATTCCAATTTAAACAACGCAGTTGGTAAATGTTTCTCCAGAGGTTTGGTGCAAATTTTCATGGTCTTTTCGTTCCCAGACAGCGTGTAACAAATTATTTCGTAAGTTTTTTTTTCTTCCTCTATTCCTCCTAGTTGTTCTCAAGGTGCAGAAGGTGTTGGTGTGTATTAAACATTTGCTTCGATTAAAGCAGCCTGTATTTTTTATGTATAACTACTGCTACTATAAAAGTAATAATAATAGTTTTATATTATTAAATTTTAATGGAGAAAATTAGATATAGCGCAAAATTATTTTTTGTGTACTTATTATGTGTACTTTGTGTAATTTTGAGTACTTAGTGTACTTATTACTTTTCTGGACATCGTCCAAATGTCAGACATATATCAAGTGGCAGGTAACATTAAACTGAACGAATGACATGTTTCAGAGTGAATTCTCGTGTGTGATTTTCGAGAAATCTCACTTATTTCTTTATTTATGTACCATAAACGTAAATACCTAGGTAATGAGATGTTTAGTAGCAGATTATTTGTATCGTTGCTCGTCTTTGCTAACAGTGACACAAATACTTTTAATAGTGATACACCTACTCCGAAACGTTACGCACACTCTCCTCGCATTATGTATATACTCCGAACAGTTACGCACATACTTCTTATAACTACGTATGCTTAAGGAGAGTCTCTGTTGGACAGAGAGCTGCACGCACTGTAAACTAAATGAAGATTATTCATTAATCTGTGCAGTATTTTATCACGATCTTTCTAGACAACTAGACCCGTTGACCGCGCTGCTGCCGGTAGTTAATTTTTTAATCCTTTGTTAAATATACCAAGTATTACATTAATACAAATGGAAATGAAATAAAATCTTTACGTCCCATGATTATACTGGCTAGGCTAAAGGAGAAGGTGATGATGAGAAATGAATGAAATGGTGGAATGAAGAAAGTGGGAGGAAACGGGAGAACCTCGAGAAAACCCACGAATACGGTGTTGTCCACCACTTGGCGAGAGCTAGGGTCGAACCCATGACTACATGCACCAGAGGTGAACGCTGTACCACTGAGCTACCGCGGCCCCTAATGCAAATGGAATGTCCTATCTGACGACTGGGGGAACTTCACAACACAACACAACTATGAACCAAAATCACGTGTCTAGCAATAGAAATACTGCTCCTTTCACGCAACTCCGAATGACTTGCATGCAGGCCAGGGAGGGGCTAGAGGGAGCACTACCCGTAAATTAATTTTACCCGCTCTAAAAAAATAAGCTGAAGGCAATTTTCAAACTGACTCAAAACCAATGAAATTTTTGCAATTATATTTACCAAATTAAATCCAACTTTGCGAATTCTCTTCATTTCTGTGTAAAATTATAGGTTTCTTGCTAGATACATCAAACATCTTCCATTACCTTGACCTATTTCAAGAATTTCAAACCGTACCCTATTACTGCAACCATGACAAGCATCCAAGAATACCAGGTGCACTTCCAAAGAACAGTATCATAGTCAACAACATTAGTTGTGAATATAAATAAATTAAAGGGTCTCTTTTTTTTTTTTTTTTTTTTGGGAAAGTAAATAATTGATTGCAAATGTTGAATAAAACATACATTTTCTGTTGATATAATCTAAAGTTGCTGTAGTATAATTTTGCTATAATCTTTAAAAAAATAAATACTTCAATTTTAAATAATATGAAACAAGTGCCTCGCAAAGAGCTCGTATTAAGCACACAGAAATGAAACAAAAAATTACGTTCGATTATACATACATAATAAGTCTTTTAAAAGTTGTTTCTATTAATACATGCAAATGCTTTGGACCTAGCATTTTTATGTCATCATTTTTAGGCGTTAATAGAAAAATAGCTGCAGTAAAGGTTTACGAGAAATTAATAATATTTAAAACAGTACTACAAAATAGCCCTACCGCTGGTCTAATGAATAAAGCCCATGTGTTTGAACGTGATCTCGGGTTTGATAAACGTGGAATTCTTGAAATTCGGGAGCAATGTGGTGGTTCGTATTACACTTTAAACTGTAAGCTTCGCGTTTTTATAGTCTCAATGTGAAAAACAAAAATGCTAAATTTTAATAAACAAACAAACAAGTTAACTTACTACAAAATGAAAATGTGAAACAAAACAGTGCTCTTTATGTAGATAGAAATATAATAGGGCCTAAATCAGTTTTAATAAACATATATTTATGTCATTATACAATAAAAGTTAATTGGAGTGTTTCGTTCTGACAAAAAGAATGTATGTCAAAATATTGCTTATAATATTTTGTTTTCTGCAAATGGAAAAATCCTGATTAACGGGACGTGTGCTCATTCTAACATTCAGTTAATCAGCTTTTGTTTAGTGTAAATCGACGTACAATGACGTTCCTCCCTACGTTTCCCATAACATTATATTGTCCCAAGCATCTCAAGTGTATAGCATGCAAGGTACGTCTTGCGACCTTGCTGATATTATATTCAAATATAAATGATATAATTTAAATATTGCTCTATTTAATAATTGTGTTTATTTATAAGTTAGAAATCCAGGCCTGGAGTATATTAATTTATTGGTATATATCTATTCATTTATTTTATTATTATTAGTGTAAGGAAATATATAATCAATTTATGTTGTATATTTATGTATATATATATTAGAGCATCATCCCCTATTATTTAAGAATTAACCATATTATTATTTACAGTTTAGCTAGTTCTATCGTTGCTTTTTTCCATGCTAACTTTTTCTCTTAGAAGCCTGTCGAGGAGGCTAGCTGCTAAATCCATTGTATTTCAGTCTCCCTTACTGGGAATTTTCCATTCTAGAAGTTGGCGCTAAAAAAAACTTTCTAAAGAATTTTTGTTGCTATTTTTTTAGCAGGTCAAAACGTATAAAAAGGCTGCCTCCCCTATCTTCGTCGCTGTGCGTTTTGAGGATTCCTGAATGTAGGATCTTGGCCAGCCATTCCGCTGCACTGGAAGTGAATAGTGCAGTTTGGAGAGAGTCCCCTCTAGTTTAGTCACTGTATGTAGACAGAATAGTGATTCTACTACATTACAGATGCCCGCTTAAGCAATTGAGCTTTGGCCGTGAGGTAGGATATACAAATGATAGGGATTTAGGAAATAAGTTATTTTTAGATGCTTAATCCTACGCCTATAACAGAGGCTATTGGATTACTATTGCTTGTTTAGAATGGGAGTATATAAGCTTCCTAAGGGTCTATGGCGGAGGTGAGTGACGCACGTATAGACTCGAGGTTTTGGTTCCGTCCTAGTGGTGGAGGAACATTTATTTTGAAATCCAACTGCGTTTGGGTTCGATCTCTGCTTATGTAATTATAGCATATTTAGGTGCTGTAAGAGATTAGAGATTTCTCACTGCAACTTTCATTTAAGAGAGTGTTAGAGTGAGTATTTAATCAAATTCCTTTATTTCCTTGAGTGTAAGGAAATTTAGATAGAGCCGTGAGTAGAGGCTGACATCCTATCCCTAATACCAACCTATCCTATATAATTATTTGCTTAAGCTAGATAGAATCCTTTTGTGGACTTAACTTGGTGTCCCAGAGACAGGTTTAGGCCAGACAGTGACCTATGACTCAAGGTCCCGTCTTTAAAAGCAAGGAGTATGGTCCAGGAGTAACTGAATTCTGTAAACCGTATTTCCACAGGTCCCTGCTATAATAGAGAGTAATTTGATTAATAAGGAAATTAGGATTTCTAGAGTTTAGATTAAAATACTTCCTTTCTCCATTAGTTATTGGGGAAGGGTAAGAAGGAAGATAGAGTGCATATAGGGCGGAGTGGCGTCCTGAGTTAAAGTTAATAACCTACCTTTAAATTAGAGTATTCTATTTGTAAATAAACGAATAATCTCCTGTTTAATTTCTCGAAATTTCATTTAATATTCTTTGATATGAGCCTAATACCCTAGACATTACGAGCAGATACTATTGTAAGGACGTAGATAGGAAGTTTTGAATATTTAGAAAGTAATTAGCTGTTATCGCTAACTATACGGAATTGATATTCATACTTGGAAGATTATTAGCTTAAGAGATAAGAATAGGACTTTTTTTTCTCTCTTCCAAGCATAGTATAGATTTAATCTTTGTATGTTAATGATCAATGTTCTTAATTTTGAATGTGTGTACTGTAATTGTTAATATAGGACATTATATATAAAAGAAGCTATAGCTGTTACAGATTCTGTAAATAATAAATAAATATACAACTTTATGATGTTCTTTGATGTCTTTGTCATTGTCCCCTCAGTATTCCTTTCCCCCCCCCCCAAGGAATCATGCTGACTACGGGCCAGCTTGTATATAAACTGTTCTTGTGGCGCACGCCTTGCTCCCAATGAATTAAACAAAAGACAGGCAAAGGCATTATTCAAATGTAATTTACAATGATACTAACGGACTGCAAGTCTCTACATTCCTCCCCCTTTTGATTGAATTAAGCTAATCGACATACACATCATCATCGCTTTTAACTAAATATGCAATGACGTCAGTGATTGATGTTTTAACAATCCTTGTCTTAATACAATTTCATTTACTACTTTCACTTCTCTTTTCTGGGAAACGCCACCTAATTTTCATGACAGTGGTAGATAATCGTCTTCCTTAATTAAAACTACATCTTCAATACAAAAATGATGTTTTCCTATCTATTTTGGAGTTTATGTGGATAAATCTTGAACCATATTCTCAAAAACATGCTATATCATCTTTTACACGTGAACCCATCCGTTACTTAGGATATCTGTTAGATATAGGTCTAGGGAATGCTTATTAACGGTTTACCAATGGCAGAATGTATTTTAGAGAAAAAATAAAGGGTCATTGAGATCCTGGACAGAACAGTAATTGGTCTAAGTATAACAGCCTTTTATTTGAGTTGTGACTGTGTTAAGTTTTCTAAATATCAAAAAAGTGCCAAATACTTTTCTTCTTCAATTAAATTTGAATAACTTTATTGTGATTTCTCTTCTTGCATTGAAACATTTTGAATTGATTTTTCAAATTGCTATGATTTAAGCAGTTCTTGAAATACTTGAGTTCTCACTGAGCTCCAACGAAATTAGCTCAGTTATCATTATGTAAGGTAACTGCAAGTATATACGCCAGTGCAGCTAAATAAGCCAAGTGACCAGTACTGGGACGTTTCCGACGACGAAATCCGCTAGAAACCGCCTCCAATATGTGCCATGGTCTTGGACAAGTCCGATTTGACCAAGACTCCAGGAGATAGCGCTGAGACCACCACGTCGTGCAGTGTTGTTTGCTTCGAGAAGGTTCCGTGGAATGATATTATTTCAATAGAAGTAAGAATTAGTTATTAGTCTACTATACCAGAACATTGCCGATTGTTTACAGCAATGTACGCCTTATTTCGTGTCCGTCTAGGAACACTTTGTTTTGGTGCAGCTAAATAAGCCAGGACTTGTGCAGGACTGACTACAGAAGAAAAGATGTTTTCATTTGACCACATGTTCCATGTAATATCGATGTAGTTTGTTTTTAAGTCACAGTACAGTGACACTTTTTGTTTATCTTCTTATGGCTTAAAACGTTTCAGTTTGTAACAATTTCAGCTTTGCAGATTATCGTTTTTACCTTTTATCTTTTTGTCTTCATCTTGCACTTTGGTTATTCTATTTTTTGCTTCAGCCACGTTGTGTAGTAATATTTGAGTTCGTATAATACAAACGATGTAAGCAGTTGCAAGATTTATTACAGATTTCTAGTAGTATCCTAGACTTGGTGTAATTACCTGCACGTGTTGGTAAATACGCCACTTTGTAACACTTTTTTCTTTTTTGCCTTGGGTACAAAAGGGAAGTGAGTCGCATCATTGCCGAGTTATTTTCTATACACGGAAAAGGCTACTCTGCAACACACATGTATTTTCTTTGTATTTCATGAAAATTAAGGCCGTAAAAAAACCAACACCCTTAACATGGCGTATTTACCTGCACCTACCTTATATATTTGAAAATTTTTCCCTTCTTGATACTAACCTTCGAAGAGCTGCTAAAATGCTTGAGTGTCCAGATCACTCACTAAATCCATAACTTAGTTGCTAAACACATAAATATTTCAACATACGCCTTTGTCTCTTTACGGGATCGAGTTCCATGCTTGATAATTATGGGACCGGCGAAGTATACTAATATTCCCGTACTGAGCTGACTTCACTCATGCTTATGATAATTACGTCATAAGTTGTTCTGAAATTTACGCCCTCAATTTCAAACAAATTAGACAATGATGAATGATGATCAGTCAATTTAGTGGCCTGTACTTCTTTAAGAATACGAATAAGAGTTGGAATTCATTATCTTTCTTTCTATTTCCTTTTTTTTTTCTGGGGAAGGACAACTTGTCTCTGGCACTACTCTTTTAAGGGAGAGAGTGTGTTAAATTTAAAATTGTTATATTTTGCATTTGAGAAAGGTTTATGTAAACAGCATAGCATTAAATTTTGCTTTCATCTCATTAATTCTTTTGATTAACGCAGTAACTATAGAATTGCAATTTTTGGAATTGTATACTGCACCAAAGAAATCAGGTCAAGAATTGCCATACCTAAAGACGCATTCAACAAAAAAAGATCACTCTCTCTTAACAAGCAGGCTCAATATTGGACTTAAGAAGTTGGGTCAAGTGTTAGGTATGGAACATTGGACTGTATGGTTCACAGAATTGGACATTACGGAATTAGAGAATAAATATTTGGAGAGCTTCGAAATGTGGTGTTAGAGGAAAACGGAGAAGATAAAATTTACAGAGAGAGCAACAAACGAAGATGTTTTAAACGGATAGGAGAGAAAAGGAAACTTCTATTCAGCATTCTTCGTAGAAAGGTCAATTGGATTGGACACATCTTGCGAAGAAATTGTCTTCTTCACACCATAATAGAAGGAAAGATGGAAGGGAAGCGAGGAAAAGGAAAAAGAACACAGCTGATCGATGATTTCAGAAATTGAAGAAAATATTGGGAATTAAAAGGCCAAACTGAAGATCGAGAAATGTGGAACAGACATTTCCAGGCCCAAATCTAAAATTGAAAAACAAAACTCCTTATTAGTCCCAGGACCTGCCGTAAGGTAGTATACTTAATAATAATAATATATTTAAGACTATTCATAGCTTGCCATAGAAATATATAGAAGATATACCCCATCATTAGAGAATTTTGTGGAAGGGGACAATGTTCTTCCTCGACCAGTTACGATGCGTAATTCAATTTTGAACACTTAGCACACTTCTAGGGGCACCATTTCTGTCACTTCTAGGTCACTTCTAGGTTCTGTCACTATTTATGTCACTTCTACGTTTAATAAAGAGAATAGGACGAATATGATATATATTCTTACGTCATTAAACTGCTTGTTACCTTTCTCTTAACCATCTTTATCTGTGGCCGTTTTTACAGAATGACGGTCAAAATTTAAACTGGAAATGGTTCTTTTTCCTCTCTGTGATTGAATAGGGATTTGTTCAGCTCAATAAGATTTATCGATGAATATAAATATTTGACTTCGGTTCACTCTTGCACCAGTAGGAAACCACAACCCTAACCATTCATCTACAGCGTTACTTATTATGGCTCACCTAAATAAAGAGCCTTTTCTCCTCGAACAAAACAGTAGCTTATTAATAGTCAAAACTGGTTGACAAAACACAGGACCATATAATTGAGGACTCTGAGCTCATCATATCATTGTATTCAATAAATTATCAACATGTTATACTCGCATGTTATACTCGTAAACAAACGAAAGAAGAATCAATTATCGCGTACTGGTGGCACCTAAGACGGTTGCAAGACTACGGAATTCGGTCTTAGCGACCTTTCCTGCTGAGTTTCTCCACCTACTCCCGGCTGTGATGATTTTTTACACGATGCTCAGTCTTTTATCTAAATTTCCTTCTGGAAATCACAATTCAAGGGGGAAAAGGGATGCAAGTGATGGAATAAATATTAAATGGTTAGAATGTAATGACTTAATTACGTAACTTAATAAAGGTAAAAAGTACTTTCAATTACATCAGAAACTAAATACTTTACATGAACTAGCTAATCCTTAATAGCCTATAGGCAAGTTAGTGGAAAAACTTAAAAAGTTACATGTAAACAATTGGAACGTACAATTAAGCAATTTTAACTTATAGCGTACAGTAAACCGGAGTACGGAGGTCAACTATTAATAAAAAAACTTCTTTTAGCTTTCCCCGCTGGTCTAATAGCTAACACGGGCTTGTTTTGAGCGTGGTCCTGGGTTCGATTTCCGGAGGGAGAGCATTGAAATTTAAACGCATTTCACTTGTTTGTATTCTAGTTTAAACTGTTAGTTCATGTCTCAAATGTCCCAGGTACTGAAAAGAAAATATTTCAGTTTAACGTCCCACGATTATGCCCATTATGCTAAGGGAGACGGATAATTAAAGCAAATGAATGATTGAATAATTACTTAAATGAAAATGTGAGAGTAGCCCGTGAAAACCCACCAACTCGATGTTATTCGGGGATTGAACTAGGGACCCATGCACCAGAACAACTAGTAAGCGCTCTGCAGAACAACTAGTAATTTAAAAAAACTTATTTTAGCCTTCCCCGTTGGTCTCATAGCTAGCACGGACCTGTGATGAGCGTGATCCTGGGTTCGATTTCCAAAGGGTGGGTTTCCTCCATATGTAACGCAACATATTCAATTTCTACGTAGAAATTCACTTCCTTATCTGAAAATGTACTTGTCGATTCGAGTCTTGTCTCTTTTCGTGCTGAGAAGTTTCTCGTTTCGTTGCCGATACTTCAGTTTCAGATCTTCCTAGCAAGTCTTTTGATGTAATGAAAGAGTGGGAGGAAACGGGAGTGCCCCGAGAAAACAGACAGAAACACGACTAGATTCTAGAATATTATTTAGGCCTACATTGAACGAGAACAAAGTGTGCAACGATAAAGATGAAATCTTTCAGTTTAAAGTGAAATGATATAATGAAATGAAACGGAAGTATCCCAAGACAATCAATGTACACGATGTTGTCCACCATAAGCTTAATTTGCTCGGGATCGAACCAGGGACTCATGCAACAGATGTAAACGCTCTGCTACTGTGCAGGACAACTTTCTATGTGATCAAAGAAATGGCCTTTATTCGTGTGATTTGTTAAAACATCATGGTCTTACAATATGCTCAGGGTGTTAAAAAGAAAGTATTTCAGTTTAACGTCCCACGATTATGCCCATTATGCTAAGGGAGACGGATGATTAAGGCAAATGAATGATTGAATAATTAGTAGAATGAGAATGTGTGAGTAGCGATGAATACCCACGGACACTATGTTGTTCACCATAAGCTTACTTGTTCGGGGATCGAACTAATGACCGCATGCACCAGATGTAAGCGTTCTGCCACAGTGCAGGCTATCCCAAACTCCGGGTTGCATTGTATATTGGACACCCTGTATAACTTGTATTAAAAGAGCAGTCGTATTTGTTATTACCTAATTAGTCAAAAATATAAATAAACAGTATTACAAAATCGGAAAGTTCACAGCCACAGGAAAGTAAGACTATCATGTATCTTTATCATGTGATTTAAGGGTCCAGTCCTTGCTGTCACAAACACCTAAATAAACTAACTCAATCAGAATAGATCTAACTATATGTTATAATAATAAAAGAAAAATATTGACTTCAGGTTAATCATTTTGTAATTACACAGCCACAAAAAACAAATAAAAGTTCTGTGCACATCGGACCCCATGATATGGACTCGATGTAGTTTGTTACCAGTCGTTCTTTCAGAAAAAATGTTCCGAGGGGGCACACTTATTATTTCGGGGGACACTGCTGGTACTTTTCTATTTATTTTTATATTGTAGACGTAATATTTTGGTCTCCTCGGGGTGCCACTCTCAGAGCTCCGGGGGGGGGGAGGAAGTGTCTCCCCCAAAACAGATCTGGAAGAAACACTGTTTGTTACACAGAATCCAAAGTTCGAAACCCCAGGACGATCGTGTCAACTTTTTTTATGGGCGAAAAACTCTAGCGACTTTAAGTAGGGATGATACATGCAACACAGCCATACAAGAAAGAAAAAAAAACGTACTGTGCAGCGTGGTACACAGAATTCAAATTTCGAAACCTCGGTACAATTGACCGTGACAATTTGGTTTTATGGGCGAAAAACGTATGTGCTGTCTTACGTACCAAAATTCGCTGAAGTTTTTCGCCCATAAAACAATTCCCACGGCCGATTGTCTTGTGGTTTCAAAATTTGTATTCTGCGTAACAAAATACATCGAATACATATCCTGGAGTCCGGTGCAAAGAACTTATTTTCTGTGTGTGTGGTTGTGTTATTATAGTTCTTAGGTCATTTAGAACTCAATTCAGATTGATTTTCATTTTCTTCCTGTCCGAGATAGTTTCTGAGATAAACTTACGGTTCTTTATATGATTTACTTATGTTATTTCTAATTTCAGCTATGTAGATTATAATAAATATAAATAATGTATTCAGTATAATATAATTCTACTCTGTCACATCAATTGTAAAGCTGAAAGTAACTTCTAACAACATATGCACAAAGTGAGAAAGAAGATAAAGTTGCAGCTACATCAATTTTTACAACTGTAGCATAGCACAAACAAAAATACCAACTTATCTCTTGTGAACATGTAAGTAACATGTGCACTATCACACCCTAAATAGCAACATCGATCTTCCAACATCATGGTAATCAGTTTCTTGATATCAATTTTCTAATCTGCAAACTACACGTTTTTAGAAAATGAGACCACTGTACCATAATATATTTAGGTCTAGCTTATGTTTAAAGAAATAACAACGTTGGCTTCTTTTTCAGCAGATTTTATTGTTACTCAGATAGGCATTGGCATTCGTAAGCTTTTATTCCTGCGGACTGAAACACGAAAGATCCACTTTTAGCTTTTTTTAAACCTAGTTCTATGAAGTCATTCAGTTTACCCTGTGTTACGTACTTTTATTATGATATTCTCGAACCAATGCATTTTAAGGGACGACCTGAAAACTAAACTTATTATCTATATTTTGGGAATTGAGGGCAAGTTCTTTGGTTTAACAATCAGATATATCAAAATGAGGTCTACCAACTTGCTATATGGAATGATATAAATCCTTTGTTTCCAGGATTTATACCAGCGAACTATGGGGAGATGTTAAATATACATTTTTTGACATTCCACAAAGACGAGTTTGCTCTTAGAAAACCCTTCATAAACTTAATCTGCTAGGGTGTTTTATTGTACCAAAGAGAATGTATTTTTTGATATCTTTGACACGAAACATGAAAACAACTATACACTAGATTACGTGTCCATTGTCGACGGGACTGGCTAGTCTGATGTCCAGTCTGAAATGTCAAAAGTCGTACATCTTACTTATCAAACCTGCAGATAGAAATGCACTTGTAACTGTGATATTCTGCATGAATATAGTAAGGAATTTTTAAATTCGCATGATCATTTTTCTTACGAAAAAGTTAGAAATGTTGATACAGAGAGATCGTTTGGTATAAATCGGTGCATATTATCCACCTGGTTGGATTATGCACTATTGTTCAGGAAACGGGTCGACCATTTTTACGTTCTGTGAACCCGTCGCATAATCTCTTTTATATTGATTTTAGATGGACATAAGAACGACTAAAGAAGTATGTTCGCCATAGACCTGACCAGAGAAATTTGTGAAAATTGTCTCCCTTCTACATCATTTAACACACAAGCTCAAGCAGCTGGGCAGGATTTTTAGGACTCACTAAAGTATCGCCACAGTGAGGTGGATCGTCTATTCTGCTGTCAGAAGCAACACGCCTCCCTCACTTTTGATATTCCAACTCTGCTAGGGAAGGTATAACTGTGAACGAATTCCACGTACCATTCCTCCCACCATTTGAAGAAGGGAGCTTTCTCTGAAGTTGACTCATTGTTAACATCTCAGCAAGCTACCCATCTAACAAAGGTAGCAGAGGCAGCTCTAGACTCATTGTTAACATCTCAGCAAGCTACTCATCTTACAAACGTAACAGAGGCAGCCCTAGACTTTTTGTTAACATCTCAGCAAGCTACCCATCTAACAAAGGTAGCAGAGACAGCTCTAGACTCCTTGTTAACATCTCAGCAAGCTACCCATCTTACAAACGTAACAGATTCAGCCCTAGACTTCTTGTTAACATCTCAACAAGCTACCCATCTAACAAACGTAGCAGAGACAGCCCTAGCCTCCTTGTTAATATCTCAGCAAGCTACCCATTTAACAAACGTAGCAGAGGCAGGCGTAGTCTCCTTGTTATCATCTCAGCAAGTTACCCATCTAACAAACGTAGCAGAGGCAGCCCTACTACAAAGTACCAACATCTGTTCCGTCTACACCTACAGTAAACAGTACAGCACAGAGCGTTAGAATTAAAAAGAGTGCGGTGACACCAAGTAGCTATATGTGTACTTCACACCTCACCTGTTTCCACAGGTAAACATGCTATTATCGATTGAGAAAATAGAGGTTGGTGTTTCACAGTGATTGCTTCACCGTCGTACAAAAACAACCTTGTTCTGGCACGTCTCACACATTCAAGCGTCCTGCAGCCTTCATCCGTAAAATAAAAAAAAAAAAACTAGGATTATTCACATCAAGAAAAGAACTCACACACGAACAAGACTCAAGTTACACAAGCTTCTCAACCCCATTAGACAGTTATTAATACTTCGATTACTATAGATTGTTTCATCCAGGGTCAGAAGACGCACATAGCATATGTTGTTACTATAATTTTTCTGAAGCTTCGAAAGGCGAATTGTGAATTAAGTCCCTAACGTGTAATTTGTAGGCCGATTCTGATTGTGCAGATCCAGATGGTGAAGCATTCATTTTTTACTATTATAAAACAAAATATTCTACTGGACTTCTATCGCCATGAATGTGTGTAAATTTGTAAGACAGCAACTTTCATTCCGTTCCTTTCATAAAGGTATTTTCTCACATTAGAACCAAGATCCACATATTCATATTTTGACTTATTTTCCAAAAATAAGCTTTTAAGAGCAATATTTCTCGGTCCTTTATATCCATCTTGATCTACTTGTAGAACAATAAATATTAGATTTACTATTGGATTTCATTATATGTCAACATTCACATTTCCTCTATCCATTATCATACCTAACCTTTCCTCTGCAATATGTAGGTTTCGAAACTATAACTTTTTCTCACAATATCCTAATCTGTTAATTTAAAGATAGAGACATAAACTCTAAATCACAATATTCTCACATGATACACAGCATTCAACGGCTTGTAGCAAGATTCATGAATATTTCACCGACTCTGTTTTTCGAAAAATTCTTTCCTAATTCTCCACACATCTTATAATATGTCTTAAAATATGGTTGTAGTTTTAATTGAACTGGAAGAAAGTTAAATTCAGACATTATTAAATCTATTATTAATACTAGTTGTTTATTAAAGAGTAGAACGCATTTCCGAGAAAACATTTGCAGTCTTTTCACACAATTCAAACTACACAAGTTATACCTGACAAGTAAAAAGAATAAAGTTGCATTTCTTAAATAATCTCTGCCATCTGTAAATGTAGAAATGAATAAGCAAAATTACAAAAAATACGTCCATTCTATTTAAAACAAGCATAAATAAATTATTTTAGAATACAGCAGAATTCCTTGTAGACCAAATGTGAATTGTGAAAATGTTTATGTTTATGGAATAAACGGCGAGTTACTTACAACTCATTATATTTTACTTTACATTACCATACTAAAGTTCTTGCAAAATACGGAACCCAAAGTAATGCAACTTAACATGAACTAATTGCTAAAGTAAAAAAAATGAACTTCAAAGGTTTTTCAGTCTATATTTGGCCAATTTTGACTTACGTAAAAATTTAGAAGAATCCTGGTGCCAGGTCCGTAAGTGCTCGATGTGTTTCCCTTGGTTCCTAACAATAGCCCCACAGCTTAATTTCCACTGTGATAGGCTTCTCTGAAGAACTGGGAGAGGAATCTTGTCCCATTCCCTTTCAATAGCTTTCCAAAGTCCTTCCACAGTTGTCACACGCCGTTTTCCCAAAGCCCGCTTCAACAATTCAAATCCACAATAGTCCATTGGACTTATATCTGAAGATTTAACAGGTACCTCATTGAAAGATATCACCTGTATACCACTTGCCTCCTCCACCTCCCTGTAGAATGCGAGGAACGATCGTGAGGTATCTGATGAGGCCTTGTCCATATGAATGCGCGCCTGATTGGCGTCATTCCCGTACATTGTTGGAATCTCATGCTCGTAGATCGGCCGCATGATCTGCTCCTGAAAATACTGCGAATTTTTTCTGCAATTCTTCGCCACCCTACGAATCTTCAGTTTACCTCGGTAACAGTAGCCTTTTGGGAAGGATTCTTTACAGACACGGACCCACCTTCTGCAGTTCTTGGCGCCTTTTATTCGGTACATAATGGCTCTCGGTTTGTCGCAGTCGGAAAGGTAAATCCATGCTTCAGCGAGCGTTACGACGTACATCCACCTTTGTTTTTCCAGCTTGAATTGATGGCGTAAGGTCCGGCTTATAGTCCCCAAAGACACGTCAAGGCGATTAGCCATACACCTTTGTGTTGGCGGATTTTCTTGCATTGCCATTTTGCAAAGTTTCCTCTGCATGGTGGAGGTGGCCTTGGTGTATTCCCGCTTCCTAGGCAACTTCGTTGGTGATCCAGATGGTGAAGCTTCGTTGTCCTTGTACTTTTTCATAACATTTTTTATTCCACTTAAACTGATGTTGCAACCATTCTTCTTGCACTGTTTTCTAATGACAGAAACACTAAAGTGGGCATCATAAAGAGCCGCAACATAGCCTTCCCAAAACCGGCGTAGTTTGGGCAGCATTTTGGTCACAGAGCGAAAACCCACACACTTGGAAACAAATTTAACACAACACTCACAACAATGGACCTGTTTTGTGCGTTATTGTCATCCGCGCGCAAAAACAACTCCATTCCTAGGAAGCCACTGCACAACACTGCAATACGCCACGAGCCAGGTCGGGTGAGTCCATTCTGCCCGGGAGGGGGGAAGGAACGAAATCGGCCAAACGTAGGCTGAACAACCTCTGTACATACAAAGAAGAATTTACTCGTTCTACATACAAAAAGGATCTCATGATGCTAAGCTGTGCCTCACATTCAAGATCTGTGTAGGTTTATGACACAGGCGACCGAAAAATAAATTATGAATGGAAGATATATCTCGCACAGCATCTTCTATCAATAGAGAACTCCTTCAGCGGTCATTAGGTCTTTTAACTTTGAATGAACTTTTCAACTTCTGTAATATTGGAGATAAGGAATTGGTTAGATTAGAGTTTCAAAGCAAATAACAAAACAATCAATTTCGCTAGACCAGGGTTTCTCAACCTGTGGGTCGCGACCCATAGGAGGAGGTTGAAAAAGATTATTACCTTCCAAAGGTTAAAGTTTTTTCTTTTTTTTGATAAGTCGTATAGTTTAGTCCCGTGGTTCAAAATCCTTCCGACCTCTTGACACTAGTGCATTTTCTGTGGTGCTCGAGGACTTTTGACAATGTTTTTCAGTTTATCAATCATGTATTTCAATCAATGCATTTTCGAGGCAACGATTACAGGTTGTAGAGTATACCATTTCCTATAACTTTTATGTGCAAAGTACTTGTGTAAAATTATTACGCACATACGTAAGCAGCATCAAATTTCAAATTTTCGTAAAATTACTACATTTTATCGAGCTCCTTGATCGTATCTCGATAACGGTATATCGCAGAGAAAAATGTTTTGAGTAAATGTTGTGGAATATTAAAGTTCCTATTAACAGGTTGACTGCCATGAGCATCATATGTGGTGCTCACCTTATTTCTTTGTGAGGCTTGATACCACAAATTATTAACCTATTCAGGTTCTTGAGCATCATATATGATGCTCATTGCACAAATTATTGTGAGACCATGAGCATGACATATGGTGCTCGGCTCCTATTAGTACATTTTCGGGAGAAGCAAACTATCGCGACAAAAATGTGATATGACTATCCATAATCGAGCCAAAGGTAAGAAGAAATTTATGACCTCCTGGGACCAGTACCCTCAAATCACCTTGACAGTCAACCTAATTTAATATGATAACTTATTTTCTAGGTATATGAATTTCAGGTTTTTATTATACTGTTCTCTATATTAATGGATATACTTATTATTTACTGCTCAACGGAAGTAGAAACATTAAGAAACGCGACTGAATTACAGGAAGTCAGCAAGGAATTCTGAGTGTGTGTGTGTGAAATTAAAAGGCGGTGTGAAATAACAAAAGCGGAAGGAGAATGACTGAGTACTGCCTAACATTCGACCACCCTCTTCATATAAAAGCACAAGATATTTTCCACAGTAATAAAACTTCTCGCGTTACTTTTTCTGCGACATTGGAGTAATAATGGCTGTGAGCGGTGTAAAATAATTGTTTACATTTGTTTCACGAAAACAGCATCTTAGAAATTTTGCCTGGATATTTTTATTCCAGGGCAACAAGAGTACATTTCTATGCATCACTTACTTTTGACATAAAGATAGAGGTGTGTTGCAAAACTTACACACATCGATGGATTTCTTGTACTAACAGGTGAGCAAAGTGAGGAGCTTCAACGTGTTGAGATGAAGTTCAATGAAACTCCGGCTCATCAGCAAAGTAATGGGTGTACTGTACAGTTAAGGATACAGAATTTGATGCCTTTCTTCTGTCGAATAATTGTGTAAAATATCTTCTTATTTAATTGACGAAAATGTCGATAAATTCTCGACATTTCTAAATAAATCTATCGATTTTTGTTATTATTTTGCATTACATCATCAAGATATCGCCATTCGATTATTTGTCTATATCAGTAGTGCAGATTTCTTTATAACTTTGGAGCGAGTTATTCAAGTTTGCGAGATATAACAAAACATGAATGGATATTTTGATGCAAATGCGTCGGCTAAAACAAACTCAAAGGGGTGGAGGGTCAAACTTCTTTCGACCCAAAGAATTGGCAACTATGTTATGTATAACTAACCTAGTTATTGTGAGAAACAGTACCACTTAAAGGGGCTGATATGAGAGATCAGGTTTTAAAGTTGTTTGCCTGTTTCTTCTCAGCTTGACCATTGGTCACATACGTCATTACTTCATCGTTTCTTGCTCTCTGAACTTAACATGATCCTAATTAGTTCCCTAGAAAAAAATTTCCTGTCAATATATAAAATAATAAATGTCATAGTATATAAAGAATATAATCTGCAATTGAATTAAAATATAGTAAGTGTTCTTGTTTTGAAAGTATTTTCACAATAAATTTCCTAGATTCTATTTAAACCTCCCTGGTAGAGTTAGTTTACACATAATGACTAAAACCATTTTAGCTGCATAAGTCATCTCAGACTTAGAAAAAATATTTCTTTTAGGATTGAACATTCGAATATATTTTGAGTTATGTGACTTGTATGCGCATAAAATGATATATTGTATAAAGTATTGGTTCTCTGGGTTATCTATACAATGGATATTTAGAGTATACATTGAAATAAGAAACCTGTTTCAGGTTCGGATCTTAACAACTTTCTTCAACATTTAAAATGTGCCTAAAAATAGATGCATCCTCTTATCAAATTTGTGTAACTATTTCTGTCATGATCAATGCACGATGGAATTTACTGAAATAATATCGAAACATATACCAAATTTCATCTTATGTCTTGCAATGGGATACATCGTGCGTTTTAATTAGGGAAAGCACCAAGCCACACATTGCTTTCTTTCAAGAGAATTGTGAAGACAGCCCACGCTTAGGGATTCAATCATGTGGCAGAAATCGGGAATAAATTCGTAGAGCAGCCTCTATCTTAATACTGTGGACTCGATAAGCAGTATAAAGGATCTAGCAGGTAATGGTCACGTGTGATTTTTTTTTCATAAGACGCCTACTAAATGTTGGAAGGGGAAATTACCCATTAATATCTAATGTCTCCGTAACGGACCATAGCCTCAAATCATGCCGCAACAGCTGCAGGACTAACGCCACGTTCAAAAAAGCTCTCCATTGACTTCTGTCTCTAGCCAACTAGATTCATTTTCTACTTTTATTCGCAATCCTCCAACATTCATCTTAATATTGTCCTGAGGCTAGGTCTTCCTAAAGGTTCTCTTCCACTTAGATTTAACCCTTTAGTGGGCAATGTTGCTCTCAAGCAACATTGCATTCTATTGCGTTATCCGCACGAATTATAACTTCAGTGATCATTATTGCTTTCATACAGTATTCACATACATGATTTTCGGGTTGCTTCTTTAGATACTTCTAATCTTCGTCAACAGAGGATAGTCAAATTAGGTATTGTAGAAGCTTTATCTCCAACGTTCCGCGAAAGTTATTTTTACTTTTTATTTGTTTTTTCTAGCTCTGTAGGAAAATATTTCAACGAAACTATGGTTATTACTGAGAGTATTATTTTACCATAATAGGGCAATGCTGCTCAGCAGCTATACATAAGACCTATTTTATGGTAATGTTGCTTTGAAATAAACACCCTGTATTTTGTAACCAAAGTACAAAAATACTTTAAAAATTACGAAATTATGATCAGAAAGACATGGTTCAACCATAAAAGCAAACTTAATATTTTGATGGTAATGCTATCAATGCTTGCCCATTAAAAGGTTAAAGGTAAAATTTTGAAAGCGTTCTAGTTTCTAGATCATTTGTTTCGTTATATCATAGACAAATGTGATTGAAAATAGTGCCATCATTATTTAGAGGCACTATTTTAACATCATGAGTTAAATATCATTATTTATAGCATTATTATTTACCAGTGGCGTGAGCGTTATTTCTTTATTTTATATATTTTAACGATATTTATAGCACCATCTCCAGAGAATAATTCCTACTGCTATCTTAATGTTTACAGATCAAAAAAAAAAGTTTGCAAAAAACAATTGTTTAGACTACTTATCTGCTGTAGATTATTAAACCGTAGTTTCTAAATATTTACATAAATTTATTGGGTAGAAGGTGGAGAACATGGTTGGTTTATTGGAGTCGAAGTTGTGTAGTCGCGCAGTCAGATGACATATGCCAATGGTTCCCAAAATGCGATTCGGGGACCCCTGGAGAGGCGTGAATATCCAGAAAGTGTGGTGCAAGCTACTGACAGAAATAAACCACATTTGAAATTACAAATATCCCAAATGTTGTATTAAAGAGTTGTAAAACTAAATACAGTACAACAAGTAACTGTTGAGTAGGAACTGTGGTTCTTTTAAGAATAAAGGTCATAAAAATTACACTTTACCTCAATGATATGCACATATTTTGCTGGAAATAAATATAATTGGTAAAAATTATTATTATTATTATTAATTGTTGTTGTTGTTGTGGCAGCACTGTAGCTTCCAAATATTTTGAGAATCAAATGTTCCACCTCAAATAACAAAAGAGGGTAGGTAGCAACATCGAACAACAAGAAGAGGAATTAAATATTTAGGATTCACGACACGTGGCACCAGGTAAACACAGTTGGGAACCATTGCCTCTGTACACCGTAGTTGACTTCCTTTTAATTGCCCTTGACGCTATATCAGTGGGGCCGTGGAGATCAATGGTAGGACGTTTGCATTTGGTCCATGGGGTTTGTGGTTCGATATCATCTCGTGTTAAATTAACTGTGTGGCAGACAAACACGGTGTGGGAGGTTTCTGTCTGAGTTCTCCCGATTCCGCCCACCTTCATCATTCCAGCATTTCTCGTTCCGCTAATTTCCCATCATCACTGTCTCCTTTCGCCTACACGGTATGTGTGAGACGTAAAACTAAAAGATGTAATTTCATGTCCTTTCGAATATCTCAAACGTAATATCACCGCAACTCAAAAAAAACATGAGAAACTAAAATCTTTCATTTTAACGTCCCGTAACTATGTTTTTTAGAGTAAAAATTGAACAATGAGATTTACTAATAATATGAATGAGTGGCTTACTATTGTTATCTGAAGTCTTTTTTTGGGGGGGGGGTCAATACTTAAACTTCCTATTTGAGCTACGTCTATCTTGCAGCTTAAATTTGAATAGGACTTTGAAGCTTTCAAATGTTAATATCTCACAACTTTGAAAGTTCATCTGTCTCGAAACTGCAGTCAAAGCAGCATTTATATTTAGATATTTAAAAACATTAAACAAAATTTTTTGACTGAGACTCATCGAGTACGCTTATATCATTCATTACACAAATACAGTAGTTCCTTTTAGGCATTTAAACTTAATAGAACACCTTTAACATTGAGTCATTTGTTTCTTTTTTTTAATACCAAAAGTTCAAAATACAATCGAAGACCATATTTACGTTCGAGTAAATAATTAGTTGAAGCCAACATTAAAGTAGGAAGAAAATAATGTTGAT
Source organism: Thermobia domestica (assembly GCF_964235325.1). NCBI lineage: Eukaryota > Metazoa > Arthropoda > Insecta > Zygentoma > Lepismatidae > Thermobia > Thermobia domestica. The sequence continues at coordinate 72,026,159 of NC_137468.1, forward strand.
ATTGTTAACTAACGCTTCAAGAATTATGAGCCATACAAACGAGAGGCACCTATGAAGATTTATTTGTAAGTAATTTATTATAGTAAGAGTGTTCATAACAGAATTACTTTACAAATTATCTTTATTCTAATGAAGAAAGTTGCTACTTATAGTTTTAAATATTAGATGGCACTGGCAGAGGTACAAAACGGACGTTATAATTATTTTCCCTTCCATCTTACCTCCAACCCACGACAAACATGACGTTTAACTAAGCCATGCTGATTTGATGTTGACCTGCCGAGGCTTGTACTATTCCCTAAAATAGCTCATCGCTTTAATTATTAATTTTATAATGAAGCAATCATGGATTGGTGTTGGTGTCACGTCAGAAGGGCCGGGACAAAAGGGCGAGGACAGAAAGGCCGAGTCAAAACGGCCCCGCGTCAAAAGGGCCCCGGGACAAAAGGGCCCGTCAAAAGGGCCACGTCAAAAGAGCCTGAGATATAGCCTGGAAAGCATCAAAAGTATAAAAATACTTATTAGATGAAAATATTCTGTGGACAGTACCTCATTTATTTGTGTTGAAAGAAGTGAAAAATATAGAATTAGTAAAAAATATTACAACACACCATCAATAACGATACCCGTGGACGGAGGAAAAGTAAATATTGCAGATGGGTATTGATGCGAAAACTGCATTGAATGGGGTATGGACGTCATGAAAATACTTTGGATTCCGCGATATTTGATATTACACGATATTTTTGAATGAAAAGGGATAGGTTTGACACATCAATTTAGGCTAGAATCTTCCCAAAGATCAGAAAAAGAATTCATTTAAAAAAAATCTATCTTCGTTCGTTTGCCAGATAGGATGCTACGTTTGACATTTGTATCTAGTAGACCAAAGTATCTGGACAGGCAACGAGACACGTAGTGGCAGGAAAATTAAAGGTTGCAGGTGTGTGTTGATGCTTAAACTGCACTGAGTGATGCGTGGACATAATGGCAGCTATCTTGGATTCCGCCATATTGGATGTCACATATTTTTAAATTGAAAAGAGTATATTTGGCACATCAATTTAGGCTTGGATTTTCTCAGAAACGACAATATGATACATTTTTTACCAATGCTCATTCTTTTACGAGGTAGGTGTGCTATGTTTGACATTTGTGTGTAGTAGACAAAAGTATTAGGACAATCCAGTAATAATGTGGCGGAGGAAAAGCAAGTTGCAAGTGTGTGTTGTTGCAAAATCTGCATTGAATGGGGATGTGGACATTGTTCATCACATAAAATTCAGATATTAAAAACAAACTACTATAAAATGTCCTCAAAAGTTATTTGATCCCTCCAAGTTAATACAGTTAGTATTTAATAGGAAACATACAATGACTTATAACATCCTTTAAGCATTTCGGCATTGTTACAATTTTCCTAGTATAGTGTGGGGAAATATTGTTCTATGCTGTACGCAGGGGCGGATCCAGGACCGACTTCTGGGGGGCGGTGGGTTGTCATACTGCTACTTTTTAAGGACTCCAAACTTTGGATGGTTTTATTTATATATAAAATAAGAAAATTTCCTCAGCTGGGGGGAATGTTCGCCCCGATCGTTCCCCCCTGGATCCGCCCCTGGCTGTACGTAGTGCTTCTCTCAAACCTTCTTTCTCCGTGACTCGTACATATTGACCTTACGTTGCAATTCGTTCCAAAGATTCTCAATGTGGTTAAAGCTGGTACTTTGGGGTGGGGTTTCGCGCACTTTTGGGCAGTTTTAATATTATCATTTTCTTACAACACTTTGCTTGGGATCAATATCTTGATAACAATATCAAAGTTCTCCTCATTCTCAATTTTTTGTACTTTGGTGAAGATCTATCCTAAGAACGATAAAATATATTTCTTTTATCGCAATATTATCAATACACATTAACTCTCCAACATCTGGTGAATATATATAATCCAAACCATTATATTTTGTCAATTTTGGCATCTTTGGGATGTTGTAGGATATTTGAATAATTTTTAACCTTATTGTACAGGGGTTTACCGGAGTGTTTACTCCTCTGAATATGACGTTTGGTGTATGATGTGATAAAATTTAAAATAAATACTCTGAGATACATTATAGTATTTTCAGGTATGCTTCGCAGGATGTCAAATGAAACATTTTTTCCAAACTATGTTTGCCAAACAGTGAAGCACCCAACGTCAGTCATGGTCTGGAGCTGTATGTCAGTGTATGGTCCTGGTAGACTGTATCTCGTGAAAGGAATGATGGATCAAAAACAATATCAAAAGGTGCTCGGAACCAGACTTGTCCCATAAATGAAGGAATGGTTTCCGGATAGGAACTTTGATTTTATGCATGATGGGTCCCCATGCCGTAAAGCAAGTACTGTAATTAAAGTTTATTCAAGGAACGTTCAGTACCTCATGTAAACAAATACAAGGGTTGGTTCAAGCTTCATTTCATTGGTTCAAGAGCCTATGAACATCCATGCGGTAGAGGAAAATAGTCTATTGTCAAGTAAGCTGTTTTTTCAATGTTTTTGTCGCTTATAAATCTCATTACCAGAAATGCAATTTTCTTACAATTAAATAATAGAAACAACACTATCTAAGAACTAAATTGAATTAACGCGATAGAAGAGAATACGCATGCGTAGAAAGTGTTTTTGACCCACCTTCGCGCGAATTACAGTTTACAATATGGCCGCATGCGGAGACTATGTAAAATATCGACAGGGTAAACCTTTGCGTAGTGGTGCAGAACGTATTATCCTCAATCTTCTTCATAAGCTGTGTAAAAAACATTCAACACTAGCCATAAGAGACATAGTGAATTTAACTGCAGAAGTTACTGATGTGTCTGTGTCTAGTGTTAATGGTGCTCGCAATGAAAGATAAAAAAGGAACACTGTCAACTCTCGGGATGAAACATCGACGTGAAAGACCAGTATTGGAAGTTCAGTGTGATGAAATTGTAAGAACTGCTGTACGTAGAAAAATTCATCAATTTTATGTGAGAAACAAACCACAAACAATCAATAAAGTGCTATCCGCTGTAAACAGTGATACAGATTTACCGAATTTCAAAAGAACAAGATTTATACTCCACCGTGTGAAATCGGGTTCGAATTTGTTCAGAAATCGAAAACAAATAATTATTCATCGTGAAGATATAATACACTGGCGTAAGGAATACCTAAGAAAAATTTGTTCCTACAGGCAACAGGGTAAAAAAAATATATTACCTTGATGAGACTTGGGTGAATGAAGGTCACACAACAACAAAAGTGTGGGTTGATTCAAGTGTAAAAATCGAAAGCAAGCGTTTCTTTCAGGTTTGAGCACCGGGTTGAAAAACACTACAGGAAAGGGCAAGCAACTGAGTCTCATACATATTGGAAGTGAAGACAATTTTTTGGAGGGAGGGGTCTTGCTTTTTGAATCCATCAAAGTGGGGGATTATCATGATGATATGACAGGCGAAGTGTTTAGCAATTGGTTTCGAAATATTTTGCCGAAACTCGAACCTAACAGTGTAATTGTCATAGACAATGCGCTATATCACATTGTAAAGTCAGAGCGCATTCCAAACAGATCGTGGGTCAAAAACGATACCATTGAATGGATGGAAAATAAAGACTTACCATTCGCAAAGGACATGATAAAAAAGACTAGCTTATTCAGATGATAAAGGCAGCAAATGTAAAATCAAAATATAATTATTGACAGTATGATTGAAAACGCTGGCGACACTGTTTAAGACTCCCTACCCTACCATTGTATTTTTTAAAACCCAATTGAGTTGGTGTGGAGTCAGGTTAAGGGGTATGTTAGAAGTAACAACACGACATTCAAAATCAAGAACTTCAAGAGCTTGGTTCAAAAAGGTTTGGAGAAGGTAACAGCTGATAAGTGGCAAGACTGTATTACACACGTCGTAGGCAAGGAGGAAAAATTCTTAGAATTGGATTAGATATGTGACTCAGTTGTTGACCGTTTAATTATAAATATTGCTGACACAAGTAGCAGTGAGAGCGAGGACACAGATATGGAAGGGATTCAACCCATGTCAGAATCGCAATAGGTATGTTAACATATTTTTATTTTTCACTTTTGTTTACTTAAAAACCGCAATCAAATAATAAAATAGTATTACTATTATTTTACTTACGAGTAGGGAAACAAATAGATATTCCAACATCAATATGTAATAATTAGTGCTTGCTTTAATAGTGCAAAATAGCAATGCTTGAAATTAATCGTTTCATCTGCAAAATTACAATATTTCTGGTGGTAGTCTTGTTTTTTAAACTGCGAGCTACAAGTACGTGCTTTTCGAAAGAAGCGCTGACCGATAGCAAATCATCCGATGACTGGCGGAGTAATTCCATTCGGAAATGTTTACATCAGGATCAGAAGGGTCGTTGAATGACGTATAATTTTCTGACAGAAAAAGGTGTTCAGGTTCTGCCATGGCCAGAAAATAGTCCAAACTTAAACCCCATAGAAACCTTGTGGGCTATTGTTAAGAAGAAAGTGAAGAGAGAAAGGATAACCATCAAGATTGGTCTCATTACAGCACTTAACAGAATATAGAATCGCAATGAGGAAGTGGAAAATAATTGTGTGTAGTTAATCAAAGTATGTCAACGAGTATAGAAATAGTAATAAAATCGAAAGGAATGCATACAAAATACTAACAGGTTGTAATATGGTGAAGGAACGCAGTAATATAGGATTTACTTAAAATTGTATTTAAGGTTCTTCATTTTTGAAACTTTAGTCTAATAATTTGCACACGTCTGTACTTTCTCAATACTTAGAGCAAACATTCCGTATATTAATATATGGTCGTGGTTGCAACATTCAAGATTTTAAGATACGAAAGAAATATCTTGAATTTGAATGTTACCTTTCTCGTCTACATACAAATTGTGTGAAATGTGAAATTTCCTTCATGAATAAGACGTGTGTAATATGAGGGTCTGGATCCCGTATTCCCTCCCTAAGTACCCCCTTGAACTGTTATCGGAATTCAATGAAATTCAAGTGGCTTTTTATAAAGCAGTTGAACATGAAAAAGAATAATTATTGCCATAGGACGTTAATATTCAAAAGTTTACAGTTAAATTCTAAGGGTTCTTACATTTTGGTGGTTATTCAAATGTAATGTTCTTTCTGCTGCAGGTTCCATTTCTAACTTTTCGTTGGAAAATGAGCCTTCCAGGGACATTGAAGATGAAGTTGGCAGAAATCACTGCAAAAGAAAACTGTAATTCCAGCAGCTCTAAATGACTCAGAATCGGGAAGCTCAAAAACCACAACTAATTCTGCACATGCGAGTAGCACAATGAATGGCTCTTACTCAAAACACAAATGACTTAAACAAACACTTACAGGGTATGATTGTTCTGTGTGTATTAACTACAGACCGAAAAATGAGGGCCTGTGGGTAATAGAAATCATTTCATTGGCTAAAAGTAAGAAATTGGAAGAAAAAGCTAATAAGTATACTATTAGTCAGTCATCGAGTCGCTTGTGAAAATTGTGATTTATTTGTGTCAAAGGCAAAATCTGAGGAGGAACTAATAACACGGTATAATACTCAAAGTACCAAAAATTAGGCAATGCCAAAAGACTGGTCTTCTTTCTTGTTTATTCAGAAATTCCCCATATTATAAATTAGCAACTACTCGTATCTGTTATGCACAGATGGAAAACAACAGCAGTTTTCTATTGCACATATTGTCTTCTCCACAGAACACTCACCATTTGTCTGCAAAATCAATCATACATATCTTAAGAGTGCTTTGATGATACTGCCATTTCCATTCAGACAGGCACCTTCAAAAACTCCAGGGAATTTGCACTAATGGCAGACGAATGTACTGACGTTAGTGAGAGACCAAACATAAGCTTATGATTTCGCTATATCGTGCGCACTTCTATTGTGGAGACATTCGTGTACTCTTTCGCTTCCCTAAGGCCGAAGATATAACAGAAGTTATTTTAAAGGAAATCCAGGATATTGGTTTGTCAGAGATAATTATGATTGCAGCATCATTTGATGGCACTTCTAACTTCATCGGCAAACATAAAGGTGTGCAAACAGTCTTGTGATGCGAATCCCCCAAACTGATATTTGTTCACTGCAGACCTTACTTCCTACAGCTTGTTTTGCTTAGAGTTTGTTAATATTTGCCCGTAATTAATAAAATAATAAGTGCAATGAATGACCTATTTTCATTGTTTCAATCAGGAACAATAGGATCAGTATATTACAGGAAGTTGAAACTACCCTTGATAAATTATCACATAAGCTTGTTCAACCAGGAATGACACGCTGGTTATCTTACGGAGGTAGCGTAGTCGTTATTTGCAAACACATCACCACTTTATGTTTATCCTTCGAACAGATTTGTAGCGATGAAGCAGACTATTCTAGTTTGGCTGCAGAACTACTACTATTCAAGAATAAGTATAAGTAGTAGTAGTAGTAGTAGTAGTCTAGTAGGAACTGGTTAGAAACCCCGCAGGGGTTGGTTGGGTTGTGTTTTTACGACATAAGTAGTAGTAGTAGTAGTAGTAGTAGTAGTAGTAGTAGTAGTAGTAGTAGTAGCAGCAGCAGCAGCAGGAGTGGTTGAAATGGTATATAGTGCCTGTTCCGACCTGTGACTCTTCTAGTTCCGGTGACAAAGAACTGGGGGGAGCGAGCTATACACAAGCCCAGTCCTATTTATCGATGTGGAGCTGGATCATCGGAACCGAAGGAACAAATCACTGAATCGAAGAATTGAAAGAAATGAATGAATTGGCCAAAGTAAAGACTTCCTAGGAAAGTTACATTATGATACTTGCAGTGCCATTTCCTGATTCGTAGTCAGATAATGGGTTATCATTTATTTTGAATTTCGATGAAGCTCAAATAGAATTCAAATCATGTAGAAGGACATCGGACGGTAATACGAGGGCAAGTCAAGAAAGACTTGGACTGATTTTTTTCCCGGCAGTTCTGTTAACGCTGGAGCTTCATAGTTTGGCATACAAGTAGGGTGGGTCTTGCTGTGCATATATATATAAAATGTTGTTAAGGAATCATTGCATGTTTGGTAACCACGACTTTTTATTGCAGGTGATGTTCTGCGCCGCCTCTAGAAGTCGTCTGTAGAAGAAATGGAGTCATTACGAGATGAACAATTTGCAGCTATACGGTTCTGCTATCGCCTGGGGAAAAGTGCAACAGAAACTCTAGGAATGTTGAGAGCAGCCTACAAAGATGACGCTCTGCCACGAAGTACCGTGTTCTGGTGGTTCAAAGAGTTTAAAGAGGGCCGAATGACAACCACGAAAGCTGGTGGACCAGGTGTATCAGCGTCAACTGTTACTGAGGTGAACATTAACACGGCAGCAGTCATTGTTAGAGAAGATCGCCGCATCAGTATCGACGATCTGGCAGCCGCACTACGCATATCTCATGGCAGTGCCTTCAAAATTTTCCATGACCACCTCCACATGAGCCGAGTGTGTGCGCGATGGATTCCGCGACTCCTGACACCAGAGCAGAAGGCCGTTCGAGTGGAGACTTGCAGGGAGCTGTTGCAAAGGTTTGAGGATGGTGGAGACGCCTACCGCACCGTGCGACTTTTTTCTATTCCCTGCCCTAAAATCCAGACTGCGTGGACGCCGCTTCTCCGATAATTCCGAGGTTCTGAAGGCATCGGAGGCGGTTTTGAAGGACCTCTCAAAGAATGGCCTGCGACACGTGTTTGAGGACTGCAAGACTCGAATGAAAAAGTGCATTCAAATGGGCGGGGACTACTTTGAAAAGGATCATGTGCCTGTTGCTGAGTAATAATAAATTGCCTAGAAAAAAAATCAGTCCAAGTCTTTCTTGACTAGCCCTCGTAGTATACATGAGAACCCCCTGTCTTCCGTGCGCGAGGATACTTCATATTATATATTTATACGTTACCAAATTAAATCACTGCGTTGTCTTCATTATATGTGCTTAACATTCTATTTTTACTTTCTAGAATAAATTTTGTTGATTTCGATTCGAAAAATGTTAAATATTTTTAAATTTATATCATGATGCAGACCAAAATCCTTGTTGCATATAATGTAATGCGGTATAGCATATAAAGTACAAGGGCAAATAGGTACATTCTTTTTTATTTTCGTATCAGTGGATAAGTAAATGAAAGTGGGTTTGTTACCCCCTTTCTAAGTTCGTAGATACTCAATGAATAATCCCTAAAAGTATGAGCGTCCAGCTTCTTCTGGAACTCAGACGGTCTTACGTATACTATATCCCATCGGACTTTTGTCAATGAGAACCTGGAGTGGAGTCACTGATTAATACTTTATAATTTCAATTACTATCTAGCATGGATGGTACTGTAATACAACCTCAAAAAAAACAGTTCTACGTTTTCCTTTAAATTACTTATATCAATTTCCAAAATATTTGGTTTCTCAATTTAGTATTCAAAATACTTGGTATTTTGCTGTTTCTTAATAGTAAGCTCTTTTAATTGGTGTTTATTTACAAAAGAATAATTTAAATTTTTTGAAGTATTATTTACTTTATTCTTCTTCTGTATCATCAAATTTTAAGATACAGAAATGTGTGCTATTCGCCAATATATGGAATTCATGTCGTTTTGACAACATTATGTTGAAACTTAGAATAAAATTAAAGACAGATAATTTAATCTTGATTATTGTAAAAACAAATAATAAAACATGTGGAATAATCAATCATACTGTCATCTAGGAGTTTATAATGCCATTACGGATCATGAGGCATAACAAAATAATAGAAGGTTTACAGAGAATGGAAGCTTTCAGGTGCATGGCATCAAAAATGAGTGAATGGTGAGCCTGGAATAACTTCGTAACGTAAATGAGTCTGAGATCTTGATGATGTAGGATGTGCCGAAAAGGCGTCCTGTCATATAAATCCTATATAGGAATTGGTAGTTTAAGACGCAGAAAGTGACGATCTAGAAAATGAACACGACGATAATATGACTTAGGTGCGGATAGCGAAGCTGTGAAGTCATATATCAAAGCAGGACGTATGCGTTGAATATGTGAGACTTCAGGCCGCGGGTAGTCGCAGTTAGATCTGAAATGGTCGGAGTATATTCAGAAGTTTTGTGGCTTTAAAAATGACGTCTTTAAAGTGGAAAGGCTATTTCAGATAGGAGTCGAAGAAAATATCTAGATATTTGACAGTGGGATAAATTGCGAGAGGAGTGCTTGCAATTTCAACACTGAGATGGATGGATTTCAACTGGCACGACTGCGTTTTCTTGAACACAGAAAGACAACAGCGAAGGTTTTATTGGTGTTAAGTTTGAAGTGACACGTAGCACACTACTGGAAGAAGGCATAGATGACTTTTGAAGATACAGTTGATATTTGCCGTTGTTATAAATGACAAATCATCTGCAAATTGAAAGAAATTGAAGTTTCGAGAAAGAGCAGGAAAATCTACTACAAATAGCAAGTAAAGCAGGAGGAAAGCGCATAGACTTAACCAACACCAGAGTGGATAAACACAGAGTAGGAAAACATCTCATTGATGCCAATATATAGGACATATGAAACAAATATAACAAAATGAAAGTCGAAAAGAAAATAAATCGTACAGAAGACCTAGATGCCAGAGGTAATCGAAAGCTTTTTCTAAATCGAAAAGGACGAGGAAGGAACGCTTCGATTGTCTAGACTAAGCATTTGTGTAGGTTGTATGGTTAACAGTTGATTATTAATACTAAAGTTTGATCGGAATCCGGATTGATGTATAAGTGAGGTAATGATCGGTGAATTGAGTGTGTAGGCGTGAGATGAATTCGTTGAAATATCTTACTAAAACAGTAGGATGACACAGACGGAACTGGTTTATTTGATTTTAGAAACATTAGTGTTAGGATGTTTTCCAATTGATAGGGATAAAACTAGTGCAGAGAATGAATGTAAAATGACAGATAAAAGATAATGGGTAACATGATGTCTGTGACGGTACGTGATAGAGTCCAGACGAGGGGTGATTTTATGGTTAATGGCAACGGTAGTGATAATATATGTGACGGTAATATGAGCTTTCAAAGCTGAATCATCTGGAAGGAAGCTATAAACATTAGGTTAAATTAATGTTAATATTTAGCTAGTCAGTTGGGTGACTGTGAAATGAGAACAGGTTCAAGAGGTTCTTTACACATTGGAGTTGATCAGTTAAAGCATTAACTTCTTTTTCGTCAGTGAGTAAGGGCGTAGCATTGATTGGATAAGATGGATTGTGAGAGGTTTTACCAGTGAGATGATGTATTTTGTTGGATGTGTAGTGTCAGATAGGCTGTTACAGGTTTCATTTATCCAGTTCCTGGTGGTATATGCTACTATATAGATATGTACTACTCTCTGGTATTGGCAATGTTACGAAAGCGATTCCAGATAGTCCGTGTGCGTAAAGGCTCAATAGAACTGACAGGGAGAATGTATTAAGTATTGTGGCGGTAGGATGGATCGGTAAAAATGAATTTTAACCTGTGTCATATACTCGAGGGAATCTAATGCCTACAGTCTGTGATGGTATGCCTAATAAGGTATCGTAGTTATGTCTCACTATTAGGAGCTGGTAGAGATTTTGAGTATTTTAGAAGGACATTCTCTGTATTTAGGCCAATTTTCACAGCTGAAACGAGCGACTGAATTGGAGCAGCAGTTGAGAAGGTGTTTGAGATGTCAATTGACGTTATCCCTTTGACAGTTATATGATTGCTCCTAACGAGATCAATCACTGTCATTGGAAGCTTAGAAAAAAATACTGGGTAAAATTTTGACAATACCAGGAGTTGTATTGGAAGCCGGACATGTCGGTTTAGGAACGTGAGGAAGGAATTTTGTCGTGCGAGTTTCAATATAAATGCAAAAGTTGAAATGTTAGTAATCTGAGCGATTGTGGTCGTTAATATCCTCCACGATGATGTAGCTGTGGAAATTATCTTATATGAACTGAACGAAACAGGGGAATAAGTTGATTGGGTCGTGTATAGATGGTAGTAAAAATGATGTAACAATGAAACATAAGGTTGAGATGAGATATTCAGGTAATGGCTTGTCTCCGTAGAATATTAATTAATATTGGAATGTCCCTAGCTACACCACTCTCAGCATGGCGTGCTGGGGTGGTATTATCGGTCAAGGAAGTTGATATGATGGGATTTTACAAGATATCTTCGGTGTAAGGAATATTTCATTGAGTATGAAATAATGATTGTATTTCTCTAGTAGCAGTTGTTTAAACGACATTATTTGAACAGAACTTTTAACCATGCCATAAATATCTAGTAACTGATAATGAGAATTCGTATTAGTTTTTACAGTATTCTCAGAACAGGTGAGCTAGTGTCCGCGTGGTGACCTACCATCCATGACACGATAGAAACGTGAGAAATTGACTCTTAAACAAGATCTAACATAACATTATATAAATATATATGGTTTAAGAGTTTACAGGCATTTTATATATATATCCATCACGGTAAAATAAATTGAACACTAACCTTTATCCCCGCAGATATCCAAATCAAATATTACATTCAATAGGAATGATGATGAAATTATTATATAACATTTCCGATCTGTCTTTGGCGATGATTGACATATTTGGCACTGCTGAACTGTGCATTTTCCCCTTACTTCTATACTCTTTACGCTGCTCATTCACTTTGCACATTTTTACCTAACACTTTTATCATTTCACCATAACATTTACTGCGCTTGGAAGATTGTTTGTATCGAGTGTTAAACCTTGATCTCTAACATATTGGAATGCAGATTGCTCAGTCTTAATTATGCCGTAGTATTCAGCGACTATGCTTTTGGTAGTACTACTACTCTCAATTAGTTCATGACACTTTCAACTTGTTTCTTGGGAGAGAGTGATGACAACGCTGTGAACAACACGTACAAAGAAATTTATTTCGAAAGAGGTACAAAGATTTTTTGGAGGGGAGCGTCCAAATTCAATATGAGGGTAAATTATATCAAAATTTGTACAGTTACTTATAAAATTTGACTACATTTACAAAAAGTATGGATTTCCGGGGTTCTGACCCCCAAGACCCACCTCTGCGTACCGGTACATCTTGGCTGTGAATCAAATCGAAATGTCGAAATGATGGGAGTTTCACCAGGTGATTAACTACTCATAACCAATGAAAAATACAAGGTAGGTCACTTGCTGCGATAACTACGGCTCGGTAGATAACCTATTGCGAGAATATAGTTTTTATTTTTTGCTGCGAGCAACGTTTTACGCGGTTTGCTTGACATTTATACCAAATTAACTAAGCGCGTATTATATTTCAAGAAATGTTGTGAGAGTTTAAATTTTCTGACAGCATTTACGTGAGTACTAACTCTTGATCTTTTGTGAACTTTATTCCCAACATAAAAACCAGAGATGGCAGACGTTCTACTTATAAATGTTTTTGGAAAATTCACGTTCACAACACTATTTTTGGGAAAGCTTGCCAGAAATATAATAAGTTTTCGCTACTTTATATAAATATCAAATATACGATGTAGAGCTTTACTCACAGCAAAAATTTTTAATTTATACAATTTCTTACCGCCATCAACTAAATAACTCGAACATACAAACGTTTGAGGATGATCGCCCTTTGTAATGTTGCAAACATCACTCTGCTTCTACCTTAGAAGTGTAGAATTATGCCATACATCACAGTTGAGCTGTTCACTAATTATGACAGCTCTCTTTTGAGATGTTGCGTGCGGTATGATGCTTCGAGTCGACAAAAAATTGCAACTGTAGATGAGTTTGTGCCCTTCCTTTTTAGGGCTCCTTTGAAATGAGAGGGGAAATACACTGAAATTCAAAATTTGCTGTGTGGAGTACGCTGTTTAAAAGAAAATTGATTTCAATAATACTCAAGTGCCAAGTGATCCTGTAGATAATTCTAGTGAGGTTCTCTTCCTATCCTATATTGTTTAAAACGGAGCGGGAACTTGGACAAGTTACATTACCGACTTTACTGGAAGGACTATTACTAAACAACCTATAAATCACAATTCAACTTAACTCTACTTCCCCCAATATCAGCAGCCACTCAATAATACTCATCTTGAATCTTTAATCAGCAAAATTTCTTCTATTTTTGTGGAAGGTAAAATAAATATGTGAGTATGCTGCATTGGGACAGTATTTAGCATTTTCTAAAGCGCATACTCTGGAGAAAGATAACATGTAATCACAATTGAATGTTCCTTAGCTTCGGAGGATAAAACCCTTCGAAATTATATCTGGAAGAAACACTGTTTATCAACCTCAACAATAGTGTGGCTTTACTGGCTTTATGATTGATACTATGCTGGGGATGGAAGTTTGTGAATGGTTATCGACGATAGTGAAAGACACCCTATACCAAGTTCGAAGTGAGCCCGCGTATCGTACTTGTTAACGCTGAGTTCGATTTCTGTTGGGAATACTCGATCGGAAAGATGTAACAACATTTTCAGGCCAGCCATCGTGAGTAAGGTTTCTCTTGGGTTTTCCTTACTCACACCAGACAAATGCCGGAATGGTGCCTAACATAATGAGAAGTCACTTCCTTTCTTCTCCATTCATTTCTTCATCCCAATTTTCCTGGCAGTGTGATCGCCAAAGGAAGTCATCCCTCATACATGACAAGCTAACATGGTCATATGTGCCGAAAGCCCAGAAATCTACTGCCTAATCCTAATCAACGTCGAGGATCGCAGCCCCAGAAGACTTGCTTCAACTTTCCTCTAGATGTAGCACAGACAACTGTCAAAGATGTTACGAGTGATGGAAATCTCTTTAAAGTATTTAGCCGTGTGAATATACACTACGTACAGCATTGCTGCAGCAGTCAAATCACAACTGGGTGGTCCCATGCGAAAACGGACTAACTACATTTCTGATGAAATTGAGACAGAGTGACATTTGGTGAACTGAGAGTTTTATCATGTCAGAATGAAGCAATTTGTAGCTTCTTTAGTTTGCCAAGGGATAGAGTAAGTTGTTGTGATGAATGGATTCTATGGCGAGTGATGAACTTTTCAGTTCTCAACACAAATGTCACTCTATTTCAATTTTATAAAAAATGTAGTTACTCCGTTTTGGCAAGGAACCATTCAATTGAGTATTGTTTTTTGATTTCAAAATATAACTGAATAATTGTACTATCTTTAGGCGTGTTGTTTTCTATGTGGAAGTTCACGACATTTCATACCTTATTTCTTTCATAGAAAAGATATTTAGTCTAAATAACAAGAAAATGCACGGAATCCAAGCAATGGAAAGCGGTTAGTATAAATCTACCGTAAGAAAGATTTAGTAAGCACATCATCAACCAACCATACACATTTCACTTCAAAAATAAAGCGTAATCCTCTCATTGTCAGTGATGTTGAGACGATTTCGATATCACTTTAAAGCTCTTAAAACGGCCTATAATCACAATATCAAAACGTGTAACAGTATTTTATATTAACTGACAGATTTACTATTTGAAGATTAAAACGTGTAATGAGAAAGGTTCTTTATTTCATTTCCTGTTAATATACCTAAAACCATGTGACCAATATGGATAAATAGTCCAATTCTGTAGAATTATGCCATCAATTCTCTTGAAGTTGGCGCAAATGAGACGTTTCTATCTCTATTCTATGTGAACATATATTCGTTCAAAGATTCCCTACAAATTCTGATAGCCATACCTCCTTAACTCGCAACAGGATTATTCAGGACTTTTGTGAGAAACTCCTAGTAAATAGTACTACATATTACAACAAGTTTCATTTTCTTTCTTTTTATGTCTAGATTGACTCCCAAATATGCCTAATTCCCCTGTAGTAACTGGGCAAGACGCAGTTCTATGTAGTTCCTACAGCACATGCTATCAACCATGTTCCTCAAAGTACATACTATCGATTCCTCAAAGTCCCTTTCTGATAAGATGAACTAATGAAAGCAAAATGTCCTATTAAAAGTTTAAAGAGTTGTGTGTCTAATAAGCATATTTTCAGGAGGTTTTGCACCATAGAGTTGGCAAACGACATCCATACCTAAGAAAACTTAAATAAATTGCTACCAATATACAAAAATAGTATTTCAGTGCAGTTACATCAAATTTTGATTTTGTTCTCGGAAGAAAGCCTCAGGAAGTAATTACACTCCAAATGAACTGGAAATTGTATTGATTAGTTAAAATAAGCAGTCCGTCAATAAGTACGTTACGCAAGGAACCCACCTGATCTAATCTATTACTACAATGAATCACATTAATATTCGGATACTATAATTTTTCAACATTATTCGTTTTCTAGTATTCTTACATATACTTAAGTGAAAACGAGTCAGCAATATGTTGACCTATTATGTTTAGCTATATAAAAATATATGTGAGTTTAAGAATCTGTTTAAATTTGACACACCTTCTTGAAATAATTATTCCAAAAATTTGTACTTGCATGTCAATTTCATATTCAGAGAATTGTGTTTGTTTTGCTTATAAATAGCCACTCAAAAAATGGAAGCTTTCACTTGCACTTCCTGGTGCACCGTTTTTCCGTAGCCGTGACAGAGAACTGGTAGTGCAATAATGCAAAGTTTTACAGTGACAGAGAAATGAGATTAAGTGAGTCAAATACAATGTTTGAACAAGACAGTTGGTTATATTTTACCTTGCTAAGGGGTACTCTCACCAGGAAATTTCCAAATTGCCTAACTTATAAGCAAAGCATAGCTAAGTGGAGTGTTTGAGACAGTTTAGAAGTTTGAAGAAGACAGACTCGAATTAGAGCCCGAATGTGATCAACCCGAAAAGTTGAGAGAACTTGATAAATATAAATTGATTTGCAAAGTTAAAATTAATCAAAGAATAAGTGCACCCACATTGACTGTACAAGTTCTGGAAGAAACAGGAAAGAAAGTAGATCCTGAAACTGTCCGAAGAGTGCTAAAATGGGAAAGGTATAATAGTAGATAGCAAGAAACAAAACTTTATTAACCGAATTAAGAAACATAAGATATTTTAATTTTTTGAAAAAGCTTTTGTAGATAAGCCAGAAAATTGATTTTAAAATAATGCGTTACTTAGCAACGAATATAGATTGAACTTGCATGGGTCTGATAGTGGAGTAATAGTTTGGTGACAAGTAAATAAATACAAAGCTAAACGCCAAGACTCTCGAGTCTAGCGTAAAAGACAGAGGATGAATTGTAATGGTTTGTGGCCCATGTGTTCACCAGGAATTAGAACATGTTTATGAGAAAGCAAAGACATCTTAACTTTCTTAGGACAAGTCATCCTCAAAGTGCGAAAAAAAAATGGGAATAAGGAGGATTTTAAAACTTTATCAAGATAACTAATGATCCCAAATATGAGATGTATGTTGTAAGAGAATGGTTACTTTATAACTACACAAAAGATGCTTTAAATTTCACCTCGAGCTCGAAGTACCATCCTTAACCCCATTGATAATATTTGGGATGGACTTCAACGTAAAGTGAATAGAAACGATGAAAGAATTGATGGAAGTATTAAGCATGGAGTGGAACTGATATTACCCCACACTATACCAAGAAAATTGTAATAAGCATACCGAAACTCTTTTAAAAATTTATAAATCGACGTGGGTCTGCATATCAAACATTAATTGTGTTAATTTCCAGAGAAAATAACTGTAAAGGGTATGTCCGAATATTAAAATGATAAGGTAAATACAATGTGACACACAAGCATGTTTTAGTATAAAGTTATTTTTATGTTACAGTTTATATTAATTGAATTATTATTTTTATGTATTGCAAATAACTATTTAAATTTTATGACGTAAAATAATGATTTTCTTTTAATAAATTAATGTTTTCCTTTATATTTAAAAGTAGTTCACATTGTCCGAATATTAATGTGAGTCACTGTGTATACTTAAGAGTGAACGAACGTCCCGTTTTGACCTGGACAGTCCTGGTTTGAAGCTTTTCGTTCTGGAGTTCCGACAGTTTATATTTTGTTCCCGTTTTCAGTCATGACAGACTTTTATCGTTACTTGTCTGTGTATACCTTCCTCATTGCACTGTTCTAAAAAATATTTTTAGTGTTGCATGTCTTCACATTAACAATTACATACTTAACCTTAATTCATTGTACACTATAATGTTGGTAAAACACACCACGTCACGGCATTGTTTCATATATAGTCATGGATCTCAGGAGCGGATTAAGGGCGAAGCCAATGGAACCCGGACTCCGGAGCCTCCAGGTTCATGCCCCCCCCAAAAAATATCCCTCTGTTTAATACTAAAATATAGCAATTAAAAAGCTTCAGACCCATACTATCCCCCCCCTCGCTACGTTTGTGGTATCGCTAGAGTTAAGTCTTTTTCCACCAGATTCTTCACGAGACTTATTTTGTGAGTGAATGAGCTATTTTGGGCCTCTATTACAAACCAAATGATTAGCTTGTGGTGACAATTCCTTTGAAATATCTCTGTCATTACTTAGAGCAAATCTAGGAGGTTTTCCAAATCTCCTTTACTCTATTAGTGTTTTTACAGGGACTGTTGATCATTTGGCTTGTATTTGGCATTTGTAAATGAAATGAAATGAAATCTTTGAGTTTTATGTCCCACAGTTATGCCGGTTAGGCTAAAGGAGACGGTGATGAGAAATGAATGAAATGGTGGAATGACGAAAGTGAGAGGAAACGGAGAACTCCGAGAAAATCCACGCACACGGTGTTTGTCCACCACAAAGTTCACTTGGCAGGGACTGGGATCTATTTGGCATTTGTGTGTTACACTGCAGCATATGAACATTTAACTGTTAATAATGCATGTAACTAAACTAATTATTGTAAACTTGGAGCACATTAAAATATTACAGCATAGTTCTCGGTGCTTTCAGAAGTATGTGAGGCTGTGGAAGGCAGCAAAGAAAATTCATGCGCTGGAATTATTCATAACATAGGGTCCCCTTGAAATAGTCGGCTCCAGGGCCCCAAAAGCCTTAATCGCCCCTGTTGAATCTAAGACGGTATTACTTTCCCAACCATCAGTACTGATACACCCGACCTGAATCAAGTTAGAACGCCTTTTCTGGTCAGGTATTTTCTACTGATGGAAGAAATGAAAGTAAGGCTTCCAACAAAGTGTCTCTGTTTGGAAAATCTGCTTCATAATGAATTCGTTCTTTTTTTTTTCAATAATATAAGTCTTGTAAACCTATGTATATAATTAGTTCTACTGTTAGAATAGAATAGCATATATTATGAAGAGCACAGATCGCGTGAATGCTTTTGTTCCAAAATTGACCTGAGGGTCTTGTTCCCGTTTGTCAAATTATTATTTCTTTGGAGGAAGAGAAAATTTGGGATTTAAAAAAATAGAATAATTATATACTTTGTCGTCTAATAATTTAGTTGTTCAAAATATGAATTCTATTTGCTTCAATCCCCATATTTTAATAATAAAAGCTGTAAAAATAATAAGATTGTGAATTTACCAATACAGGTTATTTTCGTATAAAAAAATTAAAAATCAATACTATGTATATTATTACTCTATACTTTTAGTAACAAAAATTAGTATTATTAACAATTAGTTACTAAAATTGTTACTAAATTAGTTTAGTAACGAAAGTTAACAATAGATGCAAGCATATTTTTCTTCTCGAATTTACACACCAAACTCAAATTACTCTTTAAAAGTAAACATTTGTTTTCATTTAGTTAATGTAACTATGTAGAATAATGGAACGAAATTTGAAAGTTGAACCACTACAAATACGTGTTTTTACTTATGAAATTTTAATGAAATCTCCTCCTGAAAGATTTCAACTTATCATTATAGTGAACCTACACAGCGTAAGACCAATACTTGCATATTGTACAGTTAGCATATCTTTACTGTCTGACTTATGAACACATCAATTTTCCTCACCGTATCCATCATCTTGGCGACATTCGTTTGAAATACGTAGTCTCTCGCCTGCCTGACTCTCATCCACTACTTCTTGATACTTTACAAGCTGACGCGGAAACTGACGCACAGTATAAATATTTACATACAACGTTAAACGTTCTTATCACGTTATATATCAAAAACGCACATGCTACAGCTGAAGAACACGACATCTTTCATATATATCATATACCCGATCACCTTCCTCATTTATTTCCATTTTAGCACAATGTCTCAGTTCAATACTAACCTCGGGCATTCCCCTTGTTGCCATCAGTCTCGAGTCGCCCCGAGACAGAAGAACTAAACTGCATTCGTTTATTTAACACTATGTTTGTGACTGTAGCGTGTAGGCACTGCTTTTCATTTTACATCATCATGTTTATTTCATAAAGCACAACACACTGCTTCTATACCAGTCCCCTATATACTTGCACTATTTAGATTTGTATTTTGTTTTCTTGTATCCATATTTATATTTATTAACTCACCTGATATTATTTTTGTTGTTGTTTGTTACTTTTCAGCACTATTTGTTTATAAAACTGCACTTAGACCATCATACATAATTTAAAACAACAATGTCTACAATTATGTGCCAAAGAGAGGGCGTAACCCTCTAATGGCTAGGGCTAGGGGTCATACACCGAATCATTGAAAATAAAAATGGAAATTGATTAATAAAGTACAACCTACAATTCCTTGACTCTTTATCTAAAAGAAGAAAAAAAGAGTTCATTACTTTGAAAAGTTTGCGCATATCAGAGCTGTAAATTTTTGTAAGATACATTAATGTTGTATCTCTAATAAATGAAAGAAACATTATATTGCTGTAGCTTTAACTTGACGTATTTTCTCCTACTTCCATTCAAGAAATGCTTGGAACATCTAACGGCAATTAAGTCATAGAAATCTGAGTCAACATATTAACCAAACATTTTTTTTTAATTTGATGTTACTTTTTACTGTCACGATAATGTTATTTTCATTCTATGTTCATCAAAGTAAAATATTTTAAAATGTTTATTTTTAAAAGTACAATGCTTTTGTAGCTAGAAAGGATTGATTGCTTTCACATTAATTTCAATGTGAAAAATAAATTCAGTTTACGAAACTTTAGGTTAACGAAAAGCGTTATGGAGTGGATTAAGTTCGTAAAGCGAGGTTCCACTTTACTGCAAAAAATAAGAGCTATTATTATACTGTCATTACCTGACCTTATAAACCAGTGGTTCCTAACTAGTGTATCACGTGTTCCCGTAGGACGTGTCAGAATTCATACTTATATCTGGGCATTACCGGCATACCTTAGCCCGCCACAAAAGCCCCAGGGGTTGACAAAGAAGAAAAGAATGGGGAAGGAAAGAAGTGACCTGAGACCTGTGTGTTAAATACCATTCCGGTAATTACCTGGTGTGAATGAAGAAAACCGAAAAAAATCCTCACTCATGATGTCTGGGTTAAAAAGCTGTTACATCTTTTCGACGAAGTGTTCCTACAAGTAATCGAGCCCAGGACCGAATCTTAAAATTTAATGAACCATTTAGTTACAATCCGGTTTGAGACAGATTCGACGAATCAATTCCTTCAATGGCAGCAACAATGCCCAGTACTTCATAGAGTGACTTCTTTATATATAAAACAAGAATTTTAGGAATGAGCCCAAAAAAAATGAATCGAAAGATTGTGATATTAGCCAAGAATTTTAGGAATGATGTAAAATAATGCATCAAAAAATTGCAATCTTCGGCAATAATTGGGTTTTGGGATCAGGGGCCACAAAATTTTTGAATGGCTTCTAAATCGAATTTTCGTATTTTCTACGGAATAAGCACATCATACTGAGTTAAGTGATAGGCCTAGTTTCAGTTTGGCTACACTACAGTATATGTAGCTCTCCAGATATGAGTCCTGCAAGAAAATTTTTGATTGAAATATATTGGATCTTTTGGTCCAATAAATAAATAAATGAATTAAAATAACCTTACATTATCATCACTGGCATACGCTAGTGGTATCTGTGGGTTTAACGAACTTGATCAATGTATTATGGAAAAAATGCATTTACATTAAGACATATGTACGCAAAAGTCATGTGTGTCTAGATAGGATTTGGTTTTAGTGCTTGAACTCACTCCTCTTCAAGAAACTAGACACAACGCCACTGATTATTATAATTTCTACTATTTTAAGAAAAATAATCAAACAAATGTGCCACGATGCCGTAGACTTATAGTAAAGTATGTCGTTAGTTAAAAAAGGATGGGAACCATTGCTAAATACATTACAAAAACTGTAATAATGTATTAATAAGTAATTATTTTGGAACAAAAATCGTTGCTTTCTTTTCAATCTGTGTTTGTGCCTGACCTTTGTAACAATCAATGCACATCGTTAACATTGAAACACATCTTCGAAGTACATAAATTTAAGGGGAAAATAATAATTTACCACGTGTTAATGAACAGTATTTTGACTGGCGCGTGGTATTACGAACACCAAGGATAACAATACATCCAAATTAATTGGGATTGTGCCATTTTGAGAAACAAAACATTGATCTGATTAATAAGAAAGTAACACTATTTCGGCACAGAGTTTTGTCACTATAAAACATCATAATTAGTGTTAATTCCTTTGATATCAGGCTAGAAGCTTCCACAACTTTTATAACAAAGAAAATTAATGAATTTGAAGATAATAGTAAAAACAAAAAGTTCGGGACATGTATTAGGGTATCAACGAAGTTAAGGAAGACTATCAACCTCGCACATATATATATATTAAAGAAAGCCGACGAAACAATTCTTACTGATACTGACCTTGAATAGATGGAAAGATTTCTTTGACGATTTGTTTCACAAGCAACCAAAAATTAATTTTCGTAAAGAAAAGAAAATACACACAGCAGAACTGAATATTCCAGAGAATAACCGAACAAAAATAGAAATCACTATAAAGGAATTAAAGAAACATGGATCTCTGGATGTAGACGAAATTCCGAGTGAGTTAATTTTCACTGGAGGGAATAAACTGTAAAACAAGATACACAAATTCATTCACTTATCTGGAAAAAGGAGTAATTGCCACAAGAGTGGAAAGAATCAATCATTGTTCCAATTCACAGGAAGGTGATAAAACTGACTATAATAATTATCGAGGCATTTCTCTTCAGTCAACATCCTATAAAATTATCTCAAACATTCTATTAGCAATATTGATCCCATACACAGATGAAATAATAGGATATTATCAGCGCGGATTTAGGCGAAAAGATAAAATATCGAACAGATATATATCACTCAACAAATACTCGGACAGGAATGGGAATACAATACTCCGATTCACCAATTATTTAGTGATTTTAGAGAGGCCTACGACTCGATTAAGAGGAAAACATTCTATGACATTCTTACAGGATTTGGAATACCGGAAAAGCTAGTTAGATTAATGAAGGCGTGTTTAAATAAATCCCAAAGTAAAGTCCGAATGGGTTAATTCCTATCCACAAGCTTTCACATCGATACTGTCCTGGAACAAGGAGAGCGTTGTCACCATTATCATTCAACTTTATTCTCGAGTATGCTATAAGGAAAATCAAAGATAGCAATCAGGGCCTAGATCTGAATGCTTTTCACCACGTTATGGTGTATGCTGATGGTGTAAGTTCAATAGAGGATCATAGGAGAGCAATAGAAATAAATGCATAAGTCTTATTAACCGCTTGTAGGAACATGGGTTTAGAAGTAAATGTAGAGAAAACTGAATACATGAAAGTTAGCTAGGATCGTAATACTGCAAATTATGGATGCGTCAAAATATCAATACTTTCGACAAAGTACATACTTTCAAATATCTAGGATCTATATTAATAGACCAAAACCATACGACTTTGAACAATTTCAGACTCAGACAAAAAGTTAGTTGTTTTTTGAAAATTGTATGAGAAGAGAGAGAGAGAGAAACAAAATGTTATTGACTACCCACGAAGAAATTAAATCTCGACTGAAAGCAAGGAATTCGTGTTATTATTTAGTTCAAAATCTTTTGTCGTCGCAAATTCTGTCAAGGAATGTATATCTTAAAATATAGAAAACGATAATTATGTCTGTTGTGCCGCATGGTTGCAAAACTTGGTCGCACCGCTTACTCTGAGAGAAAAACACAGACTGAAAGTGTTTGAGAATAAAATTGTGAGATGAATATTGGGATCAAAGAGGAAAGGGAATGGGAAATGGCAGAAACCTTAAAACGAAGAACTGCGTAATTTGTACCGTGTACTAAACAATGATACAAAGGGAATTATCTGAAGGTGATATGCAAGAATAAGGCAACTTGTATTCAAAACCTTAAAATCTTTTCAGTTTACTTGTTTTGAAATATTATTCAAAAAAACTACTACCTATGTATCATTTCATTTATCCTGTCTTAAACATGTAGGGCCTTATGCAGAGTCGTTTTGACGTCTGATTAACGCTATACTACGAGGTTGACTAACGGATGGTTATCAAAATTGTATTCAGAGACTGATTAGTACGTAGTAATCACATGTGTACTAATAAATCTAGAGCAGAGGCTAATCTTTTACCCACGGTTTAGCGTGCGACACAACATTTCGTATTTCGTATTTCATGTATTTTCATTTTTACAGACTACGCATGCGCTGATCTACTTTTCTGTAGTTGCTACATTTATTTTTCTCACCCGATGCATTGGATTATGTAAGTTAATCATGCCTATATCATGTACTCAAAGTAGACTCTGAATACCAAATGTGCATCTTCCTTAGTAAAGAGTTAGTATGCTTACTAACTAGACTCTGACTAACACTCGATTAACGATTCCTCTCTGAATACCGCCCGTATATTCTAACTTTAAATACTTTCTTAAAACGAAAAGAGAACATACTACTTATTGGTAAGATTTCTTTAGAATATCTGGCTTCTTTACTCTATAAGAACCCAAAGTATCTTACCTGTAAGAATATTACTTTATTTGATTTAATTAGACAGTGCAGGTTGAATATTAAATTTAAGAAGAAACTCTTCGACGTTTGTATTACAATCCACATTTTTTCATATAAAAAACCATTCATGAACTGATCCCTTCTAATGAAAGAAAAATGTTAAATATTCAGGGTGTTTTAAAACAACACCGACAATGTTTGGACGGTAATTCCTAACATCAAGATAAGACGAAAAGTATAGACCAATCTGGGTACACAAATGCTTCCTTTCGAGGTTATAGGCTGCCGAAAACATGGAAAAATGAACTTTAATAGTCCGTAGCTCCAAAACTATGCGATCTGCCATAGTCGGGTCCAATACTTCACTTAGGAACTAGCATGTGCCCTATCCAAATATCCAAGTTTTACAATCCTGCGGCACTTCCGCAACAAGTTTTATGGAGGTAGTTGGTGAGTACTTCAAATTATATGCCCGTAGCCAAACTGCCTCTATAAAAATTGTTGCGTGAGTACCACAGGATTCTGAAACATACGGTGTATATTTTTGGATAGCGTACATATTAGTTCCTAAGTGAAGTCTTAACCCGACTATGGTAGACTTCCATAGTATTGGAGCTATGGACTAGAGTGGGCCGAAAAAAACTTTTTATTTTTTTTAAAGTCGCTATAGCGCGGAAAAGTTGCCTTTGGTACTGATTAGAAAAATTAAGAAAAAAATGAAATCGGTTAACATCTTCCGTTCGCGCATCGCAGTTAAAGTTTACCAAAAATGAAAATTTTGTGATTTTTAATTTATTTTGTCTTATAAATAAATAATAGTTAATCGATTCCATGATTTATTTTCTGTAATATAAATTGTATTAAACTGTAAAAAAATAGTTATTGTATTTTTTAAATTCACAACATAACTGAAAATTATTTTCCAAAAATAACATTTTTCATTTGTATAACATAGTTTGGATTATTTCAGTTAAATGGCTGGTTTAAAAAGCAAAATGAACATTGTAAAACCGTTCATGCAACTTTTTTATTTTATTTTTTTTTTTTTTAATTGTACTTAAAATTTAAATAATTTCATCTGCAGCTCTTCGCCCATTCGTAAACACGAATGACCCAGAACTCACCACGAGGAGGTGGCTGCAGTTCGAGTTCCATCCACACCCTTCCAAACCAACCATCCAATGCAGGTGTGTTTTACATATTTTTAGTTAATCCTGATTTTTGTGATTTTTTTTTCACTTGTTTTAGCAATGAGATTCACTTTGAAATGAGATTTTTGGCTGAAATATGGCATAATAGCTCTGGATTGCAGAGTTGCTCTGATATATCCATCTTTTGACTGAGCACCACGTACTTTGCCAGCTGTTCCTGTTACCAGTTTTACATGTCCCTTGACAGCTTGTGTGTGGCAAGGAAATCCTCTTACAACTTCCCAATCGGGTACCATGCCACTCTGTATAAGGAGTCTGATTTCATTATCATTGATTCGACGCAACAATGGAGGATAAGATACTTTGCAGGTTGACCAGTCAATCATTTCAGTATAATCTTTACCACCAAAATTGAGTTTGGGTGGTATGAAGTTCCTGATTGTCTTTCCTTTAGTTTTTGCCTGTTTTGCCTTTATTATTAGTCTAAGAGCAAGTTCTCTCATATATTTCCTTTCGTACGTTATCATAGCCAAGAGCAAGTTTTCTGGATGGGCAAAAAATGCGTTTCTCTCAATTACAGGCTCTATCACTTGCCGAAGAGTTTCAGGGAGGTATCTTGGTGTAGCAATTGCTTCAAAAAGATGTTTCGAACCATCTGGAAAGGAATGGCTTGTTTTGATTTTAAACCACAAAGGCACGTACGAACACAATATAAAAAGTGCCAATTCTTTAAGATCTTCTGAGGGATTTTCAGTACTAATGTACAACCTAAGAATTCTGGTTGCGGTTGTCAGCCATCTTGACTGCGACATAGTGCCAGGGTCTGGATAGGACAAATCTTTTGGACATTCCCCTGCATTTACTGATCTTGAAATATCCAAAAGGTAATGCTGGCCTTTGCTGAGAATTTGACGATCTACTTCAGGGATTATGCAGTCACCTCTTCCAAATTCAACTACAGGTAATCTTTCACAGCCATTAAGCAGCTGACCGATCGGCCCACTAAAGGTTTTAAGACCTGCTGTTTCCCCATCAACGTGTTGAAAGAAGTGGCGGAGAGGCAACTCATTAAAATGGAGAAGACATACAGCCCACTGCAACGGTCTACCTATATGAAGTTCAATTTGCCGAATTACACCATTCCTCCATCCTGTATTGGTAACAGTACCATCACAGCCAACAGCATCTAATTCGTCCAAAGAAATGTCAACTTCAGTCAAGTAGGAAATTATGCTGGAAGCGATATCAGTAGAAGATCCCGATGATGGAGGAACGTGGCCAATATATGTCGACCCAGGTTCTTGAATGATAGTATAGTGCTCCTATTTTTGAAGTCTACGAAATAACTTAGAATCACGTTCTTCAACTACCAAGGTATCATCTTTGCACCATCAAAGTATAGACCACGAAGAAGCAAAGTATCAGGTTTGCACTGCAAAGATCTCCTGATATGACCTTTCTCTCTTCGTATTTTATTTTTATCGGCCACATGAGAATAGTCCGTGTCTATTACCATTTCAATATCTTGTAGAACGCTGGAAAAAATTGCAGCAGTAGCACGGTCAGATACACCAAATCTACCACTAATTAGTGCCGTTGTCTTCAGTTTTATTCACATTTGCCATTCTGACGGAGTTTTGGTGGGGATCTCTGGGACGAACTCATCATTTTCATTTTCACAGAACTTGGAAGAGCCCAAACCGTCTTGTTGAAGTCTTGAACTGAAACAATCTGCAGGATCGTTTTCTAAAATGGTTGATGAACTCGAAGGCGTATCATTAAAAACAGGTTTATGTTTGTAGTTCTTTCTTCTCAGTCTTGAAATTAGCCTTTTCGTTTCTTGAAGATCTATTGATCCAATTTAGCCCAAATCACACTTCCTTTGAAAATAGATGAATCGTAACTCAAGGGCAGGTATCTTCTTAGACTTTTCACACTTGCACTTGATAGAAATTAAACATTCACACAAATCTTCTGTCTTATCACACGTACAGTTCAAAATGATAGGACATTTGCATGCTGCCACATCAAATAACGACAATGATCTTTGCTTGAAGTCTGCAATCTTCTTTGCAAATGTTGGCTTGTTCAATTCACGACCGTACGACTTTCTCAGTTTATAGTAACTGTCATGATACGCAACAAGAACCTGCACGATCCTGTACTCAGTAACGGTAGGAATGGACGCTCTATCATAAATGTTTTTTTTTTTTTTTTTTTTTCTTGCTACTATCCCAGCAACTTTTGATAAGCTCACTTTTGCATTGTTTGTTTGTGGGTACGATTGTAGTCTTTCGTGAAAACAACACCGAAGTACATATTCATATGTAGGCAGTTTAGTTAGTGGTAAATCTCTGGGATGACCAAAAAGAGGACACTCAAAATTTTTTTCTCGTAATCATCTTCGAAACTGCCATTGTAGCACTACGAAAGATCACCGAATGGAATGCAACAAAAGTACTAAGCACTATAATTCAAGATTATAATGAACAACTAATACAAATGTAATAACACAGCTAACACTGAAGAGGACTTCTGCACAACGCCACATTTAATCACTAGGTGAGGAAATGACGAGGACGTGACGGGCACAGAATGCGTGTCAAAACTTGCACCGTTCAGCATTCACCAACAATGCTCGAACACTCAAAGTCAAGCTATCTTGCAGAAGGGGTTGGGGAAGAGGAATTAAATCCAGTAAATTGTCGGACTGCGGTGAAATATTTCTCTGTCAATCTGCTTGTTTTTTAAACCAATCATTTAACTCATATGTGCAAAATTACCCCAGACATAAAGTATGAAAAAGTTTTTTTTTTTGTAAAAAAAAAAAAAAAAAAAAAAGTTTTCAGTAATGTTGTGCAATTGGAAAACATAAAGCAAAACAACACACTGTAACTATTTTTATACTTTACTACAATTTATATTAACGAAAATAAATCATGGAACCCATTAAATATTGTTTATTTATAAGACAAAGGAAATTAAAAATCACAAGACTTTCGTCATTTTTGGTAAACTTTAACTGCGATGCGCGAACGGAAGATGTTAACCGATTTCATTTTTTTTTTCTTAATTTTTCTAATCCGTACCAAAGGCAACTTTTCCGCGCTATAGCGACTTAAAAAAGAATAAAAAGTTTTTTCGGCCCACCCTACTATGGGTCTCTAAACTTCAGTTTTTCATGTTTTCGGTAGCCTATAACTCCGAAAGGAACCATTTGTGCACCTAGGTTGGTCTACACTTTTTGTCTTATCTTGGTGTCAGGAATCACTTTTCAAACGTAGTCAGTGTTCTTCTGAAACACCCTGTATAAATATGGTACATCTTTTATGTTAGGTTACGTAAGTATTAATATAAATTATTATCAGAAAATGATAATGAAAAAGAATAATAAAACAATAACAAAAACTAATTGTATGAACTTTCGGTAAATATTTTATTAGGCAGGTACAGAAAAGTAAGAAACGAAAATTATAGAATTAACTGTGGTGCACCTGTTCAGTTAAACGCGATATTTGAATTTTTTATTAAAATATTCTTAAGCTACATGTGACCAACTTTATCTGTTTCTAAGATCACAGTCGGCACGGTTAAATAGTATCTGTACAATTTTTTATGTTACACATAATTTAATATTTTAAGTAAATGTCGTATATATATATATAGTAGTTTAATAGGAATTTTGTTTATTCTACTTTACATCAAAATTCAATTTGCTCTATTAAAAATAAAAGTGAATCTATCGGAGTAGCATTAGCATAACCGGATTCTCTAAATCAGTGATTGGTCCAATCAGCCCCGCAACAAAAACACTAAGGCAGAGTAGGCCGATATATATATATATATATATATATATATATATATATATATATATATAGATAGATAGATAGATAGATAGATAGATAGATAGATAGATATAGATATAGATAGATAGATAGATAGATAGATAGATAGATAGATAGATAGATAGATAGATAGATAGATAGATAGATAGATAGATAGATAGATAGATAGATAGATAGATACTACCGCTCATATAAATTCGGACAGTGATACAAACATACAAAATAGAGATTTACCGTAAGTACTGTGAGACAAAATACAAACATAACTGTTCATATACCTGTATTGATTGTTACAGCGATGGAAGAAAGGTAAACCACAGGATAAGAATATTCTCTGACAAAATTACTCACACTTTCGTTTCGTCAAAGAAACCGTCTTTTGCAGATATAACTGCTTTCACTTTTTTTGACATCCGTCTCTCTAGTTTTTCCAACACCTATGGTTGAATAGCATTCAACTTGTCTAGGAGAATGTTCCACAAGTAATGCTACGATGTTGGGCACAGAGTTTGCGCTCGCCTATCAAATTCATCCTGCAACTTCTCGATAGGGTTGAGATCGGGAGATTATGAGGGCCATGTCATTAGCTGTAGGATCCCTGCTTCAGGTTGGGCTTGGAGGTATGTTCTGTAATGTGCAGAAGTGTATTTGGGATCATTAAGGTGAACTAAAGTGAAATTTTGTCCAATTGAACGGAGACTACATGGAATGGCTTGTGTTTCAAGAATTTCTCGATAATGTTATTTTCGTATAATGCTATCGATTTTAGTTAACCCGACGAACCCAGCACATAAAAACCACAGCTAACACAGACCCTCCACCATGTTTTACTGTCGGCATTATACTTCCCGGTAGAAGTTTCTCACTGGAAATTTGGAGATTGCGATGAAATCGTAGTCGTCTTTCTTCAAACACTTCAAACTTAGACTAGTCGGTCCAGAACGCACTGGACCGACTCTGACCGTCCAGTTTTTGTGTGTGTATGCCCACTGTAGTCTTTTCTGTTTATTACCACGCCCAAGCAACGGCTTACGCACGACTACACGCCTGTGTAAATTTGATTCCTGTATTTCCTGTTTTCATTGTACTAATGAGCACTTAGTTGGAACGCGTTCTGCTCACCTCCGCCGTTATTTCCGGGCCTGTTAATCTCCTGTTACGATTACTAAAGAATCGTATTCGCATATCTTCAGCCTCTGTTCACTCGAGACGACCCTGAACGATCACGATCTTCATGAGTCCCGAAAGAGGCGTATCTATTTGTTGCATCATAAACGGTAGATTTAGCTATCCTTAACTTTTTACAAATTTCTCGCATTGAATGCCCTTCTTTATGAAGGGTAACCATTTCTGCCCTTTTCTCAATAGGCACAACCTTTCCTCGCGATATCGTCTTGAAATTATGCACTTGCTTCTGATATCGCGAGAAAAGGTTCTGATCTGATTCTTGCTCTTGCTTCATTTTAACAACTTTTCAAAATTTCTGGAGGTCACTAAAACAAGTAGTATTATGACTATGTCCTTTCCAGATATGAAGTACTCATATTGCTAGTTGTAGATCTACATATATAAAATTTAATATTGAAATGTACCTTATATATGTTGTCTCTTCACTTTCACGCACTATTTAAGCGCAGATTTTGATTGCTATCCATTCTGATTGTAAAATCTCTATTAAACTTTTGAAATGAAAGGAAAATTATATTATTTTCTTCTTTTTCTTTTTCTTTTTCTTATGTTCCAGGATTTGTTCTTAGGAACTAGATGATTACTGAAAGGGAGCGATTACGAAATTTAATTTTGTGTGCTCTCCCACCGGCAATCAGACTCGAGACTATGTAAACCACAGGGAGCACGCTCTAACCACTACACCAGCAGAGAGAGCGCCATATATATATATATATATATATATATATATATATATATATATATATATATATATATATATACAGGGTGTTTCAAAACAACACCGACAACATTTGGGAGGTGATTCCTAACACCAAGATAAGACAAAAAGTATAGACTAACCTGGGTGCACAAATGCTTCCTTTCGGAATTATAGGCTGCCGAAAACATGAAAAAATGAAGTTTAAGCTCCAAGACTATAGGATCTACCGTAGACAGATCCAGACTTAATTTAGGAACTAG
Organism: Thermobia domestica; assembly: GCF_964235325.1. NCBI lineage: Eukaryota > Metazoa > Arthropoda > Insecta > Zygentoma > Lepismatidae > Thermobia > Thermobia domestica. Next base: position 72,057,288 of record NC_137468.1, read on the forward strand.
TATGTGCCCTATCCAAATATTCATGTTTCAGAATCCTGTGGTACTTCTGCAACAACTTTTATAGAGGTAGTTGGGGAGTACTTCAAATTATGCGCCCGTAGCCAAACACTCTCTATAAAAATTGTTGCGTGAGTACCTTAAGATTCTGAAATATGTATTTTTGGATAGCACACACATTGGCTCCTAGATGAAATCTTGACCCGACTATGGTAAGTCCCATAGTTTTGGAATTATGAACCTTTAAAGTTCATTTTTCTCATGTTTTCGGCAGCCGATAAATTCGAAAGAAAGCATTTGTGCACCTAGGTTGTTCTATACTTTTTGTCTTATATTGGTGTCATAAATATCACCTTCCAAACGTTGTTGGTGTTGTTTTGAAACACCCATATATATATATATATATATATATATATATATATATATATATGAACCACCTGACCGATCTAGATCAAATTTTCAACATACATGCCATTCGTGTCTGGGATAACTTTTATCATGCCGTGCCTCGCAATATGAATAGGGTAGAGGGATGTATAAAAATCACCGAAAATTACCAATATCAAAGAGCGCTTTAGCAATAGTAAAAATGAAACATATTACTATTTTTTCTTAATTTAACCCAGTGAAATCGGGGTGCGTTTTAGATTCGAGAGCATTTTAAATTCGAGTAATTATCGAGAAATTCTAAATTAAAGATATTGTGAGTGCGTCTTAGATTCGAGGGGTCTTAAATTCGAGTAATTATCTAGAAATTCTTAATTAAAGATATTATTAACATGTTATTAAAACTACTTTGCTAGCCATAAATATTTTTAATTTTTTATCACATTCAATCATTCTTTGCTAGCCATAAATATTTTTAATTTTTTATCACATTCAATCATCCAGACAATAATAGTGTCCTGCGCTTGCACAGGACGTGCGGGTTTCCTAGTTAACATTAATATTTATTGAATTTTTAGTTTACGAGAACAAAGTAAAGCATGCTTAAACAAGCAGCACATCATCTTTCACACGTTAGTTACGCGGTTGCCCAGTGGCAGAGCGTTTACTTCCGGTGCTTAGGGTTAGTGTTGTAAAAAAACCGTTTTTTTTCTGTGAAGTTTTTTTTTCAATAAAAAACATCGTTCTTTTTCATGTTTTTTTCAAATGTCTGTTTTTTTTCTGGCAACTATTATTTATTGATTTATGTTGCAGATTATTGAAATAATCAACAGAACTTGAGTCGAAGCCCTCGTAACGTACAAATCGTTTGTTTCTTTCTACCTATACGAGCAAAATTGTGAGATTATTCCTTTCGGCCCCAGGTCATTTTTGGCGTTTTCCTACATTTCCAGCTAGTGACTTATTGCTCAAAAACTACTCATTCGATTGATATGGTTAAGGCCTTGTTTTTTAGAAAATGGATGTGACTATTTTGTGATGTAAGTTGTATTGAAGTGTTGCCAACGGGTGGGAAATTATTGAGAGAAATGTAGGGGTAAAAATTTACAAAAATTCCCTGACTGAATTTCAAAATTTTTTATATCTAGCACCACTCCTGCTATATGACTTCAAGTCACCTAAACAAATCTTTGGTGTGTTGACAAGGTACAGTGAAATCCTGAAGTCGCTGGCTTCCATTCAAAGAGGAAAGAAAAAATTCTGTCGCACACATGAAATTTTGACACTTTTTACGCCTCAGAAGCAAAAATCAAATAGTCGGGGCTACAGCTTTTCTAATTATCCTATTGAAACTTTTTATGGTGCGTTCTATAGGGCAAAGAGGAAGCTTTCAGATAGTGGTACGTCTGTTTCAATGTAGCCAGTAATAGGGTAATAATAGAGGGGAAAAGGGAAATTTTCCGAATTTTTCCCCTAATAGCGGGAATTAATTGTTTTGGGTGGAAACGCTGCCATCAGACAGACGAAAGCTATCTGAAAATAAACCGTAGTACTCCAAGAATATATCCTACAAATCATGGCGATATATAACAAAGCAAGCATGAAATTAAAAAAAAATCTCATTCTACCTCAGAAATTCACCATTTTCTTATCATTTCCAGAACATAGTTTATTATAAACCTCAACTGTACTTCCCCTAATTATTCTAGTGAAACTTTTTATGGTGCGCTGTGTAGGCTAAGGATGAGGATGTTAGACACTGGTACGTTTGTTCGAATGTAGCCAACAAGAAGGAAATAATAGAAATAAAAAGGGAATTTTTTTCCAAAATTTGCCCCTAAAATCTGGAATTAAAATTTTCTGTAGCTGGCAACACTACTATCAGACACACACACACACAAACTATCTTAAAATAAGCTTTGGTATCTCTCTAATACATCTACAAATATTGTGACGATATCTAATAAAGTAAGCATGTCAATAAAAATATCTCATTCTACCTTTAAAAAAATCACAGTTATCTTTTCAATTAGAGAACAAAATCTAATGTAAACCTCAACTGTACTTTATCCTATTGAAACTTTCTATAGTGCGTTGTGTAGAGCAAAGACGAGACTTCCAGATACTGGTACGTTTGTTCCGATATAGTCAACAAGAGGAAAGTAATAGATAAAACATATAATTTTTCCAAAATTTCCCCCTAAAATCTCGAATTAAAATTTTCTGTAGCTGGCAACACTCCTACCAGACAGACGCAAACTATCTTAAATTAAACATTGGTACACAACTAATATATCCTACAAGTATTATGGCGTTATTTAGGAACAAAACTTCTAATTACCAAAAATATATTAGGGTAAACAGAAAAGTAAAGAAAAACTAGAAAAATCAAGGGTTAGAACCTAAATACGAATTTTACGTGCGCCCCCTAATTATCCCATTGTAACGATCTGTACTTGCGTTTGTTAACTAAGGACAAGGACAGATGTTCGATTTGCGTAAATTGACTTGCACTCGGACTTATAGGTACGGATTTATATTTTTTTTTAATTAATTTTTTGCCCAAATATAGGAGAATTTTAATTTCCCTAATTGGCAACACTGCGCGCAGGCCCGTCCAATTGATGTCAGCGTTAGGTATCCATCCGAGGTATCTACCTGGCAAATCTTAAGGATGTCTTTCTACAACGAAGGAAGCTATAGGGAAAAAAGAAGTAAAGGAAATTCGAAATTAGAAAATTCTCGAATTTTTGACTGGGGTGAAATTTTAGAAGGAAATTCGATACCAGAAGAAAAAGAAATTAATATGATATACTATGGTCCAACCATATTTGGTAAGAATAATATCCCGATATCCTAATTAGTGTCCACACAGGAGCGGATTAAAAAAGTGACACACCCGTGTGTGCCACTTTGGCCTCCTGGGCTACCGAGTGTACATTTGATTACATTTTTTTGACTACTAACTCGTGTTGTTGTTGTACTTATAGTCTCGACTTATAATAATATCGTTGTAAACAATAACTTTATAAGGAAAATTTTCTCTCCTTTTTACATCTTAGTTCCAACACTTTTGGTGAGAAATGCAGAGTGTTTCAAAATGAATATCGGGATTTTAAGTCTTCGTAGTACTTATTACATTTTACGTACAATTATAAGCAATGCATCAAGTAAAAGAGCACCTCAAACAGTCTTTGCTACAAGTGTTCAATGTGAGATTCATTCGTCACACGACACACATCTAGTCGATAGGCGAGAAAGGCCCATAAACTTTCACCCATATGGCACAAAACACATTCAATTTAGGGGAGTCTCGTTCCAACTGTACCATTTCCTGAGGATTTGCTGACGGCCAGATGCAAACATTATGAGTGTTCACATTAGCTCTTAGGTGAATGGTCAATTTATCACTGAAGACGACACGATCCAGAAAATTTTCATTGTTATGCAGGAATATTTCACTTGCGAAATTGGCACGTAAACCGTAGTCTGTAGGCTTTAGACCTGTAGCAACTGCAAACGATAAAGACGTAGTTGCAAGCGTCTCCTTAATATTCTTCGCACAGACGGTTGCATTGTAAGATTCAGTCTTTATTTAAACACAAAAAGCTTTCTGCTCTCTAGTCTCAATCTTTGCTACTTGCTCTTTCTAACGGCAGACAGAAGAAACAATGCATGTACATGCGTGCGTACAAAACAGAGTTGCTATTTCATTTGATATAATATTTATAATTGTAAGTTAATTGTAATAGATACTACAAAGTTTCAAAACCCTAAAATTAATTTTGAAACACCCTGCATTACTTCAAATCGAGTCATCCTATATTCTTGTCTTTTATATACATATCATCAGGGCCGGTCCTAGTCAATTTGTCGCCTCGTGCAATGGCATAATTTGCCGCCTCCCCCTTTCTCCAGAAAGAATAAATCTTAAAAATCATGATTTTAAGTATGCTACTTCAGCATGAACAACGAAGGGGAGGGTAAGTGCAGTTGCACTCAGAAAGGCTTAAATACTTACTAAAAATGTAATCCCGTTGTGTCTTTTTTTTCTTTAAATATTAATCTATTATGTTAGTGAAAGATAAAGCAAACACATCTGCAGAGGAAAGTTGGTAATCCTTTTTATAGAATTCACTATCGAGCTTTAATCTCAATGTATCAGTTTGGAATTCCAGTGCAACTAGCTATTTTATCTTTATTTCTTGATTTTTCTTCTACATCTGTTAACATTTAAAAAAAAAAAAAGACTTGTTTCTATCTTCAATGATAAGGAACTTGTTTCTGACAAAAACAAGACTAGTTTCATATCAAAACTGTGATAACTTACTAAATGGAACAGATATTCACTACTATTCGAGAATTGAATTCTTGCATTTGGCAACAATCAAGCAATTTGTGCTCGGATTTGACCATTTGATTTAACATTGTCCATGTGACCTTAAACTAATGCAACCTAAACGTAAGTTATGAATGTAGTATTCAAATGGAAGGCCAGCTTAGTAAATGTAACTACCATCATCATGAAGTATGTTTCCAACAAGAAATATTTAAATTAAATAATATACTTATGACAGATTTTGCCGGACCATCCAAGCTTGCCGCTACACGCAAATGCACGTGTTGCATATATGGTAGAGCCGGCTCTGCATACCATATATATCTAGTCGACAAATTATTTATATATGACATGTAGAAAAATACTATTAGGCAAATTAGTATTAGTTTTTACCTTTAGACCAGTTATTGGAATTCTATACTGTTCGTGACATTATTTTCGTACTTATTAAAGGCCTGCTTTCACAAAAGAACAAAATTTCATTTCTACTTTTATTTCTTAGTTGATATTGATGAAAACTGCTGAAACCCGAATTGTTAATAGGTATGGTATTCATTTAAATTGTAAAATATTTGTAGGGTATCAGTATCTAGCGTTTAATTTATGTTGTATTTTACGGTGATTACACCTACATAAAAATATTTCGTACTTAAATAGACGTAAGATGCATTACAAATGACTATTTGAAAAAAAAAACGAAATTTAGAAAAAAAACGAGAGGCAATGTTTTTTTTTTAAAAAAACGTACATTTCTGAAAAAATACGAACCTTTTTTTTTCTATTTACAACACTACTTAGGGTCCCTGGTTCGATCCCACCTCGCGCCGTGTGGACCTTGTGGTGGACAAACACCGTCATCGTGGGCTTTCTGAGTGTTCTCCCGTTTGCTCCCACTTTCTTCATTTTACTCATAATCACCGTCTCCTTTAGCCTAACCGGCATAACCGTCAGATTTCATTTCATTTTCTTCTCATACTAAACTGTCTTTTCTTTTTCTTCTTTTTCTACTCTTCTTTTTCTTTCTCTTCTTTTCTGATCTCCTTCTTGAATTCTTTCTTACTGTTTCTCTTTTCAACTAGCAAAATATGGAACTTTTCAGTGTTTTCTTTCCCCTATCACACTTGCTATCTATCAGTTCTATTCTTGTTCCTAAGAAAGTTACTTTTAGACCTTTCATGTACGTACTGTACAAGTCCCTTTATCTCTCTCCCTGATGCGCTCCTGATTAGGATATCAATACAGGACGCATGTAAATCTCAAATAAATAAATATATTCTTCAGCTCTTTTTCTGTTTGTTACGGATTACGCATTGATGCTTTGTTATCTTCTGTTTTAAAAAGTCAATAATGATTATAACTATGGTAATAACAATAAGTGAATATAATATATGTTTTAATTCTGTCTATTGTATAGTCTCGTGTGTTATTGTGTACCATCTGTAGGTGTCTTCAAAACCCCTGGTTGCTTTCCTCGTGAATTCTTCTGGATCTGCTAATGTAAGTACATGATTTCTTTTATTTAAAAAAAAGTTAATATATTGTATTAATTAGATAAAACATATCTCCTTAACACATTTTATGAAGGTCTTAACAGAAAATCTTCCCAAGTTTTCCAAGAGACATTACTGATGTTATATTGTAGGTTATTAACGAAGAATTGAATTTTGCAAATATAAAGAAATTTGTAGACAGTCAAATTTAATTTTCATTCTCCACTACCCTAAGTTTTGGAAGAAGGCAACAAGTCCCTCTGAATGTAAATCTTGTAAAAACTTTAAATTAGATCTTAGCAAGTTGAACGCTCTGGTATCTAAGAAAGTACGTATATGGGCCTTGGAATCTGAAAATCGGCAGATAATTTGAATTTAATTGAACGATTGAGTGGACAGCCACCAGTAACGTTCCGTCCAACTTATTTTTGAAAAGTTCAGGGAAAAAGCTGTTTCCTAGTAAAACTATCCAATATGGAAAGAAAGAGTATTTCTGACGAAAATGCAGGAATATCGAAACGTAATACAAGTTGAGCATTTTCAACTAAAATAATAGTGAGGAGTGAGCTTACTACAAAATAGCTACTTGTAGTAAACAAACACCGTGTGCGAGGGTTTTCTCGGAGCTCTCCAGTTTCCTCCCACTTTCTTAATTGGACCATTTCATTCATTTCTCATCATCACCGTCTCCTTTAGTCTAGCCAGCATAAGCGTGGCACACAAAACTGAAAGATTTCATTTGCATTTCAAAATAGCTACTTAGTCCGTTTTTGCTCTTTTTGGAGCGTTACTGTTTTCTACTTAGCCATCCATTATCTTGTCACGCTTTACTCTTATTGTTCTTCAAAAGTAACAAATAAAAAGTTGGCAACATACTGATTTAGCAAATCTGAAAACTTTTATAAGGTATACAATGGGGAAACCGTTGAGAGAACACTTTACTGCTTTTTAGGGCTGTTCGGCTCTGCGATAAACCTTTTTCTTTTAAATTCTTTGTGAAATTCTGAAAGTGTTTTAGCATTAAGATTCGAATTGATCTACATGACTTCCCAATACGTTAGGGATACTACACCCCTTGTACAATCCATGATAAACAGCCCAAAATTTTCCTGACGTAAACCTTTTAAAGTTACCCCAGTTTTTTTCTTACTTATCCCATGGTTCTGACCTCGAATATCCAAAATTCTATTTGTTTTAAATTATAGGTTAATTCAATTCGTTAAAAATTAATTTAATTGTTAATTTAATGGGCAAAGATTCTAGGAAGTAACATTTAATTGACGATAAACATTTAGGGCGGTATTCAGAGAGAATTCGTTAATCAGGCGTTAATCACGTAATTAGTTAGGGTCTTATTAGCTCTGTACTAAGGAGGGTGTACTTTTTGGTTTTCAGAGTCTGCTTGGAATTCAGCTAATCAGTTGATTTTGGTATGATTTTTCGACAATTTATCGGATGAGAAAAATAAACGTTGCAACAACGGAAAACTAGACGTACGCATGCGTAGTCTGTATATATATATATATATATATATATATATATATATATATATATATATATATATATATATAATACGATATTCGAATTTGAAATATTTTGTTTGTGATTTGACATCAAAACAATTTATAAATAACTTACATAGTCAAATCATAATTAACTTATTCATTTCTGAGGGATGTATTTACGGGCGGAATAAGTAGAAATCAATTAATATTAGTAACAATAAAAGGATTGTGTTGTAATTATAAGGGAAGATAATTTATCGATCAGTTGTAGCCATCCCTCACAAAACCGGAAATTTTCAACTCATCTCTAACTGTTCAGTTTAAGAAAAGGTTTTGCTATTGTAGAGGACTCGGCTTAAAAGCTGCTTCATCGTTAATTCACCCAATGAGGTGAAAGAATAGAAAGAGAGGAAAACATGTAATTAATTGTCTTTGTATTCTCATAACGTAAGCTTATTATGGCTAAACGAGGGTACCCTCTGCTCTAAATCAATTAGTCACATGTGATTAACTTAGTCAACTACTGGGCCATACTTGTTAATCAGCGATTCTGAATACAATACTGATCATATATATTTTAGTCAAATCCTTAGTATGGCGCTAATCATACGTCAAAAAACTGCATAAGGCCCTTCACGTTTAACAAAAAAATTAAATGTATATCGCAGATGATTGTAGCAAAAGTTATAATAACAAATTATATTCAAATATAAATCAATTTTCGGTCACCAACAGCACGGTGATTTACTAAATGGTTTTATTGTAGTTTACACCAGTACTTGCAGCTCAATCCTCATTAGGTAGGTGTGGCAAGATATTGTAAATCTAACAGACGCTCTTAATGTGCTACTATTTACATCGATGTGTAAAACTTAAGGACGAAAATAAGTTTCGCATGCAGTTCACTCCTAAGTGGCATAAGTTGGTGAAACTTGAACCATATATTAAAAGTAGTGCTACAGTATGATACAGGAGACAACAGAAAGGAACACGTAATTAACACTAGAACAGCTAGATTTTGGATTTACCTAAAACAGCCATTGGGGGTCAATTTAACCCCCATAAGAAATTTACATCTTATTAAGAGTAAATTATATATTTTTATTTATAAATGGTGTAACAGTGACAATATATAAGATTTAACTTGCTTCACAATGTTCTTTCGCCTAAGTAAGAAAGCAAAAAAAAAAAAAGAAAAAAAAGAAAAAAGAAAAAGAAAAGAAAAAGAAAAATAATGCGATATGACTCAACATATTACAAATTATAACTCAAGATGTTACAAAATGAGTTCCAAAGTTCTTTAGACATCAGCACAAGTTGAACAATATGCACGCTTAAGAGTCACAGCAATGCATTTTCCACAATTGGTTTCTAGCATCCCTCACAACTAACAGAAGTCTTATTCTGTCCCTTGCATAGTTGGAAGGCACACTTCTTCAGTTTTGTGGTGGGCACTGGAACAACCGGAGGGCATTTCTAGCGCAAAGCATCAGCACGTAGTTCTTCCACCAGCGCAAGAATAAATTCTCGGCGTAAAATTCTGGAGCCCGATGATTCCTTGAAAAGTATCCAAGCATTGAGTGCGGCAATGTCAAGGACGTTGTAAAAATACCTGAACAGGCTCCCTGCGAGTTTCACATCTTGTAGTGTATTTCCTCAGCATCTGGTCCGCTACATCTACGCCGCATTTTGTGCCATTGTAGTAAGTGACAACGTTCGGTTTATTCTTTGGGCTGTCGTCTGTAGACACATTAGTATGCATGGTGCTAAGAATTCCTTTTCCTCTTGCATTTATATAGGACTACTATTAGTGTTTTGTCTCCATTTCCCAGTGCAAGAGTCGAATATCGTGGTGTTGAGGTGTCACGTAGGAGGTAATTCTCGCTTGTTCAAATGCATCGTTCCAACAATTGTGGTTTTCTTCATAGAAAGTTCATCTGCAAGTTTCACAGAAGTAAAAGAAAAGTTGTCAGTGGTGACATTGCGTCCGGAATTTAGATGCTGTTGCAGTAATTTTAGCACCACACTCTCCTCAAGTTGTACATCATTTCGTCGGTCTTCATCCTTGCCCAAATAGGGATAGCCACTTAACATATATTTGGATTCAGCATTAGTTGCTAACCAGAATTTGATCCCAAACTTTTCCAGCTTATTTGCCATGTATTGGATAAATCTGCACCTTGATTTGCATGGCAACAACTGTTCATCGATGGTTATTTCTGGTCCAGGATTGTAACACAAATAATAGTTTTCCATGAGTTTGTTCCAAGACGCGAGAGCAAATTTATTAGTTGCCAGGCGTTCAGTTCTGATGCTTCGCACATCAAATCTGAGATGCCGCATGATTTCACGGAAACGATTGCGTGGCATTGTTTCTTTGAACACGGGAGGTCTCCAATTCTTGTTCCATAAATCATCAGCACAAAATTTCAAATGACTTAGTGCAGGATTGACCCAATGTTACGACGAGCAAAAAGTGTTGGTCCACTTGCAATTGCCAAAATATTGCGAGATGGCGTGCGACCTGTAGTTAAAGCGGTGCTGATAAGATTTATGGGAGTCTACACAATACCACTAGATGATGTGTATTTCTTATCACTGCTATCTGTAAGCTGAGTAAGCGAATTCTTACCTTGTCCTTACCCACGATCACGACCACGTCTGATTGAAAGTCCTTGTCCGCTCATACCATAGGAAGTCGCACTGCCAGACGCCATATTTCCTTTGGTATCACTGTCACTACTTTCAGAGGATGACACATTCTGCAAATTCACATTAGAAACACGAAAATCTCCATCGCTGCTGTCATCACCACTGTCATGAATCTGTTTCAAAAGGGTAAGGCACTCCTCTAAACTCAATTCTTACTGCATCTTATGTACGAAAAGATGCACACTGGTCGAAAGCTGTACGAAGACTGCTGAGGAAATCTCTGGCGCTATAAGTCATCAAACAAGAACATGTGCCTTTCCTTTTGTTCTCCTCTCAGTAAACACGATAATAGGCGCGGTCATGTCGAGAAAACAACGTGATCGGAAATTGAAAAACTTACGGTCACTTGAAAATTTGTCATTTTTCTTATGAGGGTCAAAATGATCCCTATTTTAATAATTAAGATAGAAATGTGAACATTTGCCACAGTATACTTGAATGCATTTTAGAGAAAGTCAGAAAATTTCAGCTTCGACGTTCCATTGTATGTTAAGTAAAAAGAAATTGGAAAAAATATCAAAATGACCCCGACGGAGCTTCTAGTGTTAAAAGAACAAAAATTGCATTTTTAAACAGAAGCAATAATTTGCACAGAAAGCACTGCTACTCATAATGCCCCATGACGGTGCAGAAGTGAAATTACCTTCAAAAGGGTGTTTGATCAATACAGACAGCAAAAGATGCTCTGCAACTTTCTCCCATGTTGTTCGCAAGGTTGGTAATGAGTTGATGTTGTGGATTTCCATTACTCCACCAATGCTATTGAGAACTGCTGGACGGACATGTTGCAAGACATGTGCTCGATGGGATTCAAGTAGAGGGAACAGGCCGAACAGTCCATTCTCCGAATAATCTCTTGTTCCAAGAGCTCGGTTATCTGCACTGTTCCATGCAACCATGCATTATCGTCCATAAAGAAACTGAGGCTGACTCCATCTCTGAAAAGATGCATGTGTGGAATTAGTACAAAGTCATAAGAACGTTGACCAGTGAGTGGGAGAAAGCGTTCAAAAATTGAGTGGTCGGTGTGCTCAATTCAATATTATAGCTCCCCGCACAAGAACACCGGATCACCAAAATGTTAATATTCAACTATGTTCATTGCCTATTTCCACCTCATGCCAGTTAAGTGTACCTACAGAATCACTACTTAGACTGAATTTGTTCTTATCGGAAAAGAGAACGGAACCTCCTTAGTCTAATCCTCGTGTTCTTGGCTCCACCGCAAACGGTGCAGCCAGTGTGCGGGTTTGAAAGGAATACAACGTTATGCCCGTCAGGTAAAGAGGCCAACCCCATGCAGTCGACGTGCGAAGGTGAAGCGTGAAATTGGGCGACTTCCAGTCCCCTTAGACGTGTCTGCAGTTGCACCTGCTGTTTAAGACCGGTCCGTTCTTGCCTGTTTCTCAATGTAGCGGTCGTCACTTAGTGTAGTTGATTGCGATCAACCATTGCCTCTTCTTCGCACAGTAATGCCTGTGGTTCGAAATGCTCTTCATGCACATGAAACATTGCAGTGGAATATACCAGCTCCCGGGCTACACAAGTCGCACTTCGTTTTTTTTCAGCTTCCCGACGATTGTTTCCTGTGTTAACTCAACATACTATTGTATCCGAGCTATGTTGCTATAAGTAACAAGATCCTTAGCAAATGCTGTCAGTCTTTCATTCATTCCCATCGACTGAGCAATATCTTATATTACCTTATCAATTTCGTCCTTAAGTCTTGCATACCAGTGTACAAGAAAGCGTCACAGAACACTATTCTGAAGTCCTGGTCACTGTGTAGGTCTTTATGAAAGACCACTGAAAAATCTAAAGAATTTTACATGATCCCAATACGTTTTTTCTTTTATATTAAACGAAAGTTGTGATTGAACAGTTATGCGGTTGAAAGGTAACTAGTAATGACGCCAGCTTTAATTTTCGGGTGTTTGTACGGAGACTTTCGGGTGTTTGTAAGGAGCAAACGGAGACTTTTTTGTATACCGAAAAATTTAATTTTATATTACTTGACATATATTACATGTCTGGGAGAGTTGGCACATGAACCACCAGGAGCTACTCGTTCATTCCTCCTTCTGTCGTCGTCACTGACGGGGCAGTCATTTGTCTTCAATCTTTCCAACAAGGCAGTTACAAATTCTTTAAATTACGAGAATTTCATTCGCCTTTTGAATAGTGAACAGAGTATGCAGTGTCTGGTTTGATACGAAAAATGCGAATCATCTTTAATATCTTTGCGAACGAAGGAAAAAATCAAGAAAGATACCATAAGCAGCTTACAAGAATTAATTGAACTTGAAGGATCACTTCTTTGGGAATAAAGTTTTACCTTTTCCTCCTTGGACCTATCTCTTTTGGTTTCTAATTTAGAAACAAAAATAGAAAACGTATCATTTCAAATAATGAGCATCAAAAGACTTGTCACTTCCAGCTAACACTGGCTTGACTTTTAGTACGTGAATTTCGCATTTAAGGAGACCAGTGCTTTCTCTCACACATTCACCAAATTGAGAAAATTGGGTTTAGAGAAACCAAATCGTTGTGAAGTTGTGTAATTGTTACTACTTTCTTCCTTTAGCGGCTTTTCCAAAGTACATAATTACAGTGATGACGTCAGCTTTTATTTCTTGGGAGGAATAATTGAAGGTGCAAAATTTTGGGGGTGTACTTTGTTTTTTGTATACCGAAAAGAGTACTTTTATATTACTTTACCTACAATATACCGCAACATGTCTTTGGCCTTCTAGGGTTGTCACTGCATCATATCACCAGCATAAGCGTTCTACAAATTGAGAAACTTCTATGAACTGCGATCCTGGTCTTATCCGCTTTATTGTCGTATCTCTAATATAGTCTTTCTCCCGTTCTTCGTATTTCATACATCATAATTTCTACCATTCCTTAAAATAAAAATTATTCTCAAATAATCTTACTTTCTTTTTCCTTTCTTTATTATTACTCTAGTAATTTTTTACCGTAGAATTCTAACACTTAGCCATTGGTTTTCGCTTCAACTTGATAATTTCCTGCATACTTTTCTATACCCATATTTCAAAACCGTCTATCTGTTATGGGCACTTTCTTCTTAACGTTTCTTTTCATACAACGTGTTGTTCTTTATTCAAATCTGTTCATTGGCGACCAAAGGAGGCGCTTTTTCTCTTCTGAAAGCTTCTTTCGCCACTAATAGCTTTGCTTTTTATTCCTCATTCAGATATCATATATTCACTATATACATACAGAAAGCTATCCACTTATTCTTTCTTCCTTCAATTTTTACTCCTACCAATGTATGTTTTCCTTCAACTACAATTCTTTTCGCGTTTATAGCATTTATCTTCATAGCTTTTCTCAAATTTTCTAAGATTGTAATAGGGTTTGGATAGGATAGGAGTCATAGGATCTTCGAAGCAAACGTACTTTTTTCTATATCCTATAGCAACGTCGTTTTTCTTAGTGAAATATTTTCGTACTGTTTCTTTCAAGTACTGTCACATACCAAATAAAATACGTCTGAGTAGAATGAAATTGTACCAAAAATCTTTAACACTTTTAGCCTTGATAAATCAATATGACTAGAAGCCATTACCTGCTGAGTATCTACCTAGGTATACATTTTGGCATCGAATCAAACAGGTATTGAATGTAATCGTCTGTCCCACTCTTGGTATGCGAGTCAACAAGGTGTTCACACTATACTGGAGAACTGCAATAAACAAGATGCAGGCTAGCTGTATTTCAACACGTTCGATGAGCAAAATGTTAAATGAGTGTGCAAGCCACAGAAACAGCTGCACGAAGAACACTTGCACATTTCAAAGATATTGTACGTAGTTGGACACTGTGCTTCTGAAATATGTAGTCCAGAGTTGTATAAAAGAAAGGAATAACCTAGGTCCTTAACTTCCTTGACATAGCAGTAACTGATGAGGTTCCCCTCAATGCATAGAATTGCTAGGTGAGATCATGAGTTGTCTCCAGAGGCACCCCACACTCTCATACCAACCGTTCGACCGCTTTCACGTTCTACAATATATGCTGGTATATTGCGTGAACTATGATAGCATTTCATGCATATCCGACTGTCATTCTAGACAAAGCAGAAGCTAAAATTGTGTAAAAATATAAGCGTTTGCAATGAGCGTGCCTGTGACAGTATCCCCGCAGTATTGTGAGGCGTTTTGATTGTGGGTGAATGAAAGTCGATGCAGATACATTTGTGCAGCAGTCCAACATTCAGTAGATGCCGTTGAACAGTCTACGCAAACAAGTTCACCTACATCATACCTGCTCCAGTATCGAGATACCACTATGGATGAAGGTCATTGATCATTCACAATCATGTAGACAGGATGTTTCTCATCCTGTGGTTGGTCATATTACACGGTCCATTGCTACATTGTCGCTGTGTATGGTTTTCCTTCATCCATTGGCTCCAAACATGCATTACTGTCGCGGCGGTATTTACTGTGTGCACAATTATTTCGTGGTACTACTGTAGATGCAGGTACCCTGTAAGTTAATCATACAGCCTTGTGTTCTTTACGTCGACAAGGTAAAGTGATGCTTTCTATAATTTCCACTTTCACTTTTCCACTTCTTACTTTTTTAATAATATCTTCTCGCATTGTTCCACAATGCGGCAATTATGAAACAAAAATATGTGTATAAAAATTAATGAACAAGAGAAATAATGTACCTAGGTTTATTCAAAGTAGGACCTCTACAGCTTTACGTGATCTAGTAAGTCATGAAATAATTTCTAGAAGAACGGATAGTAATGATGCTCAAGATCTTCGTCACTGGTTTCTGAATGGTGGTCATCGTCAAGAAAGCAGACCTTCAGTGGTGCTTTTAATTTGAGAAAAAGAAAACAATCACAGGGGGACAGGTCTGGAGAGTATGCAGGTCGTCAAATTTTGGGCCAAAAATTCAAGAACAATCAGTGCATTATGTGCTGTAGCATTGCTATGCAACAAATTTCAGTGAAGTCCACTTCATTATTCCAGTTTCACAAATGTAGATTCATCGCAGCATTCGTTTTAAAACTTCCACATGCAAGACTCTAGTGACAGTTTGGCCACTGGGTAGAAATTTTCCCAGTCAATAATTCCTTTGCAGTCGTGAAAAAAAAACTATGAGCTGTGTTGATAATTTGGAGGTTTGGGTTAATTTAGGACCTCTCCATCCAGCCTTTTGCCGTTTGGTTACCATATTGTTGAGGAAAAATAATCTGAATGCCGTACATTCTAGCTTTGCTTTGATAAAAATAATAAAATCAGACCAAAGCAATAAATAATAATGCTTCAGTTTCGACAAAACAAAAAGGAAGGGTTGGAGAGCTTAAGGAAAAGGAAAGACGTAGTAACTTTATTCAGCCCAGAGGGGAGAATTTTCTTCCAAAAAATATTAAGTGACAGGAATGCCGGTGTCACAGGGATTTTTTACCCCTGGAAATCTGTGCCCCCTTGTCGGTTTCTGGTAACTTCAAAGGAAAAGTCAGAACTCACATTAAAAATTCATATCATTGAATGTGATCTCTCAGTATATACACTCATTTTGGGCAAGATGTCTTTACGTCCGAAGATTTGGTAGGGGCGTAATAATTTCCTAGGATATTATTACCCCGCTGTCGGTTATTGGTTACTTAAAAAACAAACCCAAATGTTACATTATAAATTGATACCACTCCGTAGTATCTCTTGACAGACACAGTCACTTTGGGCAAGATGGCTTTAAATCCGAAGATTTGGTAGGGGTTAATAATTTCCTGGGAAACTATTACCCCCCTGTCGGTTATTGGTTACATCAAAGAAAATGTCAAATGTTACATTATAAATTGATAGCACTTCGTATTATATTTTAACAGACACAGTCACTTTGGCCAAGATGGCTTTAAATCTGAAAATTTGATAGGGAGTAATATTTCCCTAGGAAATTTATACCCATTGTCGGTTTTTGGTTACTTTAAAGCAAAGTCTAAGTTACTTTATAATTTGATATTATACCTTCTTATCTCTTAACAGACGCACTGGTTGTCGGTAAGATGTCTTTATATACGAAATTTTATATGGGGTGCTTTTTTTCCTAGGGAATTTATACTCTTATATTAGGTCTGCGCTACTTCAAAGATAAGGTTAACTTTCTTCATTATAAATTGATGTTATACCGTTTTGTGTCTTAACAGACGCAGGGAAGGATGATTATATATTGGAAAAGTTTATAGGGAGATAATATTTTTCTAAATGCTAAAACTTACTTTTATTTTAAATGAGATGTTGAAATACTAAATTTTATGACTCCAGTTTAATAGATTCCGAAAATATAGACATTTTTATAAGATAATTTTCACCGGTATTCTTTGCTTCCAAGTCGAAATTCCAAAAAATGTTTCTTTGTGGTATATTACGTGGCAGATCCTATGTACTGACCAAGCTTTAAGTTTCCAACTTAAGCGATTGTGCGTACGACTTAAGAACCTTCTTTTTACAGGCCTTGCAAGTTGTTCTAGTGGCTAGCTCGTGCTAGCTATCTACGCTATTTTCAACAGTGTTGACAACTTGTTTATCATATCTCCGGAACGGTTTGAGATATCGAAGTGCTGTAAATGGTAAAATAATTTGTACGTTCATTGCAAACCATACATGTAACTAGATATGATATGTACTTAAGAATTTTTTCGAACTAAAGACTCAAAAAATTCAAAATTTTCAATCCCTGTAACTTCGTTCCTATTAATTCGAAAACGTCATACCATGATCATGGTATCAAACACTAAAGTACTTTCGATGTGCATTATCCTGTGCATCTCTCTTGTGCTGTGTCTGCGTTATAGGCGTCTAAACTTCAGTGCCATTTGAAAAAAATATAAACTTATATTGGGTTGGCAACACTGTTGTGAATTTCGGCCTAAACCGGTTATAGCGGATGATCATGATAAATTGTCCACAATGTGTATGTAATGAGAGAGAGAAATAAATTGCAATAAAGTTTGATTTTACTTGAAATATGTGTTTTATGTTTTCAATCATTTATGTTATATACTGTGTAATAACAGTTATCAAGATTATAAGGCAACCAATATCTAATATTTTACACTATAAACTAGGATATATTTTGGAATCAAATTGTGCTCTCTCAGTTGCAAATAACAGAATTTAAAGATAGATTCACTTACCTTTGTTTCAAAAGATTGTTTATTCTCAATACATTTTCCTTCCCACGTGTTCCACATTATCAAAAGAGTCAAGTCTAGTTTCAACAATATTTTCCTTACGACGCTACTGAATTCTTAAATCTCATGGAGTGGTAGAACAAATCAAGGACTACTATCACGAACGAAACTATGAAATACTTTCTAATAGTGAAGTGTTTCGGAGGAAAGCTTCTTCCTCCTTTTAATGCCAGGCTGCTAAGATGTAAGATTAAAATAGTTCTTCTTGAAGAGCAGCTTATACAAATTTATTCAATATAATAAGAAAATAATTAATAGAAAATACACTCTTTGACACTACAACAATCTTAAGACACGCTGGTCAGAGAGCAAATCACGTGCAAAAGTATAAGAGCAATTATTTCCTAGGAAAATATTAAGTCCCCTTCAAATTTTCGAATATAAATTCATCTTTAACAAAGTGAGTGCGTCCTTTAACAGATAACACAGAATGGTATCAATTTATAATATAACATTTGATATTGTCTTTGAAGTAACCAAAAACCAACCAGAGTATAAATTTCCTAGCGAAATATTACTCCCTATCAAATTTTCGGATATAAAGCCATCTTGCCCAAAGTGACTGTGTCTGTTAAGAGAAAACACTGAGTGGTTTCAATTTATAATGTAACATTTGAGATTGTTTTTGAAGTAACCAATAACCGATAGGGGGTAATAATTTCCTAGGAAATTATTACGCCCCTACCAAATCTTCGGACGTAAAGACATCTTGCCCAAAATGAGTGTATATACTGAGAGATCACATTCAATGATATGAATTTTTCATGTCACTTCTGACTTGTCCTTTCAACTTACCAGAAACCGACAAGGGTGTAAAGATTTTCAGGGGGTAATAGTTTTCATGGGTAAAGAAAATCCCTGTGACACCGGCCCAACTCCTTAAGATTTCGCACCCTGTTCCTTTTCAATTTCTTATAAAAGCCAGACTGCAGAATGTTTTTAGTATTTCAATAACTTCGAAGCAAGATACCAAATTGTGTACTGGCTAATAAAGTACAGTAGTGCTTGTTAAACGCTGTTAAAAGTACCGTACATATAAAGAAATAGTTATGAACTCATTTCAAACTTCCAAGTGTCTTCCAGTAGTCTTACTTTTGAATACAACTTGAAATAGTGAGTAGAGAAACAAACACTTCTTAAATAAACATTTTATGTGCCTACTAGTAGGAATACAGATGAAGATCATTTATGTACTTAAAGTTCAATTTATGTAAAGCTTTGTTTCCAATTTCAAGTCTGATAAACACAGAAGGTAATTTTCAAGAGAATGTGTGTAGGCCTCCGATATTAAATTTTAATGGCAATCAATCTCATTCACAGCTAAAAGTAGTGTTGAAACAGATGATACTCCCGTACAGATACAGAGCCAGGTATACTCTTCCGGTATATATTCGGCGGTAGAAGAAGTGCAACGCTCTGGG
Organism: Thermobia domestica; assembly: GCF_964235325.1. NCBI lineage: Eukaryota > Metazoa > Arthropoda > Insecta > Zygentoma > Lepismatidae > Thermobia > Thermobia domestica. The sequence goes on from NC_137468.1 coordinate 72,076,379, forward strand.
GACCGCGCACCCGCTGTTTAAATCTCGTATTACTGAATACCTAAAAATTATCCAATTATTCATTTATTTTATTTAGATTCCAGGAAGTGACAGGAAACACACATACAAAATCTTATTTTCTTCCTTTTCTGTAAGTTCAGAACCAGATCCGCTAGAGTTCGAACAAATTAAAGTTCACCCAACATCCCGTCTCTTTCCCGTTATATTCCACTCCATCTCCTTCGAGAATGCTCGATGTGATGGCCACCGGAACAGACAACCACATGACATCATAATTTCCACTGCAGGCTGCTTCCTTGTAGATGAACCAGGAGTATATTATCCCACTTTTGGTTGCAAGCTTTCCAGAGGTGACTTACTGTAGAAACCAAAGTAATGGAAGAGACCGTTTGAGAAACCCAAAAATTACAGTACTCCATGGTTCTGAATTCTTAACGAGAAAATCTTCGCACGGAATACCATAGACACCAGTTGCAGCTGCCATGCATCGATAGGTTACAAATGGTTTAGTAGTATGACTGTAAGCTTTATTCTGTGTAGTTTCACACAATGGGTGCCGTCGCCACACAATACTGTTATTTTGTATCTGTAAACTTAGAATAGATCATGTTCTTGGTAATAAGCAGCAATCCATCACTGGTTTCTGCATTTTCTCATCTTCACAAATCTTAGTCTTCGATCCGTAGGAAAAGCCAGTTACAACCATAAAATCTTTATTTAAAAAAACACTTCGAGTAACAAAGTTGCATCGGTCTATTTTCATTATCATCTCTGTAGGTGGTGGCCCAAACTTTTTCACTATTAGTTAGATAGATCCATGGTTCGTCCACTGTCACAAATTTTTTCCAGTGGTTACTAGCTAGGTGGCGCTAATACAGCCTTCTGCTGTTCCTTTTTTACTACCCAATATGTCGTGATGTTAAAGCATACACGCTGGTCTTGTGAACAGATTGCATTCTTCAATTGTGATGGATTACGCAATTGACTCTTGATTGGACCACATGCAATTGTTTACCCATAACACGCTACGGTAATAGATTTTCACAGGCCATCATGTCCTGGATCTTCTTTAGCACAAGTCTTATGAGTTTCACTGATGCTTTTTTCGGATGCGATTTCGTTGGTGACGTGAGTTGCAAAGGAGGTTGCTTTGCATAACGTTTTCCTATAACACTAACACTATCCTGTTCTATCACTAAGTCATGTTCCGACATTGTTCTAAAAAGTGGGAAATACAAAAGTTTGCATAGGAAAGAACGATGACATTTCCATCCTAAAAGCGAGCGATTTTGTTTCAGAGACATTTTATCAACTACATGTATAAGACCTTCACTCTGCAAAACAATAATTGAGAGATTAATGCCTGTTCATACAGCTTCTATGTTCTGCCACAGCGGCTCAAATCTGTCTTCAACATTGGGAAGACCGTTCCCATATATATATATATATATATATATATATATATATATATATATATATATATATTTAGCAATGTTCTAAATATTTATGGAGCTTTTCGGTGGCTAAGCGGTTACCGTACGAGCCTTTGGCGTGGGAAACCCGGGTTCAGTTCCCGCGGGAGCTCATGTGGTTCAGATTCCACGTTAATCAGTAGGTCCCGTTTCATATAGCCTCGCTGCTTAAATGGACGTTAAACTCAAAATCAACTCAACTCAACTCTAAATATTTATGAAGTTGAAAACAATGCTGTGGCAGATCAGGGGAGCAGAATTTTCTTCAATATTGGAAGGCGGGCAGATTTGAGGCTTATTCTGGGGGGGGGGGAGATCAATTTCATCTCACTTTCCTTTGTAGCAATCTGGCACAAATCATCTCATTTCTGTCCGAAAAACACATTTCAAAACGATTATTGAGGGGACAGTGCCCCCAGTTCCAAGATTGGAGGTGATATGTCCCCTCATGCCCCCGAGATTTGCGCCAGTGTTCTATGAGACGTGGCTGTTAGATGTTTGATAGACGTCGCTGTCAGCGAATTATTAGAATGAAAACGGATCAGCCAGAGTAAACCGAATAGTGGTCCAATATGTACAGCGTACCACAAAACTTGTTATTGTTCTCTTAACGTATCCGGTGCTTAATTTGAATTTGGATTTTGGATTTAGCGTCTCTTTCAGCAGTGACGCTATATGAGACATGGACCTACTGATTAACATGGAATCGAAACCACATGAGTTCCCGCGGGAATCGAACCTGGGTCTCCCATGCCAAAGGCGGAGACGCTAACCGCTTAGCCACGAGGGAGCTCTATCCTGTGATTGAGAGCCTAATTTAAAGAAATAGAGTACTCATCAATGAAAATAATGCTGCAGAACTGCAAGACTCATTTCATTGGTGAAATCACGTTCTTCAGTATTGCTGTTTGGAAATATTTTTGCATATGTGTGGTACTTGTGTTGCATTTAATAGAAGATAGAAGAACTAAGAAGCTATTTTATATTCGATACTGCATAAATGTGGTGGCCACAGATCGACATCGATATTGCATCCAAATCTTCGCTAGGCATCTAATACAACGAAAAAATAGTTTCATGATATATTTAAAAAGCACAAACACAAATTCAACTTAAAACGAAACTGTAGCTTCAGTACACACACACACACACACACACACACACACACACATATATATATATATATATATATATATATATATATATATATATATATATATATATATCGTACTTTATTTTTACCGGTATTTCCAGTTAGCACGATATTTTTTACCTAGATCATATTATTATAATTTTTGTAAATTAGAAATAAAAAATTCAAATAATAGAGCAAAGTTTTGTATTCGTATTACTATTATTAATAAATGATTTTTTTCTAAATATAGGAAGGAAAATGTATTTTGAAACTCATGGGCCTATATAAAGATTATACAGATCGTTTATATACGCACGTAGCAGAAAAGATTACGTGCGGTTTGCCAGAACTCAATTTTAGTGTATTTTGCCGCAGTATTGTTATTACTCATTTATCTTATCTCATAATCGTGAATATTGACACATAAACGACACATAAGTTAAGGGTTGCCAATGGATTTTATTACATAAAAATCAAATCCATTATATGTATAAACACAATACATACAGAAAGCGCCAAGCACATTATCAGATTACTGTGCTGTCGGTTGTAACGTCAGTGTTACGTTTGTTCAAATAAGTTCAAGCACTCCAGGTAATTATTTATGTGCTTAGAAACTCACCAAATGCATTTCCAAAGTAATATGACGTAAAGTTTGTGTAATCTTTAATGTTTAGCCAACATTAGATAGAGAAATATCAACAGGACCGACAAATGTCGGGGTTCCTGCACTTTTGAAGGAGGCATAATAAAAAAATTGTCTTTTCATTTAATTTTTCACAACGTTTCTAGACATTAAATTAAACATCCTTTGGTAATAAAAACGAAGTTTAGTCCATTGCGGAATCGAGTGGGACTTGCAAAAATTTCCGTTAAAGTCGGGTTTTCGCTTAATGGAGGCAGACATTTCCCTTTTAAAAAATGCAGTTTCATGTTCTTTGATTATGGAAGGTAGTTCAACAACCCCTTCGTCAAATGTTTCACTATTTACATCACATAACTCACCACAAAGAAAGTTAAGAAAATTATCTAATGTCTTTTGCGGAAACTTTCCAACCATCCACTAGATGCTTTCAATTCACTTTCAACCATTTTTACAGCTACCGTTTTAGTGTATTCCCGTATATAGGGTCCGATATGCGGTGATTTTTCGGTCTGACAGTAACACACCACTCCCACACTATTTCATTACTGTCTTGGTTTTCAGTTTTCTTAAGTTCTCTCTTTATTTTTCCGTTACTGCAGTTTTCCCACTGCTTTTCTTTAGAATCTCATACACCTTAGTTTTACCGATATTGAACATCTTTGTAATTCGCTTTACACTCAATTATCTCGTTCACTAACATGAATCACTTTTACCCTGGTGTTAAGAACAACCACAACCCATGCTTTACAAGCCATAATGACTACAACCGAATTAAATCAAAAATGTAAGTTTAGATATGTAATACTAAAAGTTGGATAGCAAGGTGATTGACAAAACATAAAACCGAGAATTGAGAAGGTCAAGGAAAATAAACAGGAAATTACTGTACACTTCTGAATATTGGTTGCAAAGGTTTGTCAAGGAACTTTATGTTTCCTTCAATCTGGTATGTCTATGTTAATGACATTCCAGAATCATCCCTGCTGAGAGCAAGGGAGAAGAGAAAGGGGACCCAGCAGAAGGGGAGGATCAGAAAACACAAGTAAGAAACAATGACATAGTTCTCTCAAGTGTTCTGCACATGAGTTTTTGCTTCAAGTCAAAATGCATTTTGTTCGAAACATCGCGCCGTATACGTCAGGACACAGAGAAATTTTCCCTGGAATTCTGAAAGTCCTCTGAACATTTCACTACTTGAAACTTAGGTAATTTCGTCACCGGAAATTTCGCCAGCGGAATATTCGTCAGGGTAATTTCGTCACCGGTAATTTTGTCACTAAAACATTAGCATGTAGATTATTTCGTCGCCGGAAATTTTTGACATAGTAATTTCGTCACCTGTAATTTTGTTACCAAAATATTAGCATGCAGGAAATTTTGTCATGGTCATTTTTTCATCTTTGTTGAACTAAGTAGAAACAAAGTAAACGACCAAAAGAGCTAACCTTATCTTAATCAAACTTGTAAAACAATTCAGTTGGTTTTCGACTCTGGTTTCGGATACTCAACGCAAGAACAAACAGCAGTAAAAGAACATAATGTCAGCTTCAGCAAATGTTAAAAGCATTTTCAAAATGGGCCGCTAATGGATTTATATATAACTATTTACAAACATTAAGTTTCGCCAATATCAAAAATTTCAGAACAGAAAACAGCAAACAAAATATAACTTGTTATAATGCAATAAGTGTTTTAGATGTTCATTTTCTACTATTCATAAAGTGATAGGAAACAACCTGTAAATTTTTTTTCCAAACATTTAGTTACAGTGTTATACGTTATACACAAAGACTGGAGGCGTTTCTGCAATATCTTGATGAAGCACAGTTGAAACTGTTGCTTCAACTTGTTGAATTCCATGAATAAAGTTCCAAATAGTAGGGTGAGACATTCCTACCAGATGATGAAACTTCTAGTTCCATGATTCACAAATATTATTTGTCCTAGAATTGCTGCTCAGGGTGGCTTGGTGAGCAGTCCAAGAGTCTGGGGGATATAGAGGGGGCACATTACGTAAACGAATATTTCCAGACCGAGTTTTAACACGGCGATACGTGCCGGGCACGTAAGTACTATCAAAATAGTCCAGAAGATCCAGCTCTTCTCCAAAGCCTCTTGTAATCCTGATGCACATCTGCTATGGGAAGAAATGACAATCTCCGTTCATTTTCTCGCAAAATAGACGAAAATTTTCTTGCTCTTGCATCGTTCTGTGAATCCAAGCTCTTGGACCTTCCTCCACGTTGATTGAGTCAGAAGGGGAAAAAAAGCAATGCTGTACACGAGTTGAATTTCAAAAAGTTGCTTTTACAGCCTGCATTTACGCTATCTCGAAATCCATAACCACAGTTACAGGGTCCAGACATTCACTAAATTCACTGCACTGATGCAGCACCGCACGAAACAGTTCATATGAATTTTGTCTTGTTCTGTATTAGGGCGTATACCTAGTAAAGGAAGTCTAACCTCAAATAACATATATGTGACTTTTTTTTTTAAAGAACCCATTGGAAAGTTGCCTTCTATCATCCATGTTTCACTTCTCAATAGCTCCATAGGGCTGTATTTAAAGGAAACTTCCAGAAATATTTATACGTTTTTCTTCCTTTCTATAAATTTGTTTTCTTCACATATATTCAATAACAATTTGCCGATGTTTACTCAGATTTGAAATATAATATTCTTCTTTCAATAGCTCCTAAGAAAGATCTTTCTTTTCACATCACTCAGTTAACGTGGAGGAAGGTCCAAGTGCTCGGAGAACGGTACAAGAACGATGCAAATTTTCGTCTAGTTTGCGGGAAAATGAACGGATTGGCATATCTTCCCATATTTGTTTGCTATTTTCTGTTCTGAAATGTTAATATTAGTGAAACTTAATATTTGTAAATAGTGATATATATATATAAACCCATTAGTTCCTCATGTTGCCTGAGCTTTTAACATTTGCTGAAGCTGGCACTATTTTCTTCTACTGGCGTTTTCTCCTACGTCGAGCAACCGAAACTTCAATTTTGCAGAGTTTTCCAAGTTTGATTAAAATAACGTAAGCTGTTTTGGTCATTTGCTTTGCTTCTATTTAGTTCAAGAAAGGTGAATAAATAACCGTGACAAAATTTAATATATAATAATATTTCTGAGATAGAATTACTGGAAGCTTTTATCTCTTATCTCAAATAAGATATCTAAAATATCTAACTCTTTATTCGGGAGTTTGTAAGGAGCAAACGGAGACTTTTTTGTATACCGAATTATTATTATTATTATTATTATTATTATTATTATTATTATTATTATTATTATTATTATTATTATTATTATTTTCTATTATGTTGCAGTTTTGCTACAGTTGAAGATTAAAGAAAGCAATTTCAGAAACTTTTTCGATTCATTCATTGTAATTGTATTATGTTCTAAAAGACACGGGTGATGAAATTATCGTGACAAAATTTTTGGTGACTAAATTACCTATATGCTAATAGTTTGGTGACAAAGTTACCGGTAACAAAATTACACCACTTCTTGTCCTCACGACACGTAATAGAGGTTACGACTCCTGGTTTGTTGCCTCCATTCCTTTTTTCCAGAACCTTGTTTTGTCAGTTTTTTTTTTATTATTTTTTTTTAGCTGCAGCTACACAAGCGCAACAGAAGTATACAACGAAGACTGACAGCTGACATGCTCCGTAGAACAAGCTGAAAATTGTGGATGTGAATATGAATAGTGGTTGGGGGAAGATCACCACTGTGCAGAAAGATTTTGCAAAAAAAAAAAAAAAAAACGAGGAATTTACCGCACACATTGTAATGTATATTTTTGCCCTCTCAGAGTATGTTCAAAAATTTTCTAAGTGATGCAGTCCGAAACTCATAGGTTTCCGTTAAAGGTTTGTTTTGCTTTCTGTTGTCCGCATAACACAGTTTCCGCTTAATTAAGGGACTTTTTCACGTTTTTTTTTTTACTCCAATATTCACGGGACCGTGAAATATTTCCGTTTAATAAAGGTTCCGTTGAAGACAGGTTTTACTGTACAAGAATTTAGTGATTTGTGTATTGTTACCTGACTATTTTCAAGCCCACAGAGATTATTGGAAATATTATTAACATCACTGATGGGCTATGCCTTCATATCCTTCTGAAACCGTTACTTCGTTAGAATTAATCAAACGGTAATAGGAAGAAAGAAAGAAATAGTAGTACCGGTACTCGGTTTCCAAAGATTACTGATGAACTAATATGTTAGTATTATACGCAGAGGTAAAAGTGAGGGGGAACGCCGGGGTACGCCATCCCTTCACCTCGAAAAAATGTGTGCTTCGTCCCCCAGTTTCTAAAACGTTACAATGGTCAAAGATATTCAGTGGAAACGGCTTGACGTCATGTCGCTACCTGCAGCCCCCCTACCGTTTAAGATCCACTTTTACCCCTGATTATACAGATACTTAGGACTAACTAAGACGACCCATAAGCAACCGATACGACTCCAATACTCCATTATTCTGTACCTCAGTTATCTCTATTATTCCAACAGCTAATAACATTACTGGGTATTTTCTCATCTACACGGCCCATCTCATCACATACCCACAAATGCAAAAGTTATTAACACTAAATATTGTAAGAAATAAGGCGGTAGTGGCTCCAGACATATCCTTAAAACCTACATCATTCTTCAGTGCGTAATGAAACAATGTGTATTCTCCTATTCAAAATCGCTCAAGTTCCCCCCTTCCCATAGAAAAGAACTGACATGGTCAATCGTCCTGGGGTTTGGAAATTTGGATTCTATGTAATAAAATACATCGAGTTTCTATCCTGGGGTCCCGTGCACAAAACTTTTGCTTTTTCTGTATAGTTCTGTTAAGTGTATCCTCCATATCCAAAATCACTTAAGTTTTTAGCCCATAACAAAAAATTGACTCAATCGATCTTCCTGGGGTTTCGAAATTTGGATTCTGTGTAACAAAATACATCGAACCCATACCCTGGGGTCCGGTGCACAGAACTTTTTTTTTGTATAGCTGTATTACATGTATCCTTCCTATCCAAAATCGTTTAAGGTTTTAGCCCATTACAAAAAGAATTGACACAATCGATCTTCCTGGTATTTCGAAATTTGGATTCTGTGTAACAAAATACATCGAACCCATACCCTAGGGTCCGGTGCACAGAACTTTTTTTTGTATAGCTGTATTACATGTATCCTCCCTATCCAAAATCGTTTAAGGTTTTAGCCCATTACAAAAAGAATTGACACAATCGATCTTCCTGGTATTTCGAAATTTGGATTCTGTGTAACAAAATACATCGAATCCATACCTTGGGGTCAGATACACAGAACTTTTATTTATTTATTTGTGTGACTGTGTAATCAACTGCAAGAATAGAAGAATCGGTATTCCATCTAATGTTGGTGAAAAGAGTTCAGCTTACAGTACCGATGGGTAGTCTTCCATATTATAAGGATGATTGTGTTGTAACAGTCTGTTACTGTTCCAACAATGAATTTCCTCCATGATCGCGGTCCCACCATTGAGAAGACAAGATTTGTTTGCTTCGGCTTCGGCAACCAAGTAAAAATAAATTCCTTCGACAATTCCACTTGCGTACTATCTCTATAGCAAGGCTGCTACGGGATATTAGAAACAAGTTAGAATTAACAGAATGCTTATATCTGATCAGCTTTGAGCTTCCTAAGTTAATACGTAGTTACAGTTGACAGTTTGTAGCCTTGTCTATTCTTGTAACTATTATTTATACGTTTGTTAAGTATGTAAATCCTGGTTCATGAGTCGCATAGCATAACGGAAAAACAGAACATTATACAGTACAACAGGAGGTAATATTAAGGAATTCGTTAAAACAGAAAATGCAATTATATCAATTTATGAAGATATTGTGAAATTGTAGATATTTGTGATCCTTTGTTTTGGGTTTGATGTTCTCTTTCAGCAGTGAGGCTCTATGAGATCTCTCTCTCATTTCGAAGGCTATAACATCTATAATTCTCTTTACTCGTGTATTCTGTTTAGAGTTCGACTCTTTAAAATCGTGAAATAACTTTCAGTAAATCGATCTGAAGTATTAAAATTTCACACTATACCGTAGTTCTTCAATTTCCTTTAGCGAGCCCTTCAGTACTCTCATCCTTATGTAATGAAAGGGCAAAGTTTCATGCAATATTGATATTGATCTAAGGCCACCCAGTGAAAGGCAACGCTATTTTGCTAAGGTAAGTCATTTTCATTTTTTATATCTGTCAAATACGAAAGATAAGAATTAATTAAATGAAACATGACAGTAGTTAGCGCACAATTTCCCTCTGTCACCCTGGGAAACGTATGCCTGTGCTGAAGAAATATTGTTACCATGTGAATAAAGGCAATAATGTACCGTATCTTTTTCCTCTTAATTGGTCCAAAAATTTACTGTCTTCAAACTTGTCTATAACTCCACAAATACATGGAAATATGTCAGCGATATACACTGGAGAAGCCAGAATCTGTAGGAGTGCAGCTCGTGCTCTGTTGATACTGAAAGATTTAGACTTACTGTAAAGGAAACCGTGTCTCTTAGTATTGATGTATCGATCAATATTGATGATCGTATCTTTGCTTCAAGAATCTATGTGTAAGCGTAAGTAAACGATAATCGAAGAATTGTGTCATTTTGTCTGCTTACGTCGAATTTCACCTGACTGTTCGTTATATTTAACGCTTGGAGTATCTTCTCACATTTCCCCCCACTTAAACCATGGGCCAAAATCGTTTCTACAGCTTGATAGACAGAAACGAACTATACATACCTGTATAATAAGCATGGTGAATGCTGCTCTTGATGCATATGAACAAATTCCAAGATATTCAACTGGTGATGAGGGCAAAACAGAGAACGGTATGTGAGATAAATTCTTTCGATAATCGATGGTGAAAAATACGATGGTGAAAAATAAAACCACACATTTTCGGCACCAAAACGAGCACAAAAGTTTGTATGACATATATTCCAGAAGTGGATAGGGGCGGAGCTAGACAGCTTCGAGTGTAGGAGAAAAGGAACTTCACATTTGCCTACCGAGATAATGATAGGAGCTAGGAAGGCGGGCCAGAAATATATAATAATCATATCGGCTTGACCTGTTAAATGTATATTCAAATATTTGACATAAGTGTGCAACGAATTCCCCATACATCTTCGTTCATGCATGATGAAATACCAGCTTACTTTCCTCTACCTGTCAGACGGTATCTTACGCGTTGCTACGGCCAACAATGGTTAGGCCGCAGTGGCCCTGTAGCTTGGTCTTCCAGATCACCGGATTCGAAACCTGTGGATTTTTGTATCTAGGGACACCTCAAACAGCTCTCCTGTTGATACGCTGGTCGACTTACAAAACCACATTGAAGATGCGTGTGAACAGTTACGCAACACACCGAGAGTGATGGAACGCATTCAAAACCCACTGCAGCGTGCATAGATTTGGGAGGTCAGCACTTGGAACATCTAGGTACGTTTATTTTCAGCACATATTACCTTTGTAATGCTTCTCTGTGTTAGATACTACGTTACACGTACAGTATGTTGTGTATTCTGCCTGTTATTTCATTACATTATAGACTAGTTACATTTGTTCCTATTTCTGTCCTCTTTTCGCAAGTTTCTATCTAGTATACCGCTTTCCATTGCCTCCTGAGATTATAAGACCATGATCAGTTGTCTTTGTTTCACTCCTATTGTACATGTGCGTGCAATCGTGCCATGGATAACGACTGCTTTCTGTATGGTGTCTATCTTTACTGCATCGTTTCTTTCCCGTGCCGTGCAGACATTCGGTCCCTACATGACATATGGAAAATCTCTGGTGCAGTTATGTAACATGCTTTTAACAAGTCAAGCCGATATACTTTTATGTATTTCTGAACCCCTTCCTAGCTCCTATCATTATTTCAGTAGGCAAGTGTAAAATTCCTTTCCCCCACTGTCTAACTCCCCGCCCCTGTCTATTTTCGGACTATATGTCATATAAACGTTTTTGCTTGTTTTGGTGCCAGGAATCTGTGGTTCAATTTTTCGCCATTACTTTTGGGACACCTTGTATGTATATAATTAGTACCACTGCAGCAAAGAAAAGCTGGGCTTTCTTTCTGTTGTAACATTTTAGGGAAACATTAAAAAATATAACAGTGGTAAGAAGGAAAGGCTGAAAAGATAAGGCTCATTTCCCATAAGCAAGCCCCCAGCATATAATCGAATGAAATTTATATATGGTAAAACGCTACGTGAATTAATACGGAAACCATGCGCGCTGACTACGTGGGTGCTCCGGGAAATAATATTAAACTGTTTGCTTCTACAAATAATCACGACACAAGGAATTAATCGTTTTGATCGAAGCTTGAAATTCATTCACGTTTACCGTTTAATCAACATGTTTTTTTTTTTTTTTTTTTAAGATAACAGTAGAAAGAATACATCTACGTCAATATAAAACATATCATCTTACCTCACATGTGTTTCGTTAATTTCCAAAATAGTTCTTCTGAGCCTACATTCATAATTAAAAGAATTCGTTAATCTATGTTACTACACTTACGTAACTAACACTTTAAAGCTATTTGATAAATGCAAAAATATATAAATGAAAGTTGAATATACACCACCCTCAGCTTTCTTATGTAAAAGCATAAACTTAATAAATCAAACACAATAATCTTTTCTTCAACTACACCATCACTTTGCTTTTGGTTTTACAACTCTAACAATATAAATAACGAAAACATGTAAGGTTTTCATCAAGAGCGAAATGTTCATCAAGGAATTCCAAAATGTAATATTATTTAACATCATACTTCTGTCCTTTTTATATTACTATCCATTTTTTAATTATATTTACAAACGTACATTTCAGTTTTACTTTTAGTGTATGAATATATCTTGAGAAAACTATATCAAAAATATTCCATTTCTCTCCAACGATGTGTAGTACTCGGTCTGATTTTGATCAAACTTTCTTTTTTCAAAGTATTGTAAATTTTAAGACATCGCGGCCTATTTGTTGGGCTATGTGAATTGTCTTTTTCCTTTATTTTTTTCGAAATATTCACCCATATAACTTACAAACCCTTTACGCTCTGAATTATGTCATTTTCTATTTTCTTGAAATATTTGTGCAAGTTACTTCAGGACCCTTTGTTTTTGGAAACGCCGAAATCTGAAAATAAGTTGTTTCATATTACAAGGGTGAAATCCAATATTCGAACAAATTTATTTTATACTAATCATAATTTTACTTCTATAAACTAAAATAAGAAATTATATTAAATTGTTGGATACTACACGTAGTCACCAGATAAGGAATTAACCATTTTGACTGAAGCTTGAAATTCCTTAACGTTCATCGTCTAATCAACATGCTTTATAAAATGAACAGTCGACAGAATATATATATCAATATAAAACATAGTCTCACATAAAACATGTACAACATAAAACATTAACTCACATATCGTTTATTAATTTCTAATATACTTTCTCTGAGCCTACATTCATATTTCGGAGGAATCGTTAATGTCTATTAGCTACCCGTGTATTAACATTTTGGGACTATTAAAGAAATATAAAAATATAAAACGAAAGTACAATATGCAGTACCCTCAGCTCCCTTACCTAAAAGGAAAAACCGTTTAAACTAAGGAACAGAATCTCTTCCACAATTACACTATTGTTTTGTATTTGGCTTTCGAACTCCAGACATTATAAATCGAGAATATTGGCAACTTCTCATTAAGAGCAAAATGTTCATTAAGGGAATCCCAAAATATTATTTTATGTAACACCATAAGTCTATCTGTTTTTGTACAATTATCGTTATTTCCATAATACTTAGAGATTTTTTATTTAGTTTAGTTATAGTGTAGGAGCACATCTTGAGAAAACTGTATCAAAAAATATACCATTTCCCTACAACAATGTGAAATTCTCGGTCTGGGTTAGATCAAACTTTCTTTTTTCAAAGTATGGTAAATGCTAAGACGTTGGTACATATTTGTTGGGCTATGCGAATTGTCCTTTATTTTTTTATTTTATTTTATTTTATTTTATTTTGAAAGATTCCTACATACAACTTAAGCAACCTTTCCTTATTTCGAAACTTCTGAATTTAGAAAGAAATTGTTGTTTATCCCTAAGTTCAAATGGAATATTCGAATAAATATATTTTATCCTGAACACAATTTTACTCGTATGAACTACAGTAGGAAATTACATTAAATTGTTAGCTACTACACGTAATCACCACATAAGGAATTAACCATTTTGATCGAAGCTTGAAATTCATTTACGTTTGCCGTCCAATCAACACGTTTTATAAAATCAACAGTCCACAGAAGACATCTATATCAATATAAGACATATTTCTAAACCTCACGTGTGTTTTATTGATTCAAAAAACAGTTTCTTTGAACGCACATTCATAATTAGGAGAAGTCGTTAATCTCCATTACTACACTCGCCTAACAAACACTTTAAAACAATTTGATATGTTCTATAATATATAAATTAAAGTTGAATATGGGCCACCTTCAGCTCTCTTAACTGAAAGCATAAAGCAAATAAATCAAACAGAATAATCTTTTTTTACTTACAGCATCATTTTATAGTTTGGATTTACAGCTAAAAATTTAAAAAATCAAAAACGTTCTAAGCTTTTATTAAGTCTAAAATCTTCATTACGAAAATTTCAAAATGTAATTTTAGATAATATTTTACTTCTGTTTGTTTTTATTATTATAGGTGATTTAATTACAATTATATTTAGTTTTGGTTTTAGCGTATGAGCATACCTTGAGAAAATTGAATCCTCAAATGTTCCATTTCCCTGAAATGAAGTGGAATTATTGCTCTGGGTGCGATCAAAATACTATGATTTTTCTAAAGTATTGTAACTCTTAATTGGTCACGGTCTATTTCTTGGGCTCTGTGAAATATGTCATTTTTTATTTTCTTGAAATGTTTGTGCAAGTAACTTGAAGACCCTTTCTGTGTTTGGGAAAGCCGAAATCTGAAAATATATTGCTTGCTATTACAAGGGTGAAATGGAATATTGGAATAAATTTATTTTTTCTAATCATAATTTCACTCAAGATTTTACACGTCATCACCAGATAAGGAGTTAACTATTTTGATCGAAGCTTGAAATTCCTTTATGTTCATTCCCTAATGAAGTTGCTTTATAAAAGTTACAGTCGACAGAATATCTCTGTCAATATAAAACATAGTCTCATATAAAACATGTAAAACATATAAAACATTATCTCACATATCTTTCATTAATTTCTGAAATACTTTTTCTGAGCCTACATTCATATTTTGGAGAAATCCTTAATGTTCATTAGCTACCCGTGTACTGACATTTTGGGAGTATTGAAGAAATGTAAAAATATATAAACGAAAGTAGAATATGCAACACCCTCAGGTCCGTTACGTATAAGGATAATCCATTTAAACTAAAGAGAAGAATCTTCTACAATTACACTATTATTTTGTATTTTGCTTTCCAACTCCAGACATTATAAATTGAGAATATTGTCAAGTTCTCATTAAGAGCTGTAACTCCCCCATCCGCAGCTTATCGGACAAGGTGGGAAATACCAAATCCAAACATGGCCACAGAAGAGGCTTTACGCGAACAAACACCAAGAAAGCGCAGCTTTATTTTTAATTCGGAAATCCAGAGGGTGTAGTAACACATAAATTAATATTAATAATATAAGCAAATAACAACACAACAATTTCAGGGAAAATATTTATTACAATAATTTACAATAATTTGTGTTTTTCCTCGCTGCCAAGTCAGATCTGGATCCATCAAATATTATATCCATGCAGTTTTGGGAATGAAAATCTTTTCAAAAATATATTCTAATCACAAGAAAGTATCATCCAATGTGTCATAAATCTTTAAATATGAACATTGAATTATATTCTCCAGACTAGTCAAGGACCTCTCTTGTTTGACGCTAATATCTATACTCCAAGCCATTCAAGGACCTCTCTAATTTGACTCTAGTATCTTTTCTTTCTTTTAAATAAGAAACTAATTCGCACATTTAATCAATACTTAATGAAGATTTCCATTTCATTCATAATCAAAAATGTTTCCGTAGATAATTAATCAGGAAATAAGTACCAGCAAATACTATTTTAAATAATTTACGCAAAATAGTTCGCAAATTAAATATTACGACGAAAAGCTACCGCAATCGGTTTTATTACATTCAATCCAAGACGTTGTAACTTCAGAAAATTATCAGCCTCAAACCGATCAAACATTACTCTCAAACAATTCGAACATATCAAACATTTTTTTTTACTTTTTTTTAAAAGAAATAATTTTCACGTTCAGTTTATACGCATTCAAATCAGAATTTATAGGAATTTCAATTGTTACTCTTTTAATCAAAATCAGGAACTTCAAACCTGAAAAGAACACAAGATAACATGTACACTTCCAAGGTTTCGGGTATAAACCCTCCACCTTTTCTCCCCTGGATTTACCGAGCTTACTCGCGTTAAATCTTTGTGTAATTCTCGGAAATTCTAACCAAATAGAAGCCAATAAGACAACCCGCATTAACACATAATAGACGCAGACAAAACAATTTACTAGAAAATTGAAAAAGTAACTCACCTTTGAATTTCCACGTTGTTACCTTTGATTTTCGGAATTTTCCAGCTCTCAACTGCCTTGGACTCAATAATTAAACAAGAATAATCCAATATATAGTGAGGTTTTGCTCAAAATTTTAGTTTTAACGATCCCAATTTGAAACGGTAACTGAATGAGAAAAATGGGACGTTAAACTACAATTTCCCACATTCACAAAAATGGAAATAATTCGGAAACAATTATAATTCTGAGATTCTGAGTATTATCAAAGCACTTTTTTTTTTTATTTAACTTGTTAACAGAAACAGAGAGAGCTAAGCCAAGCCTCCCTTCCAATACTCTCACCAACTTTTTAAGCAACACTAAATTCACTAGTTTTTGAAGAACGAACAAACACACGTAATATCGCACTAACTGAAATATTAGGATTATCATAATCCTCACATACCAGGATTATTCTTATTTCACTGCAGTATCACACACTTCTATAACAACGACTCCAAGAACAAGAAAATCCGAAGCAAAGCCCATACGTCCATTTTGATTCGTATGCCATTCAAATAGCCAAACAATCCTGATGTTGCACGGTTGAAAATTCCTACCCAAGTCAGCTAGCCGAGGCAAGCTGCTTGTGGTCGCAAGGCTCTGACCATGCGCAAACGCTTACTAGCGCATAAGCCAGGACCTTGAAGCTCTCGATTGTTAATTGAAAGGAAATCTTCTTACAAGCGTTATTTCATTCTTTCTTTTTCCTATTTTTAAAAGTGATTTTTTTAAAGATTCAAAGCTTGTGTCTCCTTCTTTAACACATCTAAATTAAATACATTAATATCATTTAACAATTATTCATCTTAGAATTATTTTTTATTTTCATATTATCTTTTTTCCCTGTTACTTGTAATGGGCACGTTACAGAGCGAAATGTTCATTAACGGAATCCCAAAATGTTATTTTATTTAACATCATGTCTATCTGTTTTTGTACTATTATCGTTATTTCCATTATAGTTACAGATTTATGCCTTAGTTTGGTTGTAGCGTATGAGCACATCTTGAGAAAACTGTATCAAAAAGTATCCCATTTTCCTACAACAACGTGAAGTACTTGGTCCGGATTGATCAAACTCTTTTTTCAAAGTATTGTAAATCCTAACAAGTAGACCTCACCACTTCGCCATTGCATTAACGAAAGGAAACAATTACTCTCCTAATGTAGGGTTGAATATAAAACACTGAAAAAAATTTAAGTTGGCAATGAGCAGTAGAAATATGGGAAAACGAAATCGAAACATGAATGTGGTAAAGCCTTCTACAATATAATTTGATAGTTACAAGACCGATATTTTATTTCGAAATTGATGGAGGAACAATAGTTATGACTCCAACTACGTGACTCAAGTTAGGAGAAATGCTTTTATGGCATTCCGGATCATGACCGCCATCTTGAAATCCGCCATATTAGATCGACGTCAACTTTTTCAAATGAAAAGAGGGCTATGTGAGGTACCAAACAACAATGGTTTTTCCCACCCTATCTCATACGCGGATTAGTTTGTCCATATCTAGAACGGTTTACAATTTACAGTTCTTTGAATGTTGAAAAATTCGTTGTTTGTAGCAGATAACACGCAACTATAGTGGCAATGAACGTAGCTCCAGAGACAGCATTCTTACGGAAGAAAATTACGACAATGCATGAAATGCAAGTCCTCAGCATTCATAGAGTGGTTCTGACCTAGCCACTTCGTGTGTATATTTGTACATTCAAACTGAAACTCTAAGCAGTAGGGCAACACGATGAAGAGAATAGCAATATTGGCTGCCAATGTCATTCCTGGTCGTAGCAGCTACGGTATAAGGTAGGAGCTTACGTGCATGTGTAACATTCTACAGCAACAAACTCTTTTGCAAGGAGATAAGTGTTTGAGAAATAATTATTTCGTTTATTGTATTGTGTCTATAATTCTGTGAGGTGTGTACGTGTGTGTGTGTTAGGGAGAGTTTGTGCAGGCGACAAATATAGACTAAAAAACGACACGACATGGCGTTAAATAAGGCAAACATTGCCATGTACAGTCAAGTCCAAAATGATTGTCGCATATCTGTAACTGTCTTCTTGTAAGAATATAATTTGATAGTGATTTTGCAGGGTACTTTTAATATTGATACTATGTGTATAATCGGGAAATGTATATTTGTGGTAAATTAAATAGGAAAAGAATTATAAATACGAAAATTAGAATGAGTAAAATAAAATGTTGCTAAATGGACAGAAAAATTCTATTTTCGTTTTATTGTTCTTATTTACTGCTCTTTTGACATGAAATTTGCCACATACATGTCTTTTCCGATTATACACATACTAACATTATAAGAAATCCCGGACGAATTCGTTGTCAAATTATATTCCTACAACAACATATTTATAGACATGCGATAATAATTTTGGACATGAGTGTACCTCTTGCAGAAGTTGCAGACATTACGGTTCATGCACAAAGTAACAAATATATCAGAACAGGAAAGAGCAATGACATAATGGGATTCCTAGCGGATAAAGAATTGGAATTCGAAATGGAAAACACTCTAGATGTTCTAGAGGAGGCACATCATGAGATAAACAATCAAGAAGCTAGTGTGGAAGCGGAAGGGGATAATCACACAACAAATTCCGAAGATGCCGACAAAACACCAAATGTCCAAGAAAATACGTCAGACGCATCTCTTCCATCACCAGCGAAACGTAAGAAATGCGCTTCACTCTCGGTTGAGAAGCCGAAATAAATTATTAACTACATTACACAACATCCAAACCACGGTAAAAAAAACAATATGTAACCGATTTCGCATTAGCGAGTGGACCTACGATCGTGTTGTTAAGAAAACAAAATAAAGGACTATCACGCGAAGACAAGAGTTCCCTTTTGCGGGAGGCATTGTACGTACAGTTTATCCACGCATGTGAAGTACTTTTGCAAACGGTATCAGACAGTGATCCCCGAATGTCATGCCACGTTGCGCGTGATATTGGGTATGAACAGTTTAAAGCCTCGGAGGCCTGGCTACTGAACTTCAAACGATATTATGATATCGGGCTACGGAAAGTGACAACCTTTAAAACAAGACTTCATCATGAGCGCCAGACACGCCTAATGCAGACTGCTAAAGAATACATTCACAGCATCAAACAGACGTTGCCTAATTTTGAGTTTAAATATGTCTGTAACGCTGACCAAAGGGGTTTTCAATTTGAAATGCATCGCACGAGAACTTGGGATATAAAAGCAAAAGGAAAATTGAGGCCCTTGCAATAAATGTAAATGCTATGACAGATTCCTACACAATCATGCTTTTAATTAATTTAAAGGGAGAGTTAGTTGGTAAGCTGTTCATTGTTCTCCAGGAAAAAAAACGGAATAGTGCCTGTAACATTGCAGACTGGATTTAATAGGTTAGTGTAGAAACTTGACAGTATACATGTAACAGCATCAGCATCTGGTAAAATGTAATTACATGAACTGCGAGAATGGTATGTGAATTGCTATTGGCCGAATGCAGGTAGTAGGAATTTACTTATGGTGGATAGCTGAACATCATTTAATAATGAAGAGCTGCGACGTACAACAGCTCCACCTGGAACATCAGTGGAAGTACGACAAACTCCAAAAGATACCACCGGCATAATTCAACCTTTGGATGTATCATTTTAGACAACAGAAAACATATTGGCGTACCATATGCGATTATGCAATAAAGGCCGAACATTTTTATTCAAAACTGCATGACAGAGATACTATTGCCACCCTGTATTCCCTTGTGTACAATCAATTTCAGTCTCCTCACTTCACAGGAATAATACAATATGCATTTTGTAAATCAGGATATATTGATGATCCGATCGAATGGTTCGAGGTGCCGAAGAAGAACGCTTTCAATAATCCCGGCAGGTGCTCATAGTGCTCTACAAAATTCTGTTTTGACCATTTTATGAATGCTGAGGACTTGCATTTTTCGCATCGCCGCAACTTTGTCCTGAAATAATACTACCTCTGGAGCTATGGTCATTGTCTCTGTAGTTATCTGCTACAAACAACGAATTTGTCAACATTCCTAGAAATGTAAGTTGTAAACTGTTCTAGACATGGACAAACTAATTAGTGTATGAGATTGGGTGGAAAAAATCATTCTTGCTAGAAACCTTATATGGCCCTATTTCCATTTGAAACAGCTGACGTCGATCCAATATGGCGAATTTCAAGATAGGCGGATCAAGATGTTTTTAGTTTTATTGTATGAGCAAAACTTCAGAAAACTATATCCTGAAATATTACATTTCCTTCAAAATGATGTGGAAATTTTGATCTGGTCTCGATCAAAATATTACTACTAGTTTTTCAAAGTATTGTAACTCTTAATTGGTCGCAGCCTTTTTTTTCGGGGGGGGGGGAGACTCTGTGAAATATTTCACTTTTGTCTCTGTGCAAGTAACTTTAAGACTCTTTTTGTTTGTTAACGCCGAAATCTGATAATATATAGTTTGCTATTACAAAGTGAAGTGGAATCTTTGAATAAGCTTATTTTTTCTAATCATAATTTAACTCGTATACTTAGTTCAATTTTAGTGTATGAGCACAACTTGGGAAAACTATATGCTGAAATATTCCATTTCCTTCAAAATGACGTGGAGTTAGATCTGTTTTCAATCAAAATACTGCTAGTTTTTCAAACTTTGTAACTCTTAATTGGCCACGGCCTTTTTTCTTTGCACTCTGTGAAATATGGCATTTTTCATGTTTGTGCAGGTAAGTTGAAGAGTCTTTCTATTTGTTAACGACGAAATCTGATAATATATTGTTTGCTATTACAAGGGTGAAATGGAATATTCGAATAAGTTTATATTCTAATCATAATTTAACTCGTATAATCTATAATGTAAATTTCCATTATCTTATTAGATTCTGCACGTCATCACCAGGTAATAAATTAACTAATTTGATGGAAGCTTGAAATTCATTCACGTTCATCACCTAATCAACATGTTTCAGAAAACCAACAATTCACACAAGACATCTATATCGATATAAAACATATACCCATATCTCACGTGTGTTTTATTCATTTCCAAAGTAGCTTCTCTGAACCTACATTCATAAATAGGGGAAATCTTTAATCTCCATTAGTACACTCACCAACCAAACACTTTGAAACAATTTAATAAGTGCAAAAATGTATAAACAAAAGTTGAATATGTACCACCTTCAGCTCTCCCTTTTAAAAGCATAAAGCAAATAAATAAAGAAGAATAATCTCTTTTTCACCTTCAGAATTATTTTAAGTTTGGATTTACAACTAATCGTAATAAAAGTAAAAAAAACAATTCTAAGTTTTAACTAAGTCCAAAATCTTCATTAATAAAAAACCAAAATCTAATTTTATATAATATTGTATTTCTGTTTGCTCTTATTATTATCGGTGAGTTAATTACAGTTAGACATATATAATAGTTTTAATTTTAGTGTATGAGCACAACTTGAAAAAAAAATATATCCTAAAATATTCCATTTCCTTGAAATGACGTGGAATCTTTGATCTGGCCTCGATCAAAATATTACTAGATTTTCAAAGCATTCTAGCTCTTAATTGGTCAAAACCTGTTTTTTGGACTCTGTGAAATACGTCTTTTTTTATATTATAGTAATGTTTATGCAAGTAACTTGAAGATTCTTTGTGCTTGTTAACTCCGAAATCTGATAATATATTGTTTGTTATTACAAAAGTGAAGTGGAATAATTGAATAAGTTTATTTTTTCTAATCATAAATTAACTCGTATACTTAGTTTTAGTTTTAGTGTATGAGCACAACTTGGGAAAACCAAATGTGAAATATTCCATTTCCTTCTAAATGACTTGGAATCTTTGATATGTTCTCGATCAAATTACTACTAGTTTTTCAATGTTTTTTAACTCCTAATTGGTCACGGCCTTTTCTCTTTGCATTCTGTGAAATATGGCATTTTTTATCTTTGTGCAAGTAAATTGAAGACTCTTTCTGTTTGTTAACGCTAAAATCTGATAATAGATTATTTGCTATTACAAGGGTGAAGTGGAATATTCGAATAAGTTTATTTTTTCTAATCATAATTTAACTCGTATAATCTATAATGTAAATTTCTATTATATTATTAGATCCTACACGTCATCACCAGGTAATAAAGTAACTATTTTGATCGAAACTTGAAATTCATTTACGTTCATCATCTAGTCAACATGTTTCAAAAAATCAACAGTTGACACAAGACATCTATATCAATATAAAACATACACCCTTATCTCACGTGTTTTTTATTGATTTCCAAGGTAGCTTCTCTGAACCTACATCTGTAAATAGCGGAAATCTTTAGTCTCGATTTGAACACTCATCAAACCAAACACTTTAAAGCAATTTGATAAATGCAACAATATAAAAATAAAAGTTGAATATGTACCACTTTCAGCTCTCTAATCTAAAAGCATAAAGATAAATAAACAATAATAACTTTTCTTCACCTACAGCATTATTTTAAGTTTGGATTTACAACTAATCGTAATAAAAGTAAAAAAAAAACAATCAAGGTTTCACTGTCTAAAATCTTCATTAATAAAAAAACAAAATCTAATTTTATATATTTTATTTCTGTTTGCTCATATTATTATCGGTGAGTTAATTACAGTTAGACATATATACTAGTTTTAGTTTTAGTATATGAGCACAACTTGAGAAAACTATATCCTGAAATATTCCAATTCCTTGAAATGACGTGGAATCTTTGATCTGTCCTCGATCAAAATATTACTAGGTTTTCAAAGTATTGTAGCTCTTAATTGGTCAAGCCCTAATCTTTGGAAACTGTGAAATATGTCTTTTTTTATATTATTGTAATGTTTGTGCAAGTAACTTGAAGATTCTTTGTGCTTGTTAAGGCCGAAATCTGATAATATATTGTTTGCTATTACAAAAGAGAAGTGGAATATTCGAGTAAGTTTATTTTTCCTAATTATAATTTAACTCGTATTCTTAGTTTTAGTTTTGCTGTACGAGAAGAACTTGGGAAACTATATGCTGAAACATTGCATTTCCCTGAAATGACGTGGAATCCTTGATCTGGTCTCGGTCAAAATATTACTGCTAGTTTTTCAAAGTATTGTAACTCTTAATTGGTCACGACATTTTTTTATTTTTTTGGACTCTGTAAAATATGTCATTGTTTATGTTTCTGCAAGTAACTTGAAGACTCTTTTTGCTTTTTAACGATGATATCTGAAAATATATTGTTTGCTATTACATAGGTGAAGTGGAATATTCGAATAAGTCCACTTTTTCTAATCATAATTTAACTCATATAATCTATAATGTAAGCTTCTTTTATATTATTAGATTGTATACGTCATCACCAGGTAATAAATTAACTATTTTTATCGAAGCTTGAAATTCATTCACCTTCATCGTCTAATCAACATGTTTCAGAAAATCAACAGTTCACACAAGACATCTATAACGATATAAAATATATACCCATATCTCACGTGTGTTTTATTGATTTCAAAAATAGCTTCTCTGAACCTATATCCATAAATAGGAGAAATCTATAATCTGCATTAGTACATTCACTAACTAAACACTTTAAAACAATTTCATAAATGCGAAATTATATCAATAAAAGTTGAATATGTACCACCTTCAACTGTCTTATCTAAAAGCATAAAATAATAAAATAAAGAAGAAAAATCTCTTTTTCATCTTCAGAATTATTTTAAGTTTGGATTTACAACTAAACGTAATAAAAGCCACACAAACATTCTCAGTTTTCACTAAGTCTAAAATCTTAATTAATAAAAAGCGAAAATCTAATTTTATATAATACTTTGTTTTTGTTTGCTTTTATTATTATGAGAGAGTTAATTACAGTTAGACATGTATAACTAGTTTTAATTTTAGTGTATAAGCACAACTTGCAAAAAATATATCATGAAATATTCCATTTTTTTGAAATGACGTGGAATCTTTCATCTGGTCTCGATCAAAATATTACTAGATTTCCAAAGTATTGTAACTGTTAACTGGTCACGGCCTTTTTCTTTGCACTCTGTGAAATATGGCATTTTTTACTGTAATCTGAAAATATATTGTTTTCTATTACAAAAGTGGAGTGGAATATTCGAATAAGTTTATTTTTTCTAATCATAATTAAACTCGTATACTTAGTTTTAGTTTTAGTGTATAAGCACAACTATGGAAATCTATGTGCTGAAATATTGCACTTCCTTAAAATGACGTGGAATGTTAGATCTGGTCTCGATCAAAATACTACTACTAGTTTTTCAAAGTATTGAAACTCTTAATCGGCTACGGCCTTTTTTCTTTGCACTCTGTGAAATATGGCATTTTTTATGTTTGTGCAAGTAACTTGAAGACTCTTTCTGTTTGTTAAAGCCGAAATCTGATAAAATATTGTTTGCTATTACAAGGGTGAAGTGGAATATTCGAATAAGTTTATTTTTTCTAATCATAATTTAACTCGTATATTAAGTTTTAATTTTAATGTATGAGCACAACTTGAGAAAACTATATCCTGAAATATTCCATTTCCTACAAAATAACGTGGAATCTTTGATCTGGTATCGATCAAAATATTACTAGATTTTCAAAGTATTGTAACTCTTAATTGCTCAAGGCCTATTTTTTGCACTCTGTGAAATATGTCTTCTTTAATATTATTGTAATGTTTGTGCAAGTAACTTGAAGATAATTTGTGTTTGTTAAAGCCGATATCTGATAATATATTTTTTTGCTATTACAAGGGTGAACTGGAATATTCGAATAATTCTATTTTTTCTAATCATAATTTAATTCGTATACTCAGTTTTAGTTTTAGTGTATGAGAACACCTAGGGAAAAATATATGCTGAAATATTCCATTTCCCCTAAATGACGTGGAATCTTTGATCTGGTCTCGATAAAAATACTACTACTACTTTTTAAAATATTGTAACTCTTAATTGGTCACGGCCTTTTTTCTTAGCACTCTGTGAAATATGGCATTTTTTATCTTTGTGCAAGTAACTTGAAGACTCTTTCTGTTTGTTAACGCTGAAATCTGATAATATATTGTTTGCTAATACAGAAGTGAGGTGGAATATTTGAATAAGTAAATTTTTTCTAATCATAATTTAACTCGTATAATCTATATAGTAAATTTCTATTATATTATTATATTCTACACGTCATCACCAGGTAATAAATTAACTAATTTGATCAAAGCTTGAAATTCGTTCACGTTCATCGTCTAATCAACATGTTTCAGAAAATCAACAGTTCTCAGAAGACATCTATATCGATATAAAACATATACCCATATCTCACGTGTGTTTTATTGATTTCAAAAGTAGATTCTCGTAACCAGTATCCATAAAAAGGAAAAATCTTTAATCTCCGTTAGTACACTCACTAACTAAACGTTTTAAAACAATTTGATAAATGCGAAAATATATAAATAAAAGTTGAATATGTACCACCTTCAGCTCTCTTATCTAAAAGCATAAAGCAAATAAACAAAAATAGAAGAATAATCCCTTTTTCACCTTCCGAATTATTTTAAGTTTGATTTACAACTAAACGTAAAAAAATCACACAAACATTCTGAGTTTTCACTAAGTCTAAAATCTTAATTAATAAAACACCAAAATCTAATTTTATATATTATTTTATTTCTGTTTCCTTTTATTATTATCGGTGAGTAAATTACCGCTAGACATGTATACTTAGTTTTAGTTTTAGTATATGAGCACAACTTGCGAAAATTATATCATGAAATATTCCATTTACTTGAAATGACGTGGAATCATTGATTTGGTCTCAAAAAAACTACTACTACTAGTTTTTGAAAGTATTGTAACTCTTAATTGGTCACGGCCTTCTTTCTTCGCACTCTGTGAAATATGGCATTTTTTATGTTTGTGCAAGTAACTTAAAGACTCTTTCTGTTTTTTAACGCCGAAATCTGAAATATATTGTTTTCTATTACAAAAGTAAAGTGGAATATTCGAATAAGTCTATTTTTTCTAATCATAATTTAACTCGTATACTTAGTTTTAGTTTTAGTGTATGAGCAAAACTAGGGAAAACTACATGCTGAAACATTCCATTTCCTTGAAATGACGCGGAATGTTAGATCTGGTCTCGTTCAAAATACTACTACTAGTTTTTCAAAGTATTGTAATTATTAATTGGCTACGGCCTTTTTTCTTTGCACTCTGTGAAATATGGCATTTTTTATGTTTGTGCAACAAACTTGAAGATTATTTATGTTTGTTGAAGCCGAAATCTGATAAAATATTGTTTGCTATTAAAAGGGTGAAGTGGAATATTCGAATAAGTTTATTTTTTCGAATCATAATTTAACTCGTATACCTAGTTTTAGTTTTACTGTATGAGCACAATTTGGGAAACCTATTCTGAAATATTCCATTTCCTTGAAATGACGTGGACTCTGATCCGGTCTCGATCAAAATTGTACTACTGATTTTTCAAAGAATTCTGACTCTTAGTTGGTCACGGCCTTCTTTTTTTTTTTTTTTTTTTTTGGACTCTGTGAAATATGTCACTTTTCTGTTTATGCAAGTAACCTGGAGACTCTTTGTGTTCTATAACGCCGCAATCTGATGATATATTGTTTGCTATTACAAGGGTGAAGTTGAATATTCGAATAAGTTTTTTTTTCTAATCATAATTTAACTCGTATACTTAGTTTTAGTTTTAGTGTATGAGCACAACTTGCAAAAACTATATCATGAAATATTCCATTTCTTTGAAATGACGTGGAATCTTTGATCTAGTCACGATCAAAATACTACTACTAGTTTTTCAAAGTATTGTAACTCTTAATTGGTTAGGGCCTTTTTTCCTTGCACTCTGTGAAATATGGCATTTTTTATGTTTGTGCAATTAGCTTAAAGGCTCTTTCTGTTTGTTAAATCCGAAATCTGATAAAATATTGTTTGCTATTACAAGGGTGAAGTGGAATATTCGAAGAAGTTTATTTTTTCTAATCATAATTTAACTCGTATACTGAGTTTTAGTTTTAATGTATGAGCACAACTTGAGAAAACTATATCCTGAAATATTCAATTTCCTTCAAAATGACGTGCAGTCTTTGATCTGTTTTCGATCAAAATACTGCTAATTTTTCAAAGTACAATAACTCTTGATTGGTCATGGCCTTTTTTTGTACTCTGTGAAATCTTGTCTTTTTTTGTATTATTGTAATGTTTCTGCAAATAACCTGAGGATAGTTTGCGTTTCTAAAATCCGATATCTGATAATATATTGTTTTCTATTACAAGGGTGAAGTGGAATATTCGAATAAATTTATTTTTTCTAATCATAATTTAATTCGTATACTTAGTTTTAGTTTTAGTGTATCGGCACAACTTGGGAAAACTATATGCTGAAATATTCCATTTCCTTGAAACGACGAGGACTCTTTGATCCGGTCTCGATCAAAATTGTATTACAATTTTTCAAAGAATTCTGACTATTAGTTGGTCACGGCCTTTTTTTTCTTTGGACTCTGTGAAATATGTCACTTTTCTGTTTATGCAAGTAACCTGGAGACTCTTTCTGTTTCTTAACGCCGCAATCTGATAGTATGTTGTTTGCTATTACAAGGATGAAGTGGAATATTCGAATAAGTTTATTTTTTCTAATCATAATTTAAATCGTATGCTAGGGTTTAGTTTTAGTGTATGAGCACAACTTACGAAACCTATATCATGAAATGTTCCATTTCCTTGAAATGACGTGGAATCTTTGATTTCGTCTCAAAAAAAAAAATACTACTACTACTTTTTGAAAGTATTGTAACTCTTAATTCGTCACGGCCTCTTTTCTTCGCACTCTGTGAAATATGGCATTTTTTATGATTGTGCAAGTAACTTGGAGACTCTTTCTGTTTGTTAACGCCGAAATCTGATAGTATATCGTTTTCTATTACAAAAGTGAAGTGGAATATTCGAATAAGTTTATTTTTTCTAATCATAATTTAACTCGTATAATCTATAATGTAAATTTCTATTATATTATTAGATTCTACACATCATCACCAGGTAATAAAGTAACTATTTTGATCGAAGCTTGAAATTCATTCACTTTCATCGTCTAGTCAACGTGTTTCAAAACATCAACAGTTCACACAAAACATCTATACATATATATAAAACATATACCTATATCTCACGTGTTTTTATTGATTTCCAAGGTAGCTTCTCTGAACCAACATCCATAAATAGGAGAAATCTTTAATCTCCGCTTGCACACTCAAATCCAAATACTTAAAAGCAATTCCATAAATGCAAAAAAATATAAATAAAAGTTGTATATATACCACCTCCAGCTCTCTTATCTAAAAGCAGAAAGAAAAAATAAAGAAGAATAATCTCTTCTTCACCTACAGCATTATTTTAAGTTTGGATTTTTAACTAATCGTAATAAAAGTCAAAAAACAAAGTTTTCACTGTCTAAAATCTTCATTAATAAAAAACAAAAATCTAATTTTATACAATATTTTATTTCTGTTTGCTCATATTATTATCAGTTAGTTAGTTACAGTTAAACATATATACTAGTTTTAGTTTTAGTATATGAGCACAACTTGAGAAAGCTATATCCTGAAATATTCCATTTCCTTGAAAGGACGTGAAATCTTTGATCTGGTCTCGATTAAATTTTACTAGATTTTTGAAGTGTCGCAGCTCTTAATTGGTCAAGTCCTATTTTTTGGACTCTGTGAAATATGTTTTTTTTATATTATTGTAATGTTTGTGCAAGTAACTTGAAGATTCTTTGTGCTTGTTAACGCCGAAATCTGATAATATATTGTTTGCTTTTACAAAAGTGAAGTGGAATATTCGAATAAGTTTATTTTTTCAATCATATATTATCTCGTATTCTTAGTTTTAGTTTCAGTGTATGAGAACACCTTCGGGAAAACTATATGCTGAAATATTCCATTTCCCTGAAATGACGTGAAATCCTTCATCTGATCTCGGTCAAAGTACTACTACTAGTTCTTCAAAGTATTGTAATTCTTAATTGGTCATTGCTTTTTTTTTTTTTTTTGACTCTGAAATATGGCATTTTTTATCTTTGTGCAAGTAACTTGAAGACTCTTTCTCTTTGTTAACGCCGAAATCTGATAATATATTGTTCTCTATTACAAAAGTGAAGCGGAATATTCGAAGAAGTTTATTTTTTTAATCATAATTTATCTCGTATTCTTAGTTTTAGTTTTAGTGTATGAGCACAACTTGCGAAAACTATATGCTGCAATATTCCATTTCCTTGAAATGACGTGGAATGGTAGACGTGGTCTCGATCAAATACTACTACTAGTTTTTCAAAGTATTGTAACTCTTAATTGGCTACGGCCTTTTTTCTTTGCACTCTGTGAAATATGGCATTTTTTATGTTTGTGCAACTAACTTGAAGATTATTTCTGTTTGTTGAAGCCGAAATCTGATAAAATATTGTTTGCTATTAAAAGGGTTAAGTGGAATATTGCAATAAGTTTATTTTTTCGAATTATAATTTAACTCGTATAACTAGTTTTAGTTTTAGTGTATAAGCAAAACTTGCGAAAACTATATGCTGAAATATTCCATTTCCTTGAAACGACGTGGACTCTTTGATCCGGTCTCGATCAAAATTGTACTACTAATTTTTCAAAGAATTCTGACTCTTAGTTGGTCACGGCCTTCTTCTTTTCTTTTCTTTTTTTGGACTCTGTGAAACATGTCACTTTTCTGTTTATGCAAGTAACCTGGAGACTCTTTGTGTTTTCTAACGCCACAATCTGATGATATATTGTTTGCTATTACAAGGGTGAAGTGGAATATTCGTATAAGTTTTTTTTCTAATCATAATTTAAGTCATATACTAAGTTTTAGTTTTCTGTATGAGCACAACTTGAGAAAACTATATCCTGAAATATTCCACTTCCTTCAAAATAACGTGGAATCGTTGATCTGTTCTCGATCAAAATATTACTACATTTTCAAAGTATTGTAACTCCTAATTGGTCAAAGCCTATTTTTTGCACTCTGTGAAATATGACTTTTTTTTATATTATTGCAATGTTTGTGCAAGTAACTTGAAGATAGTTTCTGTTTGTTAAAGCCGATATCCGATAATATATTGTTTGCTATTAAAAGAGTGAAGTGGAATATTCGAATAAGTTTATTTTTTTTAATCATAATTTAACTCTTATACTTAGTTTTAGTTTTAGTGTATGAGCACAACTTGCGAAAACTATATCATGAAGTATTCCATTTCTTTGAAATGACGTGGAATTTTTAATCTGGTCTCAAAATATTACTACAAGTTTTTGAAAGTATTGTAACTCTTAATTGGTTATTGCCTTTTTTCCTTGCACTCTGTGAAATATGGCATTTTTAATGTTTCTGCAAGTAGCTTGAAGAGACTTTCTCTTCGTTAACGCCGCAATCTGATAATATATTGTTTTTTATTACAAAAGTGATGTGGAATATTCAAATAAGTTTATTCTTCCTAATCATAATTTAACTCGTATACTTAGTTTTAGTTTAAGTGTATGAGAAGAACTTGAAAAAAATATATATCCTGAAATATTCCATTTCCTTCAAAGTGATGTGGAATGTTAGATCTGGTCTCGATCAAAATACTACTACTAGTTTTTCAAAGTATTGTAACTCTTAATTGGTTAGGGCCTTTTTTCCTTGCACTCTGTGAAATATGGCATTTTTTATGTTTGTGCAAGTAGCTTAAAGGCTCTTTCTGTTTGTTAAAGCCGAAATCTGATAAAATATTGTTTGCTATTACAAGGGTGAAGTGGAATATTCGAAGAAGTTTATTTTTTCTAATCATAATTAAACTCGTATACTTAGTTTTAGTTTTAATGTATGGGCACAACTTGAAAAAACTATATCCTGAAATATTCCATTTCCTTCAAAATGACGTGCAGTCTTTGATCTGTTTTCGATCAAAATACTGCAAATTTTTCAGAGTACAGTAACTCTTGATTGGTCATGGCCTTTTTTTTTGGTCTCTGTGAAATCTTGTTTTTTTTGTGTTATTGTAATGTTTCTGCAAGTAACCTGAGGATAGTTTGTGTTTCTAAAATCCGATATCTGATAATATATTCTTTTCTATGACAAGGGTGAAGTGGAATATTCGAATAAATTTATTTTTTCTAATCATAATTTAATTCATATACTTAGTTTTAGTTTTAGTGCATCAGCACACCTTGGGAAAACTATATGCTGAAATATTCCATTTCCTTGAAACGACGTTGACTCTTTGATCCGGTCTCGATCAAAATTGTACTACTAATTTTTCAAAGAATTCTGACTCTTAGTTGGTCACGGCCTTTTTTTTTGGACTCTGTGAAATATGTCACTTTTCTGTTTATGCAAGTAACCTGCAGACTTTGTGTTTCTTAACGCCGCAATCTGACAGTATGTTGTTTGCTATTACAAGGATGAAGTGGAATATTCGAATAAGTTTATTTTTTCTAATCATAATTTAAATCGTATGGCTAGGTTTAGTTTTAGTGTATGAGCACAACTTGCGAAACCTATATCATGAAATGTTCCATTTCCTTGAAATGACGTGGAATCTTTGATTTCGTCTCAAAAAAATACTACTACTACGTTTTGAAAGTATTGTAACTCTTAATTCGTCACGGCCTCTTTTCTTCGCACTCTGTGAAATATGGCATTTTTTATGATTGTGCAAGTAACTTGGAGACTCTTTCTGTTTGTTAACGCCGAAACCTGATAGTATATTGTTTTCTATTACAAAAGTGAAGTGGAATATTCGAATAAGTTTATTTTTTCTAATCATAATTTAACTCGTATAATCTATAATGTAAATTTCTTCTATATTATTAGATTCTACACGTCATCACCAGGTAATAAAGTAACTATTTTGATCGAAGCTTGAAATTCATTCACTTTCATCGTCTAGTCAACGTGTTTCAAAAAATCAACAGTTCACACAAAACATCTATACCGATATAAAACATATACCCATATCTCACATGTTTTTATTGATTTCCAAGGTAGCTTCTCTGAACCAACATCCATAAATAGGAGAAATCTTTAATCTCCGTTTGCACACTCAAATACAAATACTTAAAAGCAATTCCATAAATGCAAAAATATATAAATAAAAGTTGTATATATACCACCTCCAGCTCTCTTATCTAAAAGCATAAAGAAAAAAAATAAAGAAGAATAATCTCTTTTTCACCTACAGCATTATTTTAAGTTTGGATTTACAACTAATCGTAATAAAAGTCAAAAAAACAAAGCTTTCACTGTCTAAAATCTTCATTAATAAAAAAAAATCTAATTTTATACAATATTTTATTTCTGTTTGCTCATATTATTATCAGTTGGTTAGTTACAGTTAAACATATATACTAGTTTTAGTTTTAGTATATGAGCACAACTTGAGAAAGCTATATCCTGAAATATTCCATTTCCTTCAAAGGACGTGAAATCTTCGATCTGGTCTCGATCAAAATATTACCAGATTTTTAAAGTGTTGCAGCTCTTAATTGGTCAAGGCCTATTTTTTGGACTCTGTGAAATATGATTTTTTTATATTATTGTAATGTTTGTGCAAGTAACTTGAAGATTCTTTGTGCTTGTTAACGCCGAAATCTGATAATATATTGTTTGCTTTTACAAAAGTGAAGTGGAATATTTGAATAAGTTTATTTTTTTAATCATATATTATCTCGTATTCTTAGTTTTAGTTTTAGTGTATGAGCACAACTTGCGAAAACTATATGCTGCAATATTCCATTTCCTTGAAATGACGTGGAATGGTAGATGTGGTCTCGATAAAATACTACTACTAGTTTTTCAAAGTATTGTAACTCTTAATTGGCTACGGCCTTTTTTCTTTGCACTCTGTGAAATATGGCATTTTTTATGTTTGTGCAACTAACTTGAAGATTACTTCTGTTTGTTGAAGCCGATATCCGATAGTATATTGTTTGCTATTAAAAGGGTGAAGTGGAATATTCGAATAAGTTTATTTTTTCTAATCATAATTTAACTCTTATACTTAGTTTTAGTTTTAGTGTATGAGCACAACTTGCGAAAACTATATCATGAAATATTCCATTTCTTTGAAATGACGTGGAATCTTTGATCTGGTCTCAAACAAAATATTACTACAAGTTTTTGAAAGTATTGTAACTCTTAATTGGTTACGGCCTTTTCTCTTTGCACTCTGTGAAATATGGCATTTTTAATGTTTCTGCAAGTAGCTTGAAGAGACTTTCTCTTTGTTAACGCCGCAATCTGATAAAATATTGTATGCTATTAAAAGGGTGAAGTGGAATATTCGAATAAGTTTATTTTTTCGAATCATAATTTAACTCGTATAACTAGTTTTAGTTTTAGTGTATGACCACAACTTGGGAAACCTATATGCTGAAATATTCCATTTCCTTGAAACTACGTGTACTCTTTGATCCGGTCTCGATCAAAATTGTACTACTAATTTTTCAAAGAATTCTGACTCTTAGTTGGTCACGTCCTTCTTCTTTTTTTTTTCCTTTTTTTTTGGACTCATTGAAATATGTCACTTTCCTGATTATGCAAGTAACCTGAAGAATCTTTGTGTTTTCTAACGCCGCAATCTGATGATATATTGTTTGCTATTACAAGGGTGAAGTGGAATATTCGAATAAGTATTTTTTCTAATCATAATTTAAGTCATATACTTAGTTTTAGTTTTATGTATGAGCACAACTTGAGAAAACTATATCCTGAAATATTCCACTTCCTTCAAAATAACGTGGAATCGTTGATCTGTTCTCGATCAAAATATTACTACATTTTCAAAGTATTGTAACTCCTAATTGGTCAAAGCCTATTTTTTGCACTCTGTGAAATATGACTTTTTTTATATTATTGTAATGTTTGTGCAAGTAACTTGAAGATAGTTTCTGTTTGTTATAGCCGATATCCGATAATATATTGTTTGCTATTAAAATAGTGAAGTGGCATATTCGAATAAGTTTATTTTTTCTAATCATAATTTAACTCTTATACTTAGTTTTAGTTTTAGTGTATGAGCACAACTTGCGAAAACTATATCATGAAGTATTCCATTTCTTTGAAATGACGTGGAATCTTTGATCTGGTCTCAAAATATTACTACAAGTTTTTGAAAGTATTGTAACTCTTAATTGGTTACGGCCTTTTCTCTTTGCACTCTGTGAAATATGGCATTTTTAATGTTTCTGCAAGTAGCTTGAAGAGACTTTCTCTTTGTTAACGCCGCAATCTGATAATATATTGTTTTTTATTACAAAAGTGATGTGGAATATTCAAATAAATTTATTCTTCCTAATCATAATTTAACTCGTATATTTAGTTTTAGTTTAAGTGTATGAGAACAACTTGGGAAAACTATATCCTGAAATATTCCATTTCCTTCAAAGTGATGTGGAATGTTAGATCTGGTCTCGATCAAAATACTACTACTAGTTTTTCAAAGTATTGTAACTCTTAATTGGTTAGGGCCTTTTTTCTTTGCACTCTGTGAAATATGGCATTTTTTATGTTTGTGCAAGTAGCTTAAAGGCTCTTTCTGTTTGTTAAAGCCGAAATCTGATAAAATATTGTTTGCTATTACAAGGGTGAAGTGGAATATTCGAAGAAGTTTATTTTTTCTAATCATAATTTAACTCGTATACTTAGTTTTAGTTTTAATGTATGAGCACAACTTGAGAAAACTATATCCTGAAATATTCCATTTCCTTCAAAATGACGTGCAGTCTTTGATCTGTTTTCGATCAAAATACTGCTAATTTTTCAGAGTACAGTAACTCTTGATTTGTCATGGCCTTTTTTTTTGGTCTCTGTGAAATCTTGTCTTTTTTGTATTATTGTAATGTTTCTGCAAGTAACCTGAAGATAGTTTGTGTTTCTAAAATCCGATATCTGATAATATATTCTTTTCTATGACAAGGGTGAAGTGGAATATTCGAATAAATTTATTTTTTCTAATCATAATTTAATTCTTATACTTAGTTTTAGTTTTAGTGTATCAGCACACCTTGGGAAAACTATATGCTGAAATATTCCATTTCCTTGAAACGACGTGGACTCTTTGATCCGGTCTCGATCAAAATTGTACTACTAATTTTTCAAAGAATTCTGACTGTTAGTTGGTCACGGCCTTTTTTTTTCTTTGGACTCTGTGAAATATGTCACTTTTCTGTTTATGCAAGTAACCTGCAGACTTTGTGTTTCTTAACGCCGCAATCTGACAGTATATTGTTTGCTATTACAAGGATGAAGTGGAATATTCGAATAAGTTTATTTTTTCTAATCATAATTTAACTCGTATGCCTAGGTTTAGTTTTAGTGTATGACCACAACTTGCGAAACCTATATCATGAAATGTTCCATTTCCTTGAAATGACGTGGAATCTTTGATTTCGTCTCAAAAAGAAAAATACTACTACTACGTTTTGAAAGTATTGTAACTCTTAATTCGTCACGGCCTCTTTTCTTCGCACTCTGTGAAATATGGCATTTTTTATGATTGTGCAAGTAACTTGGAGACTCTTTCTGTTTGTTAACGCCGAAACCTGATAGTATATTGTTTTCTATTACAAAAGTGAAGTGGAATATTCGAATAAGTTTATTTTTTCTAATCATAATTTAACTCGTATAATCTATAATGTAAATTTCTATTATATTATTAGATTCTACACGTCATCACCAGGTAATAAAGTAACTATTTTGATCGAAGCTTGAAATTCATTCACTTTCATCGTCTAGTCAACGTGTTTCAAAAAATCAACAGTTCACACAAAACATCTATACCGATATAAAACATATACCCATATCTCACATGTTTTTATTGATTTCCAAGGTAGCTTCTCTGAACCAACATCCATAAATAGGAGAAATCTTTAATCTCCGTTTGCACACTCAAATACAAATACTTAAAAGCAATTCCATAAATGCAAAAATATATAAATAAAAGTTGTATATATACCACCTCCAGCTCTCTTATCTAAAAGCATAAAGAAAAAAAATAAAGAAGAATAATCTCTTTTTCACCTACAGCATTATTTTAAGTTTGGATTTACAACTAATCGTAATAAAAGTCAAAAAAACAAAGCTTTCACTGTCTAAAATCTTCATTAATAAAAAAAAATCTAATTTTATACAATATTTTATTTCTGTTTGCTCATATTATTATCAGTTGGTTAGTTACAGTTAAACATATATACTAGTTTTAGTTTTAGTATATGAGCACAACTTGAGAAAGCTATATCCTGAAATATTCCATTTCCTTCAAAGGACGTGAAATCTTCGATCTGGTCTCGATCAAAATATTACCAGATTTTTAAAGTGTTGCAGCTCTTAATTGGTCAAGGCCTATTTTTTGGACTCTGTGAAATATGATTTTTTTATATTATTGTAATGTTTGTGCAAGTAACTTGAAGATTCTTTGTGCTTGTTAACGCCGAAATCTGATAATATATTGTTTGCTTTTACAAAAGTGAAGTGGAATATTTGAATAAGTTTATTTTTTTAATCATATATTATCTCGTATTCTTAGTTTTAGTTTTAGTGTATGAGCACAACTTGCGAAAACTATATGCTGCAATATTCCATTTCCTTGAAATGACGTGGAATGGTAGATGTGGTCTCGATAAAATACTACTACTAGTTTTTCAAAGTATTGTAACTCTTAATTGGCTACGGCCTTTTTTCTTTGCACTCTGTGAAATATGGCATTTTTTATGTTTGTGCAACTAACTTGAAGATTACTTCTGTTTGTTGAAGCCGATATCCGATAGTATATTGTTTGCTATTAAAAGGGTGAAGTGGAATATTCGAATAAGTTTATTTTTTCTAATCATAATTTAACTCTTATACTTAGTTTTAGTTTTAGTGTATGAGCACAACTTGCGAAAACTATATCATGAAATATTCCATTTCTTTGAAATGACGTGGAATCTTTGATCTGGTCTCAAACAAAATATTACTACAAGTTTTTGAAAGTATTGTAACTCTTAATTGGTTACGGCCTTTTCTCTTTGCACTCTGTGAAATATGGCATTTTTAATGTTTCTGCAAGTAGCTTGAAGAGACTTTCTCTTTGTTAACGCCGCAATCTGATAAAATATTGTATGCTATTAAAAGGGTGAAGTGGAATATTCGAATAAGTTTATTTTTTCGAATCATAATTTAACTCGTATAACTAGTTTTAGTTTTAGTGTATGACCACAACTTGGGAAACCTATATGCTGAAATATTCCATTTCCTTGAAACTACGTGTACTCTTTGATCCGGTCTCGATCAAAATTGTACTACTAATTTTTCAAAGAATTCTGACTCTTAGTTGGTCACGTCCTTCTTCTTTTTTTTTTCCTTTTTTTTTGGACTCATTGAAATATGTCACTTTCCTGATTATGCAAGTAACCTGAAGAATCTTTGTGTTTTCTAACGCCGCAATCTGATGATATATTGTTTGCTATTACAAGGGTGAAGTGGAATATTCGAATAAGTATTTTTTCTAATCATAATTTAAGTCATATACTTAGTTTTAGTTTTATGTATGAGCACAACTTGAGAAAACTATATCCTGAAATATTCCACTTCCTTCAAAATAACGTGGAATCGTTGATCTGTTCTCGATCAAAATATTACTACATTTTCAAAGTATTGTAACTCCTAATTGGTCAAAGCCTATTTTTTGCACTCTGTGAAATATGACTTTTTTTATATTATTGTAATGTTTGTGCAAGTAACTTGAAGATAGTTTCTGTTTGTTATAGCCGATATCCGATAATATATTGTTTGCTATTAAAATAGTGAAGTGGCATATTCGAATAAGTTTATTTTTTCTAATCATAATTTAACTCTTATACTTAGTTTTAGTTTTAGTGTATGAGCACAACTTGCGAAAACTATATCATGAAGTATTCCATTTCTTTGAAATGACGTGGAATCTTTGATCTGGTCTCAAAATATTACTACAAGTTTTTGAAAGTATTGTAACTCTTAATTGGTTACGGCCTTTTCTCTTTGCACTCTGTGAAATATGGCATTTTTAATGTTTCTGCAAGTAGCTTGAAGAGACTTTCTCTTTGTTAACGCCGCAATCTGATAATATATTGTTTTTTATTACAAAAGTGATGTGGAATATTCAAATAAATTTATTCTTCCTAATCCTAATTTAACTCGTATATTTAGTTTTAGTTTAAGTGTATGAGAACAACTTGGGAAAACTATATCCTGAAATATTCCATTTCCTTCAAAGTGATGTGGAATGTTAGATCTGGTCTCGATCAAAATACTACTACTAGTTTTTCAAAGTATTGTAACTCTTAATTGGTTAGGGCCTTTTTTCTTTGCACTCTGTGAAATATGGCATTTTTTATGTTTGTGCAAGTAGCTTAAAGGCTCTTTCTGTTTGTTAAAGCCGAAATCTGATAAAATATTGTTTGCTATTACAAGGGTGAAGTGGAATATTCGAAGAAGTTTATTTTTTCTAATCATAATTTAACTCGTATACTTAGTTTTAGTTTTAATGTATGAGCACAACTTGAGAAAACTATATCCTGAAATATTCCATTTCCTTCAAAATGACGTGCAGTCTTTGATCTGTTTTCGATCAAAATACTGCTAATTTTTCAGAGTACAGTAACTCTTGATTTGTCATGGCCTTTTTTTTTGGTCTCTGTGAAATCTTGTCTTTTTTGTATTATTGTAATGTTTCTGCAAGTAACCTGAAGATAGTTTGTGTTTCTAAAATCCGATATCTGATAATATATTCTTTTCTATGACAAGGGTGAAGTGGAATATTCGAATAAATTTATTTTTTCTAATCATAATTTAATTCTTATACTTAGTTTTAGTTTTAGTGTATCAGCACACCTTGGGAAAACTATATGCTGAAATATTCCATTTCCTTGAAACGACGTGGACTCTTTGATCCGGTCTCGATCAAAATTGTACTACTAATTTTTCAAAGAATTCTGACTGTTAGTTGGTCACGGCCTTTTTTTTTCTTTGGACTCTGTGAAATATGTCACTTTTCTGTTTATGCAAGTAACCTGCAGACTTTGTGTTTCTTAACGCCGCAATCTGACAGTATATTGTTTGCTATTACAAGGATGAAGTGGAATATTCGAATAAGTTTATTTTTTCTAATCATAATTTAACTCGTATGCCTAGGTTTAGTTTTAGTGTATGACCACAACTTGCGAAACCTATATCATGAAATGTTCCATTTCCTTGAAATGACGTGGAATCTTTGATTTCGTCTCAAAAAGAAAAATACTACTACTACGTTTTGAAAGTATTGTAACTCTTAATTCGTCACGGCCTCTTTTCTTCGCACTCTGTGAAATATGGCATTTTTTATGATTGTGCAAGTAACTTGGAGACTCTTTCTGTTTGTTAACGCCGAAACCTGATAGTATATTGTTTTCTATTACAAAAGTGAAGTGGAATATTCGAATAAGTTTATTTTTTCTAATCATAATTTAACTCGTATAATCTATAATGTAAATTTCTATTATATTATTAGATTCTACACGTCATCACCAGGTAATAAAGTAACTATTTTGATCGAAGCTTGAAATTCATTCACTTTCATCGTCTAGTCAACGTGTTTCAAAAAATCAACAGTTCACACAAAACATCTATACCGATATAAAACATATACCCATATCTCACATGTTTTTATTGATTTCCAAGGTAGCTTCTCTGAACCAACATCCATAAATAGGAGAAATCTTTAATCTCCGTTTGCACACTCAAATACAAATACTTAAAAGCAATTCCATAAATGCAAAAGTATATAAATAAAAGTTGTATATATACCATCTCCAGCTCTCTTATCTAAAAGCATAAAGAAAAAAAATAAAGAAGAATAATCTCTTTTTCACCTACAGCATTATTTTAAGTTTGGATTTACAACTAATCGTAATAAAAGTCAAAAAAAAACAAAGCTTTCACTGTCTAAAATCTTCATTAATAAAAAACAAAAATCTAATTTTATACAATATTTTATTTCTGTTTGCTCATATTATTATCAGTTATTTAGTTACAGTTAAACATATATACAAGTTTTAGTTTTAGTATATGAGCACAACTTGAGAAAGCTATATCCTGAAATATTCCATTTCCTTCAAAAGACGTGAAATCTTTGATCTGGTCTCGATCAAAATATTACCAGATTTTTAGTGTTGCAGCTCTTAATTGGTCAAGGCCTATTTTTCGGACTCT
This sequence comes from Thermobia domestica, assembly GCF_964235325.1. Classification (NCBI taxonomy): domain Eukaryota; kingdom Metazoa; phylum Arthropoda; class Insecta; order Zygentoma; family Lepismatidae; genus Thermobia; species Thermobia domestica. The sequence goes on from NC_137468.1 coordinate 72,116,650, forward strand.
GTGAAATATGTTTTTTTTTATATTACTGTAATGTTTGTGCAAGAAACTTGAAGATTCTTTGTGCTTGTTAACGCCGAAATCTGATAATATATTGTTTGCTTTTACAAAAGTGAAGTGGAATATTCGAATAAGTTTATTTTTTAATCATATATTATCTCGTATTCTTAGTTTTAGTTTTAGTGTATGAGCACAACTTGCGAAAACTATATGCTGCAATATTCCATTTCCTTGAAATGACGTGGAATGGTAGATGTGGTCTCGATAAAATACTACTACTAGTATTTCAAAGTATTGTAACTCTTAATTGGCTACGGCCTTTTTTCTTTGCACTCTGTTAAATATGGCATTTTTTATGTTTGTGCAACTAACTTGAAGATTATTTCTGTTTGTTGAAGCCGAAATCTGATAAAATATTGTTTGCTATTAAAAGGGTGAAGTGGAATATTCGAATAAGTTTATTTTTTCGAATCATAATTTAACTCGTATAACTAGTTTTAGTTTTATGTATGAGCACAATTTGAGAAAACTATATCCTGAAATATTCCACTTCCTTCAAAATAACGTGGAATCGTTGATCTGTTCTCGATCAAAATATTACTACATTTTCAAAGTATTGTAACTCCTAATTGGTCAAAGCCTATTTTTTGCACTCTATGAAATATGACTTTTTTTATATTATTGTAATGTTTGTGCAAGTAACTTGAAGATAGTTTCTGTTTGTTAAAGCCGATATCCGATAATATATTGTTTGCTATTAAAAGGGTGAAGTGGAATATTCGAATAAGTTTATTTTTTCTAATCATAATTTAACTCTTATACTTAGTTTTAGTTTTAGTGTATGAGCACAACTTGCGAAAACTATATCATGAAATATTCCATTTCTTTGAAATGACGTGGAATCTTTGATCTGGTCTCAAACAAAATATTACTACAAGTTTTTGAAAGTATTTTAACTCTTAACTGGTTACGGCCTTTTCTCTTTGCACTCTGTGAAATATGGCATTTTTAATGTTTCTGCAAGTAGCTTGAAGAGACTTTCTCTTTGTTAACGCCGCAATCTGATAACATATTGTTTTTTATTACAAAAGTGAAGTGGAATATTCAAATAAGTTTATTCTTCCTAATCATAATTTAACTCGTATACGTAGTTTTAGTTTAAATGTATGAGAACAACTTGGGAAAACTATATCCTGAAATATTCCACTTCCTTCAAAGTGATGTGGAATGTTAGATCTGGTCTCGATCAAATGCTACTACTAGTTTTTCAAAGTATTGTAACTCTTAATTGGCTACGGCCTTTTTTCTTTGCACTCTGTGAAATATGGCATTTTTTATGTTTGTGCAACTAACTTGAAGATTATTTCTGTTTGTTGAAGCCGAAATCTGATAAAATATTGTTTGCTATTAAAAGGGTGAAGTGGAATATTCGAATAAGTTTATTTTTTCGAATCATAATTTAACTCGTATAACTAGTTTTAGTTTTAGTGTATGACCACAACTTGGGAAACCTATATGCTGAAATATTCCATTTCCTTGAAACTACGTGTACTCTTTGATCCGGTCTCGATCAAAATTGTACTACTAATTTTTCAAAGAATTCTGACTCTTAGTTGGTCACGTCCTTCTTCTTTTTTTTTTTCCTTTTTTTTTGGACTCATTGAAATATGTCACTTTCCTGATTATGCAAGTAACCTGAAGAATCTTTGTGTTTTCTAACGCCGCAATCTGATGATATATTGTTTGCTATTACAAGGGTGAAGTGGAATATTCGAATAAGTATTTTTTCTAATCATAATTTAAGTCATATACTTAGTTTTAGTTTTATGTATGAGCACAACTTGAAAAAAAAATATATCCTAAAATATTCCATTTCCTTGAAATGACGTGGAATCTTTGATCTGGCCTCGATCAAAATATTACTAGATTTTCAAAGCATTCTAGCTCTTAATTGGTCAAAACCTGTTTTTTGGACTCTGTGAAATATGACTTTTTTTATATTATTGTAATGTTTGTGCAAGTAACTTGAAGATAGTTTCTGTTTGTTATAGCCGATATCCGATAATATATTGTTTGCTATTAAAATAGTGAAGTGGCATATTCGAATAAGTTTATTTTTTCTAATCATAATTTAACTCTTATACTTAGTTTTAGTTTTAGTGTATGAGCACAACTTGCGAAAACTATATCATGAAGTATTCCATTTCTTTGAAATGACGTGGAATCTTTGATCTGGTCTCAAAATATTACTACAAGTTTTTGAAAGTATTGTAACTCTTAATTGGTTACGGCCTTTTCTCTTTGCACTCTGTGAAATATGGCATTTTTAATGTTTCTGCAAGTAGCTTGAAGAGACTTTCTCTTTGTTAACGCCGCAATCTGATAATATATTGTTTTTTATTACAAAAGTGATGTGGAATATTCAAATAAATTTATTCTTCCTAATCATAATTTAACTCGTATATTTAGTTTTAGTTTAAGTGTATGAGAACAACTTGGGAAAACTATATCCTGAAATATTCCATTTCCTTCAAAGTGATGTGGAATGTTAGATCTGGTCTCGATCAAAATACTACTACTAGTTTTTCAAAGTATTGTAACTCTTAATTGGTTAGGGCCTTTTTTCTTTGCACTCTGTGAAATATGGCATTTTTTATGTTTGTGCAAGTAGCTTAAAGGCTCTTTCTGTTTGTTAAAGCCGAAATCTGATAAAATATTGTTTGCTATTACAAGGGTGAAGTGGAATATTCGAAGAAGTTTATTTTTTCTAATCATAATTTAACTCGTATACTTAGTTTTAGTTTTAATGTATGAGCACAACTTGAGAAAACTATATCCTGAAATATTCCATTTCCTTCAAAATGACGTGCAGTCTTTGATCTGTTTTCGATCAAAATACTGCTAATTTTTCAGAGTACAGTAACTCTTGATTGGTCATGGCCTTTTTTTTTGGTCTCTGTGAAATCTTGTCTTTTTTGTATTATTGTAATGTTTCTGCAAGTAACCTGAAGATAGTTTGTGTTTCTAAAATCCGATATCTGATAATATATTCTTTTCTATGACAAGGGTGAAGTGGAATATTCGAATAAATTTATTTTTTCTAATCATAATTTAATTCTTATACTTAGTTTTAGTTTTAGTGTATCAGCACACCTTGGGAAAACTATATGCTGAAATATTCCATTTCCTTGAAACGACGTGGACTCTTTGATCCGGTCTCGATCAAAATTGTACTACTAATTTTTCAAAGAATTCTGACTGTTAGTTGGTCACGGCCTTTTTTTTCTTTGGACTCTGTGAAATATGTCACTTTTCTGTTTATGCAAGTAACCTGCAGACTTTGTGTTTCTTAACGCCGCAATCTGACAGTATATTGTTTGCTATTACAAGGATGAAGTGGAATATTCGAATAAGTTTATTTTTTCTAATCATAATTTAACTCGTATGCCTAGGTTTAGTTTTAGTGTATGACCACAACTTGCGAAACCTATATCATGAAATGTTCCATTTCCTTGAAATGACGTGGAATCTTTGATTTCGTCTCAAAAAGAAAAATACTACTACTACGTTTTGAAAGTATTGTAACTCTTAATTCGTCACGGCCTCTTTTCTTCGCACTCTGTGAAATATGGCATTTTTTATGATTGTGCAAGTAACTTGGAGACTCTTTCTGTTTGTTAACGCCGAAACCTGATAGTATATTGTTTTCTATTACAAAAGTGAAGTGGAATATTCGAATAAGTTTATTTTTTCTAATCATAATTTAACTCGTATAATCTATAATGTAAATTTCTATTATATTATTAGATTCTACACGTCATCACCAGGTAATAAAGTAACTATTTTGATCGAAGCTTGAAATTCATTCACTTTCATCGTCTAGTCAACGTGTTTCAAAAAATCAACAGTTCACACAAAACATCTATACCGATATAAAACATATACCCATATCTCACATGTTTTTATTGATTTCCAAGGTAGCTTCTCTGAACCAACATCCATAAATAGGAGAAATCTTTAATCTCCGTTTGCACACTCAAATACAAATACTTAAAAGCAATTCCATAAATGCAAAAGTATATAAATAAAAGTTGTATATATACCATCTCCAGCTCTCTTATCTAAAAGCATAAAGAAAAAAAATAAAGAAGAATAATCTCTTTTTCACCTACAGCATTATTTTAAGTTTGGATTTACAACTAATCGTAATAAAAGTCAAAAAAAAACAAAGCTTTCACTGTCTAAAATCTTCATTAATAAAAAACAAAAATCTAATTTTATACAATATTTTATTTCTGTTTGCTCATATTATTATCAGTTATTTAGTTACAGTTAAACATATATACAAGTTTTAGTTTTAGTATATGAGCACAACTTGAGAAAGCTATATCCTGAAATATTCCATTTCCTTCAAAAGACGTGAAATCTTTGATCTGGTCTCGATCAAAATATTACCAGATTTTTAAAGTGTTGCAGCTCTTAATTGGTCAAGGCCTATTTTTCGGACTCTGTGAAATATGTTTTTTTTTATATTACTGTAATGTTTGTGCAAGAAACTTGAAGATTCTTTGTCCTTGTTAACGCCGAAATCTGATAATATATTGTTTGCTTTTACAAAAGTGAAGTGGAATATTCGAATAAGTTTATTTTTTAATCATATATTATCTCGTATTCTTAGTTTTAGTTTTAGTGTATGAGCACAACTTGCGAAAACTATATGCTGCAATATTCCATTTCCTTGAAATGACGTGGAATGGTAGATGTGGTCTCGATAAAATACTACTACTAGTATTTCAAAGTATTGTAACTCTTAATTGGCTACGGCCTTTTTTCTTTGCACTCTGTTAAATATGGCATTTTTTATGTTTGTGCAACTAACTTGAAGATTATTTCTGTTTGTTGAAGCCGAAATCTGATAAAATATTGTTTGCTATTAAAAGGGTGAAGTGGAATATTCGAATAAGTTTATTTTTTCGAATCATAATTTAACTCGTATAACTAGTTTTAGTTTTATGTATGAGCACAATTTGAGAAAACTATATCCTGAAATATTCCACTTCCTTCAAAATAACGTGGAATCGTTGATCTGTTCTCGATCAAAATATTACTACATTTTCAAAGTATTGTAACTCCTAATTGGTCAAAGCCTATTTTTTGCACTCTATGAAATATGACTTTTTTTATATTATTGTAATGTTTGTGCAAGTAACTTGAAGATAGTTTCTGTTTGTTAAAGCCGATATCCGATAATATATTGTTTGCTATTAAAAGGGTGAAGTGGAATATTCGAATAAGTTTATTTTTTCTAATCATAATTTAACTCTTATACTTAGTTTTAGTTTTAGTGTATGAGCACAACTTGCGAAAACTATATCATGAAATATTCCATTTCTTTGAAATGACGTGGAATCTTTGATCTGGTCTCAAACAAAATATTACTACAAGTTTTTGAAAGTATTGTAACTCTTAATTGGTTACGGCCTTTTCTCTTTGCACTCTGTGAAATATGGCATTTTTAATGTTTCTGCAAGTAGCTTGAAGAGACTTTCTCTTTGTTAACGCCGCAATCTGATAACATATTGTTATTTATTACAAAAGTGAAGTGGAATATTCAAATAAGTTTATTCTTCCTAATCATAATTTAACTCGTATACGTAGTTTTAGTTTAAATGTATGAGAACAACTTGGGAAAACTATATCCTGAAATATTCCACTTCCTTCAAAGTGATGTGGAATGTTAGATCTGGTCTCGATCAAATGCTACTACTAGTTTTTCAAAGTATTGTAACTCTTAATTGGCTACGGCCTTTTTTCTTTGCACTCTGTGAAATATGGCATTTTTTATGTTTGTGCAACTAACTTGAAGATTATTTCTGTTTGTTGAAGCCGAAATCTGATAAAATATTGTTTGCTATTAAATGGGTGAAGTGGAATATTCGAATAAGTTTATTTTTTCGAATCATAATTTAACTCGTATAACTAGTTTTAGTTTTAGTGTATGACCACAACTTGGGAAACCTATATGCTGAAATATTCCATTTCCTTGAAACGACGTGGACTCTTTGATCCGGTCTCGATCAAAATTGTACTACTAATTTTTCAAAGAATTCTGACTCTTAGTTGGTCACGGCCTTCTTCTATTTTTTTTCGTTTTTTTTTTTTTTTTTTGGACTCATTGAAATATGTCACTTTTCTGTTTATGCAAGTAACCTGAAGACTCTTTGTGTTTTCTAACGCCGCAATCTGATGATATATTGTTTGCTATTACAAGGGTGAAGTGGAATATTCGAATAAGTATTTTTTCTAATCATAATTTAAGTCATATACTTAGTTTTAGTTTTAGTGTATGAGCACAACTTGCGAAAACTATATCATGAAGTATTCCATTTCTTTGAAATGACGGGGAATTTTTAATCTGGTCTCAAAATATTACTACAAGTTTTTGAAAGTATTGTAACTCTTAATTGGTTACGGCCTTTTCTCTTTGCACTCTGTGAAATATGGCATTTTTAATGTTTCTGCAAGTAGCTTGAAGAGACTTTCTCTTTGTTAACGCCGCAATCTGATAATATATTGTTTTTTATTACAAAAGTGATGTGGAATATTCAAATAAATTTATTCTTCCTAATCATAATTTAACTCGTATACTTAGTTTTAGTTTAAGTGTATGAGAACAACTTGGGAAAACTATATCCTGAAATATTCCATTTCCTTCAAAGTGATGTGGAATGTTAGATCTGGTCTCGATCAAAATACTACTACTAGTTTTTCAAAGTATTGTAACTCTTAATTGGTTAGGGACTTTTTTCTTTGCACTCTGTGAAATATGGCATTTTTTATGATTGTGCAAGTAACTTGGAGACTCTTTCTGTTTGTTAACGCCGAAACCTGATAGTATATTGTTTTCTATTACAAAAGTGAAGTGGAATATTCGAATAAGTTTATTTTTTCTAATCATAATTTAACTCGTATAATCTATAATGTAAATTTCTATTATATTATTAGATTCTACACGTCATCACCAGGTAATAAAGTAACTATTTTGATCGGAGCTTGAAATTCATTCACTTTCATCGTCTAGTCAACGTGTTTCAAAAAATCAACAATTCACACAAAACATGTATACCGATATAAAACATATACCCATATCTCACATGTTTTTATCGATTTCCAAGGTAGCTTCTCTGAACCAACATCCATAAATAGGAGAAATCTTTAATCTCCGTTTGCACACTCAAATCCAAATACTTAAAAGCAATTCCATAAATGCAAAAATATATAAATAAAAGTTGTATATATACCACCTCCAGCTCTCTTATCTAAAAGCATAAAGAAAAAAATAAAGAAGAATAGTCTCTTTTTCACCTACAGCATTATTTTAAGTTTGGATTTACAACTAATCGTAATAAAAGTCAAAAAAACAAAGCTTTCACTGTTTAAAATCTTCATTAATAAAAAACAAAAATCTAATTTTATACAATATTTTGTTTTTGTTTGCTCATATTATTATCAGTTAGTTAGTTACAGTTAAACATATATACAAGTTTTAGTTTTAGTATATGAGCAACACTTGAGAAAGCTATATCCTGAAATATTCCATTTCCTTCAAAGGACGTGAAATATTTGATCTGGTCTCGATCAAAATATTACCAGATTTTTAAAGTGTTGCAGCTCTTAATTGGTCAAGTCCTATTTTTTGTACTCTGTGAAATATGTTTTTTTTATATTATTGTAATGTTTGTGCAAGTAACTTGAAGATTCTTTGTGCTTGTTAACGCCGAAATCTGATAATATATTGTTTGCTTTTACAAAAGTGAAGTGGAATATTCGAATAAGTTTATTTTTTCAATCATATATTATCTCGTATTCTTAGTTTTAGTTTTAGTGTATGAGCACAACTTGCGAAAACTATATGCTGCAATATTCCATTTCCTTGAAATGACGTGGAATGGTACATGTGGTCTCGATAAGATACTACTACTAGTATTTCAAAGTATTGTAACTCTTAATTGGCTACGGCCTTTTTTCTTTGCACTCTGTGAATTTTGGCATTTTTTATGTTTGTGCAACTAACTTGAAGATTATTTCTGTTTGTTGAAGCCGAAGTCTGATAAAATATTGTTTGCTATTAAAAGGGTGAAGTGGAATATTCGAATAAGTTTATTTTTTCGAATCATAATTTAACTCGTATAACTAGTTCTAGTTTTATGTATGAGCACAACTTGAGAAAACTATATCCTGAAATATTCCACTTCCTTCAAAATAACGTGGAATCGTTGATCTGTTCTCGATCAAAATATTACTTCATTTTCAAAGTATTGTAACTCTTAATTGGTCAAAGCCTATTTTTTGCACTCTGTGAAATATGACTTTTTTTATATTATTGTAATGTTTGTCCAAGTAACTTGAAGATAGTTTCTGTTTGTTAAAGCCGATATCCGATAATATATTGTTTGCTATTAAAAGGGTGAAGTGGAATATTCGAATAACTTTATTTTTTCTAATCATAACTTAACTCTTATACTTAGTTTTAGTTTTAGTGTATGAGCACAACTTGCGAAAACTATATCATGAAATATTCCATTTCTTTGAAATGACGTGGAATCTTTGATCTGGTCTCAAACAAAATATTACTACAAGTTTTTGAAAGTATTGTAACTCTTAATTGGTTACGGCCTTTTCTCTTTGCACTCTGTGAAATATGGCATTTTTAATGTTTCTGCAAGTAGCTTGAAGAGACTTTCTCTTTGTTAACGCCGCAATCTGATAACATATTGTTTTTTATTACAAAAGTGAAGTGGAATATTCAAATAAGTTTATTCTTCCTAATCATAATTTAACTCGTATACGTAGTTTTAGTTTAAATGTATGAGAACAACTTGGGAAAACTATATCCTAAAATATTCCACTTCCTTCAAAGTGATGTGGAATGTTAGATCTGGTCTCGATCAAATGCTACTACTAGTTTTTCAAAGTATTGTAACTCTTAATTGCCTACGGCCTTTTTTCTTTGCACTCTGTGAAATATGGCATTTTTTATGTTTGTGCAACTAACTTGAAGATTATTTCTGTTTGTTGAAGCCGAAATCTGATAAAATATTGTTTGCTATTAAAAGGGTGAAGTGGAATATTCGAATAAGTTTATTTTTTCGAATCATAATTTAACTCGTATACCTAGTTTTAATTTTACTGTATGAGCACAATTTGGGAAACCTATTCTGAAATATTCCATTTCCTTGAAACGACGTGGACACTTTGATCCGGTCTCGATCAAAATTGTACTACTAATTTTTCAAAGAATACTGACTCTTAGTTGGTCACGGCTTTCCTCTTTTTTCTTCTTTTTTTTTTAACTGTGAAATATGTCACTTTTCTGTTTATGCAAGTAACCTAGAGACTCTTTGTGTTTTCTAATGCCGCAATCTGATGATATATTGTTTGCTATTACAAGGGTGAAGTGGAATATTCGAATAAGTATTTTTTCTAATCATAATTTAAGTCATATACTTAGTTTCAGTTTTATGTATAAGCACAACTTGAGAAAACTATATCCTGAAATATTCCACTTCCTTCAAAATAACGTGGAATCGTTGATCTGTTCTCGATCAAAATATTACTACATTTTCAAAGTATTGTAACTCCTAATTGGTCAAAGCCTATTTTTTGCACTCTGTGAAATATGACTTTTTTTATATTATTGTAATGTTTGTGCAAATAACTTGAAGATAGTTTCTGTTTGTTAAAGCCGATATCCGATAATATATTGTTTGCTATTAAAAGGGTGAAGTGGAATATTCGAATAAGTTTATTTTTTCTAATCATAATTTAACTCTTATATTTAGTTTTAGTTTTAGTGTATGAGCACAACTTGCGAAAACTATATCATGAAGTATTCCATTTCTTTGAAATGACGTGGAATCTTTGATCTGGTCTCAAACAAAATATTACTACAAGTTTTTGAAAGTATTGTAACTCTTAATTGGTTACGGCCTTTTCTCTTTGCACTCTGTGAAATATGGCATTTTTAATGTTTCTGCAAGTAGCTTGAAGAGACTTTCTCTTTGTTAACGCCGCAATCTGATAACATATTGTTTTTTATTACAAAAGTGAAGTGGAATATGCAAATAAGTTTAATCTTCCTAATCATAATTTAACTCGTATACGTAGTTTTAGTTTAAATGTATGACAACAACTTGGGAAAACTATATCCTGAAATATTCCACTTCCTTCAAAGTGATGTGGAATGTTAGATCTGGTCTCGATCAAATGCTACTACTAGTTTTTCAAAGTATTGTAACTCTTAATTGGCTACGGCCTTTTTTCTTTGCACTCTGTGAAATATGGCATTTTTTATGTTTGTGCAACTAACTTGAAGATTATTTCTGTTTGTTGAAGCCGAAATCTGATAAAATATTGTTTGCTATTAAAAGGGTGAAGTGGAATATTCGAATAAGTTTATTTTTTCGAATCATAATTTAACTCGTATAACTAGTTTTAGTTTTAGTGTATGACCACAACTTGGGAAACCTATATGCTGAAATATTCCATTTCCTTGAAACCACGTGTACTCTTTGATCCGGTCTCGATCAAAATTGTACTACTAATTTTTCAAAGAATTCTGACTCTTAGTTGGTCACGTCCTTCTTCTTTTTTTTTTCTTTTTTTTTGGACTCATTGAAATATGTCACTTTCCTGATTATGCAAGTAACCTGAAGAATCTTTGTGTTTTCTAACGCCGCAATCTGATGATATATTGTTTGCTATTACAAGGGTGAAGTGGAATATTCGAATGAGTATTTTTTCTAATCATAATTTAAGTCATATACTTAGTTTTAGTTTTATGTATGAGCACAACTTGAGAAAACTATATCCTGAAATATTCCACTTCCTTCAAAATAACGTGGAATCGTTGATCTGTTCTCGATCAAAATATTACTACATTTTCAAAGTATTGTAACTCCTAATTGGTCAAAGCCTATTTTTTGCACTCTGTGAAATATGACTTTTTTTATATTATTGTAATGTTTGTGCAAGTAACTTGAAGATAGTTTCTGTTTGTTATAGCCGATATCCGATAATATATTGTTTGCTATTAAAATAGTGAAGTGGCATATTCGAATAAGTTTATTTTTTCTAATCATAATTTAACTCTTATACTTAGTTTTAGTTTTAGTGTATGAGCACAACTTGCGAAAACTATATCATGAAGTATTCCATTTCTTTGAAATGACGTGGAATCTTTGATCTGGTCTCAAAATATTACTACAAGTTTTTGAAAGTATTGTAACTCTTAATTGGTTACGGCCTTTTCTCTTTGCACTCTGTGAAATATGGCATTTTTAATGTTTCTGCAAGTAGCTTGAAGAGACTTTCTCTTTGTTAACGCCGCAATCTGATAATATATTGTTTTTTATTACAAAAGTGATGTGGAATATTCAAATAAATTTATTCTTCCTAATCATAATTTAACTCGTATATTTAGTTTTAGTTTAAGTGTATGAGAACAACTTGGGAAAACTATATCCTGAAATATTCCATTTCCTTCAAAGTGATGTGGAATGTTAGATCTGGTCTCGATCAAAATACTGCTTCTAGTTTTTCAAAGTATTGTAACTCTTAATTGGTTAGGGCCTTTTTTCTTTGCACTCTGTGAAATATGGCATTTTTTATGTTTGTGCAAGTAGCTTAAAGGCTCTTTCTGTTTGTTAAAGCCGAAATCTGATAAAATATTGTTTGCTATTACAAGGGTGAAGTGGAATATTCGAAGAAGTTTATTTTTTCTAATCATAATTTAACTCGTATACTTAGTTTTAGTTTTAATGTATGAGCACAACTTGAGAAAACTATATCCTGAAATATTCCATTTCCTTCAAAATGACGTGCAGTCTTTGATCTGTTTTCGATCAAAATACTGCTAATTTTTCAGAGTACAGTAACTCTTGATTGGTCATGGCCTTTTTTTTTGGTCTCTGTGAAATCTTGTCTTTTTTGTATTATTGTAATGTTTCTGCAAGTAACCTGAAGATAGTTTGTGTTTCTAAAATCCGATATCTGATAATATATTCTTTTCTATGACAAGGGTGAAGTGGAATATTCGAATAAATTTATTTTTTCTAATCATAATTTAATTCTTATACTTAGTTTTAGTTTTAGTGTATCAGCACACCTTGGGAAAACTATATGCTGAAATATTCCATTTCCTTGAAACGACGTGGACTCTTTGATCCGGTCTCGATCAAAATTGTACTACTAATTTTTCAAAGAATTCTGACTGTTAGTTGGTCACGGCCTTTTTTTTCTTTGGACTCTGTGAAATATGTCACTTTTCTGTTTATGCAAGTAACCTGAAGACTTTGTGTTTCTTAACGCCGCAATCTGACAGTATATTGTTTGCTATTACAAGGATGAAGTGGAATATTCGAATAAGTTTATTTTTTCTAATCATAATTTAACTCGTATGCCTAGGTTTAGTTTTAGTGTATGACCACAACTTGCGAAACCTATATCATGAAATGTTCCATTTCCTTGAAATGACGTGGAATCTTTGATTTCGTCTCAAAAAGAAAAATACTACTACTACGTTTTGAAAGTATTGTAACTCTTAATTCGTCACGGCCTCTTTTCTTCGCACTCTGTGAAATATGGCATTTTTTATGATTGTGCAAGTAACTTGGAGACTCTTTCTGTTTGTTAACGCCGAAACCTGATAGTATATTGTTTTCTATTACAAAAGTGAAGTGGAATATTCGAATAAGTTTATTTTTTCTAATCATAATTTAACTCGTATAATCTATAATGTAAATTTCTATTATATTATTAGATTCTACACGTCATCACCAGGTAATAAAGTAACTATTTTGATCGAAGCTTGAAATTCATTCACTTTCATCGTCTAGTCAACGTGTTTCAAAAAATCAACAGTTCACACAAAACATCTATACCGATATAAAACATATACCCATATCTCACATGTTTTTATTGATTTCCAAGGTAGCTTCTCTGAACCAACATCCATAAATAGGAGAAATCTTTAATCTCCGTTTGCACACTCAAATACAAATACTTAAAAGCAATTCCATAAATGCAAAAATATATAAATAAAAGTTGTATATATACCACCTCCAGCTCTCTTATCTAAAAGCATAAAGAAAAAAAATAAAGAAGAATAATCTCTTTTTCACCTACAGCATTATTTTAAGTTTGGATTTACAACTAATCGTAATAAAAGTCAAAAAAAACAAAGCTTTCACTGTCTAAAATCTTCATTAATAAAAAACAAAAATCTAATTTTATACAATATTTTATTTCTGTTTGCTCATATTATTATCAGTTATTTATTTACAGTTAAACATATATACAAGTTTTAGTTTTAGTATATGAGCACAACTTGAGAAAGCTATATCCTGAAATATTCCATTTCCTTCAAAAGACGTGAAATCTTTGATCTGGTCTCGATCAAAATATTACCAGATTTTTAAAGTGTTGCAGCTCTTAATTGGTCAAGGCCTATTTTTCGGACTCTGTGAAATATGTTTTTTTTATATTACTGTAATGTTTGTGCAAGTAACTTGAAGATTCTTTGTGCTTGTTAACGCCGAAATCTGATAATATATTGTTTGCTTTTACAAAAGTGAAGTGGAATATTCGAATAAGTTTATTTTTTTAATCATATATTATCTCGTATTCTTAGTTTTAGTTTTACTGTATGAGCACAACTTGCGAAAACTATATGCTGCAATATTCCATTTCCTTGAAATGACGTGGAATGGTAGATGTGGTCTCGATAAAATACTACTACTAGTATTTCAAAGTATTGTAACTCTTAATTGGCTACGGCCTTTTTTCTTTGCACTCTGTTAAATATGGCATTTTTTATGTTTGTGCAACTAACTTGAAGATTATTTCTGTTTGTTGAAGCCGAAATCTGATAAAATATTGTTTGCTATTAAAAGGGTGAAGTGGAATATTCGAATAAGTTTATTTTTTCGAATCATAATTTAACTCGTATAACTAGTTTTAGTTTTATGTATGAGCACAATTTGAGAAAACTATATCCTGAAATATTCCACTTCCTTCAAAATAACGTGGAATCGTTGATCTGTTCTCGATCAAAATATTACTACATTTTCAAAGTATTGTAACTCCTAATTGGTCAAAGCCTATTTTTTGCACTCTATGAAATATGACTTTTTTTATATTATTGTAATGTTTGTGCAAGTAACTTGAAGATAGTTTCTGTTTGTTAAAGCCGATATCCGATAATATATTGTTTGCTATTAAAAGGGTGAAGTGGAATATTCGAATAAGTTTATTTTTTCTAATCATAATTTAACTCTTATACTTAGTTTTAGTTTTAGTGTATGAGCACAACTTGCGAAAACTATATCATGAAATATTCCATTTCTTTGAAATGACGTGGAATCTTTGATCTGGTCTCAAACAAAATATTACTACAAGTTTTTGAAAGTATTTTAACTCTTAACTGGTTACGGCCTTTTCTCTTTGCACTCTGTGAAATATGGCATTTTTAATGTTTCTGCAAGTAGCTTGAAGAGACTTTCTCTTTGTTAACGCCGCAATCTGATAACATATTGTTTTTTATTACAAAAGTGAAGTGGAATATTCAAATAAGTTTATTCTTCCTAATCATAATTTAACTCGTATACGTAGTTTTAGTTTAAATGTATGAGAACAACTTGGGAAAACTATATCCTGAAATATTCCACTTCCTTCAAAGTGATGTGGAATGTTAGATCTGGTCTCGATCAAATGCTACTACTAGTTTTTCAAAGTATTGTAACTCTTAATTGGCTACGGCCTTTTTTCTTTGCACTCTGTGAAATATGGCATTTTTTATGTTTGTGCAACTAACTTGAAGATTATTTCTGTTTGTTGAAGCCGAAATCTGATAAAATATTGTTTGCTATTAAAAGGGTGAAGTGGAATATTCGAATAAGTTTATTTTTTCGAATCATAATTTAACTCGTATAACTAGTTTTAGTTTTAGTGTATGACCACAACTTGGGAAACCTATATGCTGAAATATTCCATTTCCTTGAAACGACGTGGACTCTTTGATCCGGTCTCGATCAAAATTGTACTACTAATTTTTCAAAGAATTCTGACTCTTAGTTGGTCACGGCCTTCTTCTATTTTTTTTCGTTTTTTTTTTTTTTTTTGGACTCATTGAAATATGTCACTTTTCTGTTTATGCAAGTAACCTGAAGACTCTTTGTGTTTTCTAACGCCGCAATCTGATGATATATTGTTTGCTATTACAATGGTGAAGTGGAATATTCGAATAAGTATTTTTTCTAATCATAATTTAAGTCATATACTTAGTTTTAGTTTTAGTGTATGAGCACAACTTGCGAAAACTATATCATGAAGTATTCCATTTCTTTGAAATGACGGGGAATTTTTAATCTGGTCTCAAAATATTACTACAAGTTTTTGAAAGTATTGTAACTCTTAATTGGTTACGGCCTTTTCTCTTTGCACTCTGTGAAATATGGCATTTTTAATGTTTCTGCAAGTAGCTTGAAGAGACTTTCTCTTTGTTAACGCCGCAATCTGATAATATATTGTTTTTTATTACAAAAGTGATGTGGAATATTCAAATAAATTTATTCTTCCTAATCATAATTTAACTCGTATACTTAGTTTTAGTTTAAGTGTATGAGAACAACTTGGGAAAACTATATCCTGAAATATTCCATTTCCTTCAAAGTGATGTGGAATGTTAGATCTGGTCTCGATCAAAATACTACTACTAGTTTTTCAAAGTATTGTAACTCTTAATTGGTTAGGGACTTTTTTCTTTGCACTCTGTGAAATATGGCATTTTTTATGATTGTGCAAGTAACTTGGAGACTCTTTCTGTTTGTTAACGCCGAAACCTGATAGTATATTGTTTTCTATTACAAAAGTGAAGTGGAATATTCGAATAAGTTTATTTTTTCTAATCATAATTTAACTCGTATAATCTATAATGTAAATTTCTATTATATTATTAGATTCTACACGTCATCACCAGGTAATAAAGTAACTATTTTGATCGGAGCTTGAAATTCATTCACTTTCATCGTCTAGTCAACGTGTTTCAAAAAATCAACAATTCACACAAAACATGTATACCGATATAAAACATATACCCATATCTCACATGTTTTTATCGATTTCCAAGGTAGCTTCTCTGAACCAACATCCATAAATAGGAGAAATCTTTAATCTCCGTTTGCACACTCAAATCCAAATACTTAAAAGCAATTCCATAAATGCAAAAATATATAAATAAAAGTTGTATATATACCACCTCCAGCTCTCTTATCTAAAAGCATAAAGAAAAAAATAAAGAAGAATAGTCTCTTTTTCACCTACAGCATTATTTTAAGTTTGGATTTACAACTAATCGTAATAAAAGTCAAAAAAACAAAGCTTTCACTGTTTAAAATCTTCATTAATAAAAAACAAAAATCTAATTTTATACAATATTTTGTTTTTGTTTGCTCATATTATTATCAGTTAGTTAGTTACAGTTAAACATATATACAAGTTTTAGTTTTAGTATATGAGCAACACTTGAGAAAGCTATATCCTGAAATATTCCATTTCCTTCAAAGGACGTGAAATATTTGATCTGGTCTCGATCAAAATATTACCAGATTTTTAAAGTGTTGCAGCTCTTAATTGGTCAAGTCCTATTTTTTGTACTCTGTGAAATATGTTTTTTTTATATTATTGTAATGTTTGTGCAAGTAACTTGAAGATTCTTTGTGCTTGTTAACGCCGAAATCTGATAATATATTGTTTGCTTTTACAAAAGTGAAGTGGAATATTCGAATAAGTTTATTTTTTCAATCATATATTATCTCGTATTCTTAGTTTTAGTTTTAGTGTATGAGCACAACTTGCGAAAACTATATGCTGCAATATTCCATTTCCTTGAAATGACGTGGAATGGTACATGTGGTCTCGATAAGATACTACTACTAGTATTTCAAAGTATTGTAACTCTTAATTGGCTACGGCCTTTTTTCTTTGCACTCTGTGAATTTTGGCATTTTTTATGTTTGTGCAACTAACTTGAAGATTATTTCTGTTTGTTAAAGCCGATATCCGATAATATATTGTTTGCTATTAAAAGGGTGAAGTGGAATATTCGAATAACTTTATTTTTTCTAATCATAACTTAACTCTTATACTTAGTTTTAGTTTTAGTGTATGAGCACAACTTGCGAAAACTATATCATGAAATATTCCATTTCTTTGAAATGACGTGGAATCTTTGATCTGGTCTCAAACAAAATATTACTACAAGTTTTTGAAAGTATTGTAACTCTTAATTGGTTACGGCCTTTTCTCTTTGCACTCTGTGAAATATGGCATTTTTAATGTTTCTGCAAGTAGCTTGAAGAGACTTTCTCTTTGTTAACGCCGCAATCTGATAACATATTGTTTTTTATTACAAAAGTGAAGTGGAATATTCAAATAAGTTTATTCTTCCTAATCATAATTTAACTCGTATACGTAGTTTTAGTTTAAATGTATGAGAACAACTTGGGAAAACTATATCCTAAAATATTCCACTTCCTTCAAAGTGATGTGGAATGTTAGATCTGGTCTCGATCAAATGCTACTACTAGTTTTTCAAAGTATTGTAACTCTTAATTGCCTACGGCCTTTTTTCTTTGCACTCTGTGAAATATGGCATTTTTTATGTTTGTGCAACTAACTTGAAGATTATTTCTGTTTGTTGAAGCCGAAATCTGATAAAATATTGTTTGCTATTAAAAGGGTGAAGTGGAATATTCGAATAAGTTTATTTTTTCGAATCATAATTTAACTCGTATACCTAGTTTTAATTTTACTGTATGAGCACAATTTGGGAAACCTATTCTGAAATATTCCATTTCCTTGAAACGACGTGGACACTTTGATCCGGTCTCGATCAAAATTGTACTACTAATTTTTCAAAGAATACTGACTCTTAGTTGGTCACGGCTTTCCTCTTTTTTCTTCTTTTTTTTTTAACTGTGAAATATGTCACTTTTCTGTTTATGCAAGTAACCTAGAGACTCTTTGTGTTTTCTAATGCCGCAATCTGATGATATATTGTTTGCTATTACAAGGGTGAAGTGGAATATTCGAATAAGTATTTTTTCTAATCATAATTTAAGTCATATACTTAGTTTCAGTTTTATGTATAAGCACAACTTGAGAAAACTATATCCTGAAATATTCCACTTCCTTCAAAATAACGTGGAATCGTTGATCTGTTCTCGATCAAAATATTACTACATTTTCAAAGTATTGTAACTCCTAATTGGTCAAAGCCTATTTTTTGCACTCTGTGAAATATGACTTTTTTTATATTATTGTAATGTTTGTGCAAATAACTTGAAGATAGTTTCTGTTTGTTAAAGCCGATATCCGATAATATATTGTTTGCTATTAAAAGGGTGAAGTGGAATATTCGAATAAGTTTATTTTTTCTAATCATAATTTAACTCTTATATTTAGTTTTAGTTTTAGTGTATGAGCACAACTTGCGAAAACTATATCATGAAGTATTCCATTTCTTTGAAATGACGTGGAATCTTTGATCTGGTCTCAAACAAAATATTACTACAAGTTTTTGAAAGTATTGTAACTCTTAATTGGTTACGGCCTTTTCTCTTTGCACTCTGTGAAATATGGCATTTTTAATGTTTCTGCAAGTAGCTTGAAGAGACTTTCTCTTTGTTAACGCCGCAATCTGATAACATATTGTTTTTTATTACAAAAGTGAAGTGGAATATGCAAATAAGTTTAATCTTCCTAATCATAATTTAACTCGTATACGTAGTTTTAGTTTAAATGTATGACAACAACTTGGGAAAACTATATCCTGAAATATTCCACTTCCTTCAAAGTGATGTGGAATGTTAGATCTGGTCTCGATCAAATGCTACTACTAGTTTTTCAAAGTATTGTAACTCTTAATTGGCTACGGCCTTTTTTCTTTGCACTCTGTGAAATATGGCATTTTTTATGTTTGTGCAACTAACTTGAAGATTATTTCTGTTTGTTGAAGCCGAAATCTGATAAAATATTGTTTGCTATTAAAAGGGTGAAGTGGAATATTCGAATAAGTTTATTTTTTCGAATCATAATTTAACTCGTATAACTAGTTTTAGTTTTAGTGTATGACCACAACTTGGGAAACCTATATGCTGAAATATTCCATTTCCTTGAAACCACGTGTACTCTTTGATCCGGTCTCGATCAAAATTGTACTACTAATTTTTCAAAGAATTCTGACTCTTAGTTGGTCACGTCCTTCTTCTTTTTTTTTCTTTTTTTTTGGACTCATTGAAATATGTCACTTTCCTGATTATGCAAGTAACCTGAAGAATCTTTGTGTTTTCTAACGCCGCAATCTGATGATATATTGTTTGCTATTACAAGGGTGAAGTGGAATATTCGAATGAGTATTTTTTCTAATCATAATTTAAGTCATATACTTAGTTTTAGTTTTATGTATGAGCACAACTTGAGAAAACTATATCCTGAAATATTCCACTTCCTTCAAAATAACGTGGAATCGTTGATCTGTTCTCGATCAAAATATTACTACATTTTCAAAGTATTGTAACTCCTAATTGGTCAAAGCCTATTTTTTGCACTCTGTGAAATATGACTTTTTTTATATTATTGTAATGTTTGTGCAAGTAACTTGAAGATAGTTTCTGTTTGTTATAGCCGATATCCGATAATATATTGTTTGCTATTAAAATAGTGAAGTGGCATATTCGAATAAGTTTATTTTTTCTAATCATAATTTAACTCTTATACTTAGTTTTAGTTTTAGTGTATGAGCACAACTTGCGAAAACTATATCATGAAGTATTCCATTTCTTTGAAATGACGTGGAATCTTTGATCTGGTCTCAAAATATTACTACAAGTTTTTGAAAGTATTGTAACTCTTAATTGGTTACGGCCTTTTCTCTTTGCACTCTGTGAAATATGGCATTTTTAATGTTTCTGCAAGTAGCTTGAAGAGACTTTCTCTTTGTTAACGCCGCAATCTGATAATATATTGTTTTTTATTACAAAAGTGATGTGGAATATTCAAATAAATTTATTCTTCCTAATCATAATTTAACTCGTATATTTAGTTTTAGTTTAAGTGTATGAGAACAACTTGGGAAAACTATATCCTGAAATATTCCATTTCCTTCAAAGTGATGTGGAATGTTAGATCTGGTCTCGATCAAAATACTGCTTCTAGTTTTTCAAAGTATTGTAACTCTTAATTGGTTAGGGCCTTTTTTCTTTGCACTCTGTGAAATATGGCATTTTTTATGTTTGTGCAAGTAGCTTAAAGGCTCTTTCTGTTTGTTAAAGCCGAAATCTGATAAAATATTGTTTGCTATTACAAGGGTGAAGTGGAATATTCGAAGAAGTTTATTTTTTCTAATCATAATTTAACTCGTATACTTAGTTTTAGTTTTAATGTATGAGCACAACTTGAGAAAACTATATCCTGAAATATTCCATTTCCTTCAAAATGACGTGCAGTCTTTGATCTGTTTTCGATCAAAATACTGCTAATTTTTCAGAGTACAGTAACTCTTGATTGGTCATGGCCTTTTTTTTTGGTCTCTGTGAAATCTTGTCTTTTTTGTATTATTGTAATGTTTCTGCAAGTAACCTGAAGATAGTTTGTGTTTCTAAAATCCGATATCTGATAATATATTCTTTTCTATGACAAGGGTGAAGTGGAATATTCGAATAAATTTATTTTTTCTAATCATAATTTAATTCTTATACTTAGTTTTAGTTTTAGTGTATCAGCACACCTTGGGAAAACTATATGCTGAAATATTCCATTTCCTTGAAACGACGTGGACTCTTTGATCCGGTCTCGATCAAAATTGTACTACTAATTTTTCAAAGAATTCTGACTGTTAGTTGGTCACGGCCTTTTTTTTCTTTGGACTCTGTGAAATATGTCACTTTTCTGTTTATGCAAGTAACCTGAAGACTTTGTGTTTCTTAACGCCGCAATCTGACAGTATATTGTTTGCTATTACAAGGATGAAGTGGAATATTCGAATAAGTTTATTTTTTCTAATCATAATTTAACTCGTATGCCTAGGTTTAGTTTTAGTGTATGACCACAACTTGCGAAACCTATATCATGAAATGTTCCATTTCCTTGAAATGACGTGGAATCTTTGATTTCGTCTCAAAAAGAAAAATACTACTACTACGTTTTGAAAGTATTGTAACTCTTAATTCGTCACGGCCTCTTTTCTTCGCACTCTGTGAAATATGGCATTTTTTATGATTGTGCAAGTAACTTGGAGACTCTTTCTGTTTGTTAACGCCGAAACCTGATAGTATATTGTTTTCTATTACAAAAGTGAAGTGGAATATTCGAATAAGTTTATTTTTTCTAATCATAATTTAACTCGTATAATCTATAATGTAAATTTCTATTATATTATTAGATTCTACACGTCATCACCAGGTAATAAAGTAACTATTTTGATCGAAGCTTGAAATTCATTCACTTTCATCGTCTAGTCAACGTGTTTCAAAAAATCAACAGTTCACACAAAACATCTATACCGATATAAAACATATACCCATATCTCACATGTTTTTATTGATTTCCAAGGTAGCTTCTCTGAACCAACATCCATAAATAGGAGAAATCTTTAATCTCCGTTTGCACACTCAAATACAAATACTTAAAAGCAATTCCATAAATGCAAAAATATATAAATAAAAGTTGTATATATACCACCTCCAGCTCTCTTATCTAAAAGCATAAAGAAAAAAAATAAAGAAGAATAATCTCTTTTTCACCTACAGCATTATTTTAAGTTTGGATTTACAACTAATCGTAATAAAAGTCAAAAAAAACAAAGCTTTCACTGTCTAAAATCTTCATTAATAAAAAACAAAAATCTAATTTTATACAATATTTTATTTCTGTTTGCTCATATTATTATCAGTTATTTAGTTACAGTTAAACATATATACAAGTTTTAGTTTTAGTATATGAGCACAACTTGAGAAAGCTATATCCTGAAATATTCCATTTCCTTCAAAAGACGTGAAATCTTTGATCTGGTCTCGATCAAAATATTACCAGATTTTTAAAGTGTTGCAGCTCTTAATTGGTCAAGGCCTATTTTTCGGACTCTGTGAAATATGTTTTTTTTATATTACTGTAATGTTTGTGCAAGTAACTTGAAGATTCTTTGTGCTTGTTAACGCCGAAATCTGATAATATATTGTTTGCTTTTACAAAAGTGAAGTGGAATATTCGAATAAGTTTATTTTTTTAATCATATATTATCTCGTATTCTTAGTTTTAGTTTTACTGTATGAGCACAACTTGCGAAAACTATATGCTGCAATATTCCATTTCCTTGAAATGACGTGGAATGGTAGATGTGGTCTCGATAAAATACTACTACTAGTATTTCAAAGTATTGTAACTCTTAATTGGCTACGGCCTTTTTTCTTTGCACTCTGTTAAATATGGCATTTTTTATGTTTGTGCAACTAACTTGAAGATTATTTCTGTTTGTTGAAGCCGAAATCTGATAAAATATTGTTTGCTATTAAAAGGGTGAAGTGGAATATTCGAATAAGTTTATTTTTTCGAATCATAATTTAACTCGTATAACTAGTTTTAGTTTTATGTATGAGCACAATTTGAGAAAACTATATCCTGAAATATTCCACTTCCTTCAAAATAACGTGGAATCGTTGATCTGTTCTCGATCAAAATATTACTACATTTTCAAAGTATTGTAACTCCTAATTGGTCAAAGCCTATTTTTTGCACTCTATGAAATATGACTTTTTTTATATTATTGTAATGTTTGTGCAAGTAACTTGAAGATAGTTTCTGTTTGTTAAAGCCGATATCCGATAATATATTGTTTGCTATTAAAAGGGTGAAGTGGAATATTCGAATAAGTTTATTTTTTCTAATCATAATTTAACTCTTATACTTAGTTTTAGTTTTAGTGTATGAGCACAACTTGCGAAAACTATATCATGAAATATTCCATTTCTTTGAAATGACGTGGAATCTTTGATCTGGTCTCAAACAAAATATTACTACAAGTTTTTGAAAGTATTTTAACTCTTAACTGGTTACGGCCTTTTCTCTTTGCACTCTGTGAAATATGGCATTTTTAATGTTTCTGCAAGTAGCTTGAAGAGACTTTCTCTTTGTTAACGCCGCAATCTGATAACATATTGTTTTTTATTACAAAAGTGAAGTGGAATATTCAAATAAGTTTATTCTTCCTAATCATAATTTAACTCGTATACGTAGTTTTAGTTTAAATGTATGAGAACAACTTGGGAAAACTATATCCTGAAATATTCCACTTCCTTCAAAGTGATGTGGAATGTTAGATCTGGTCTCGATCAAATGCTACTACTAGTTTTTCAAAGTATTGTAACTCTTAATTGGCTACGGCCTTTTTTCTTTGCACTCTGTGAAATATGGCATTTTTTATGTTTGTGCAACTAACTTGAAGATTATTTCTGTTTGTTGAAGCCGAAATCTGATAAAATATTGTTTGCTATTAAAAGGGTGAAGTGGAATATTCGAATAAGTTTATTTTTTCGAATCATAATTTAACTCGTATACCTAGTTTTAATTTTACTGTATGAGCACAATTTGGGAAACCTATTCTGAAATATTCCATTTCCTTGAAACGACGTGGACACTTTGATCCGGTCTCGATCAAAATTGTACTACTAATTTTTCAAAGAATACTGACTCTTAGTTGGTCACGGCTTTCCTCTTTTTTCTTCTATTTTTTTAACTGTGAAATATGTCACTTTTCTGTTTATGCAAGTAACCTAGAGACTCTTTGTGTTTTCTAATGCCGCAATCTGATGATATATTGTTTGCTATTACAAGGGTGAAGTGGAATATTCGAATAAGTATTTTTTCTAATCATAATTTAAGTCATATACTTAGTTTCAGTTTTATGTATAAGCACAACTTGAGAAAACTATATCCTGAAATATTCCACTTCCTTCAAAATAACGTGGAATCGTTGATCTGTTCTCGATCAAAATATTACTACATTTTCAAAGTATTGTAACTCCTAATTGGTCAAAGCCTATTTTTTGCACTCTGTGAAATATGACTTTTTTTATATTATTGTAATGTTTGTGCAAATAACTTGAAGATAGTTTCTGTTTGTTAAAGCCGATATCCGATAATATATTGTTTGCTATTAAAAGGGTGAAGTGGAATATTCGAATAAGTTTATTTTTTCTAATCATAATTTAACTCTTATATTTAGTTTTAGTTTTAGTGTATGAGCACAACTTGCGAAAACTATATCATGAAGTATTCCATTTCTTTGAAATGACGTGGAATCTTTGATCTGGTCTCAAACAAAATATTACTACAAGTTTTTGAAAGTATTGTAACTCTTAATTGGTTACGGCCTTTTCTCTTTGCACTCTGTGAAATATGGCATTTTTAATGTTTCTGCAAGTAGCTTGAAGAGACTTTCTCTTTGTTAACGCCGCAATCTGATAACATATTGTTTTTTATTACAAAAGTGAAGTGGAATATGCAAATAAGTTTAATCTTCCTAATCATAATTTAACTCGTATACGTAGTTTTAGTTTAAATGTATGACAACAACTTGGGAAAACTATATCCTGAAATATTCCACTTCCTTCAAAGTGATGTGGAATGTTAGATCTGGTCTCGATCAAATGCTACTACTAGTTTTTCAAAGTATTGTAACTCTTAATTGGCTACGGCCTTTTTTCTTTGCACTCTGTGAAATATGGCATTTTTTATGTTTGTGCAACTAACTTGAAGATTATTTCTGTTTGTTGAAGCCGAAATCTGATAAAATATTGTTTGCTATTAAAAGGGTGAAGTGGAATATTCGAATAAGTTTATTTTTTCGAATCATAATTTAACTCGTATAACTAGTTTTAGTTTTAGTGTATGACCACAACTTGGGAAACCTATATGCTGAAATATTCCATTTCCTTGAAACCACGTGTACTCTTTGATCCGGTCTCGATCAAAATTGTACTACTAATTTTTCAAAGAATTCTGACTCTTAGTTGGTCACGTCCTTCTTCTTTTTTTTTCTTTTTTTTTGGACTCATTGAAATATGTCACTTTCCTGATTATGCAAGTAACCTGAAGAATCTTTGTGTTTTCTAACGCCGCAATCTGATGATATATTGTTTGCTATTACAAGGGTGAAGTGGAATATTCGAATGAGTATTTTTTCTAATCATAATTTAAGTCATATACTTAGTTTTAGTTTTATGTATGAGCACAACTTGAGAAAACTATATCCTGAAATATTCCACTTCCTTCAAAATAACGTGGAATCGTTGATCTGTTCTCGATCAAAATATTACTACATTTTCAAAGTATTGTAACTCCTAATTGGTCAAAGCCTATTTTTTGCACTCTGTGAAATATGACTTTTTTTATATTATTGTAATGTTTGTGCAAGTAACTTGAAGATAGTTTCTGTTTGTTATAGCCGATATCCGATAATATATTGTTTGCTATTAAAATAGTGAAGTGGCATATTCGAATAAGTTTATTTTTTCTAATCATAATTTAACTCTTATACTTAGTTTTAGTTTTAGTGTATGAGCACAACTTGCGAAAACTATATCATGAAGTATTCCATTTCTTTGAAATGACGTGGAATCTTTGATCTGGTCTCAAAATATTACTACAAGTTTTTGAAAGTATTGTAACTCTTAATTGGTTACGGCCTTTTCTCTTTGCACTCTGTGAAATATGGCATTTTTAATGTTTCTGCAAGTAGCTTGAAGAGACTTTCTCTTTGTTAACGCCGCAATCTGATAATATATTGTTTTTTATTACAAAAGTGATGTGGAATATTCAAATAAATTTATTCTTCCTAATCATAATTTAACTCGTATATTTAGTTTTAGTTTAAGTGTATGAGAACAACTTGGGAAAACTATATCCTGAAATATTCCATTTCCTTCAAAGTGATGTGGAATGTTAGATCTGGTCTCGATCAAAATACTGCTTCTAGTTTTTCAAAGTATTGTAACTCTTAATTGGTTAGGGCCTTTTTTCTTTGCACTCTGTGAAATATGGCATTTTTTATGTTTGTGCAAGTAGCTTAAAGGCTCTTTCTGTTTGTTAAAGCCGAAATCTGATAAAATATTGTTTGCTATTACAAGGGTGAAGTGGAATATTCGAAGAAGTTTATTTTTTCTAATCATAATTTAACTCGTATACTTAGTTTTAGTTTTAATGTATGAGCAAAACTTGAGAAAACTATATCCTGAAATATTCCATTTCCTTCAAAATGACGTGCAGTCTTTGATCTGTTTTCGATCAAAATACTGCTAATTTTTCAGAGTACAGTAACTCTTGATTGGTCATGGCCTTTTTTTTTGGTCTCTGTGAAATCTTGTCTTTTTTGTATTATTGTAATGTTTCTGCAAGTAACCTGAAGATAGTTTGTGTTTCTAAAATCCGATATCTGATAATATATTCTTTTCTATGACAAGGGTGAAGTGGAATATTCGAATAAATTTATTTTTTCTAATCATAATTTAATTCTTATACTTAGTTTTAGTTTTAGTGTATCAGCACACCTTGGGAAAACTATATGCTGAAATATTCCATTTCCTTGAAACGACGTGGACTCTTTGATCCGGTCTCGATCAAAATTGTACTACTAATTTTTCAAAGAATTCTGACTGTTAGTTGGTCACGGCCTTTTTTTTCTTTGGACTCTGTGAAATATGTCACTTTTCTGTTTATGCAAGTAACCTGAAGACTTTGTGTTTCTTAACGCCGCAATCTGACAGTATATTGTTTGCTATTACAAGGATGAAGTGGAATATTCGAATAAGTTTATTTTTTCTAATCATAATTTAACTCGTATGCCTAGGTTTAGTTTTAGTGTATGACCACAACTTGCGAAACCTATATCATGAAATGTTCCATTTCCTTGAAATGACGTGGAATCTTTGATTTCGTCTCAAAAAGAAAAATACTACTACTACGTTTTGAAAGTATTGTAACTCTTAATTCGTCACGGCCTCTTTTCTTCGCACTCTGTGAAATATGGCATTTTTTATGATTGTGCAAGTAACTTGGAGACTCTTTCTGTTTGTTAACGCCGAAACCTGATAGTATATTGTTTTCTATTACAAAAGTGAAGTGGAATATTCGAATAAGTTTATTTTTTCTAATCATAATTTAACTCGTATAATCTATAATGTAAATTTCTATTATATTATTAGATTCTACACGTCATCACCAGGTAATAAAGTAACTATTTTGATCGAAGCTTGAAATTCATTCACTTTCATCGTCTAGTCAACGTGTTTCAAAAAATCAACAGTTCACACAAAACATCTATACCGATATAAAACATATACCCATATCTCACATGTTTTTATTGATTTCCAAGGTAGCTTCTCTGAACCAACATCCATAAATAGGAGAAATCTTTAATCTCCGTTTGCACACTCAAATACAAATACTTAAAAGCAATTCCATAAATGCAAAAATATATAAATAAAAGTTGTATATATACCACCTCCAGCTCTCTTATCTAAAAGCATAAAGAAAAAAAATAAAGAAGAATAATCTCTTTTTCACCTACAGCATTATTTTAAGTTTGGATTTACAACTAATCGTAATAAAAGTCAAAAAAAACAAAGCTTTCACTGTCTAAAATCTTCATTAATAAAAAACAAAAATCTAATTTTATACAATATTTTATTTCTGTTTGCTCATATTATTATCAGTTATTTAGTTACAGTTAAACATATATACAAGTTTTAGTTTTAGTATATGAGCACAACTTGAGAAAGCTATATCCTGAAATATTCCATTTCCTTCAAAAGACGTGAAATCTTTGATCTGGTCTCGATCAAAATATTACCAGATTTTTAAAGTGTTGCAGCTCTTAATTGGTCAAGGCCTATTTTTCGGACTCTGTGAAATATGTTTTTTTTATATTACTGTAATGTTTGTGCAAGTAACTTGAAGATTCTTTGTGCTTGTTAACGCCGAAATCTGATAATATATTGTTTGCTTTTACAAAAGTGAAGTGGAATATTCGAATAAGTTTATTTTATTAATCATATATTATCTCGTATTCTTAGTTTTAGTTTTACTGTATGAGCACAACTTGCGAAAACTATATGCTGCAATATTCCATTTCCTTGAAATGACGTGGAATGGTAGATGTGGTCTCGATAAAATACTACTACTAGTATTTCAAAGTATTGTAACTCTTAATTGGCTACGGCCTTTTTTCTTTGCACTCTGTTAAATATGGCATTTTTTATGTTTGTGCAACTAACTTGAAGATTATTTCTGTTTGTTGAAGCCGAAATCTGATAAAATATTGTTTGCTATTAAAAGGGTGAAGTGGAATATTCGAATAAGTTTATTTTTTCGAATCATAATTTAACTCGTATAACTAGTTTTAGTTTTATGTATGAGCACAATTTGAGAAAACTATATCCTGAAATATTCCACTTCCTTCAAAATAACGTGGAATCGTTGATCTGTTCTCGATCAAAATATTACTACATTTTCAAAGTATTGTAACTCCTAATTGGTCAAAGCCTATTTTTTGCACTCTATGAAATATGACTTTTTTTATATTATTGTAATGTTTGTGCAAGTAACTTGAAGATAGTTTCTGTTTGTTAAAGCCGATATCCGATAATATATTGTTTGCTATTAAAAGGGTGAAGTGGAATATTCGAATAAGTTTATTTTTTCTAATCATAATTTAACTCTTATACTTAGTTTTAGTTTTAGTGTATGAGCACAACTTGCGAAAACTATATCATGAAATATTCCATTTCTTTGAAATGACGTGGAATCTTTGATCTGGTCTCAAACAAAATATTACTACAAGTTTTTGAAAGTATTTTAACTCTTAACTGGTTACGGCCTTTTCTCTTTGCACTCTGTGAAATATGGCATTTTTAATGTTTCTGCAAGTAGCTTGAAGAGACTTTCTCTTTGTTAACGCCGCAATCTGATAACATATTGTTTTTTATTACAAAAGTGAAGTGGAATATTCAAATAAGTTTATTCTTCCTAATCATAATTTAACTCGTATACGTAGTTTTAGTTTAAATGTATGAGAACAACTTGGGAAAACTATATCCTGAAATATTCCACTTCCTTCAAAGTGATGTGGAATGTTAGATCTGGTCTCGATCAAATGCTACTACTAGTTTTTCAAAGTATTGTAACTCTTAATTGGCTACGGCCTTTTTTCTTTGCACTCTGTGAAATATGGCATTTTTTATGTTTGTGCAACTAACTTGAAGATTATTTCTGTTTGTTGAAGCCGAAATCTGATAAAATATTGTTTGCTATTAAAAGGGTGAAGTGGAATATTCGAATAAGTTTATTTTTTCGAATCATAATTTAACTCGTATAACTAGTTTTAGTTTTAGTGTATGACCACAACTTGGGAAACCTATATGCTGAAATATTCCATTTCCTTGAAACGACGTGGACTCTTTGATCCGGTCTCGATCAAAATTGTACTACTAATTTTTCAAAGAATTCTGACTCTTAGTTGGTCACGGCCTACTTCTATTTTTTTTCGTTTTTTTTTTTTTTTTTTTTTTTGGACTCATTGAAATATGTCACTTTTCTGTTTATGCAAGTAACCTGAAGACTCTTTGTGTTTTCTAACGCCGCAATCTGATGATATATTGTTTGCTATTACAAGGGTGAAGTGGAATATTCGAATAAGTATTTTTTCTAATCATAATTTAAGTCATATACTTAGTTTTAGTTTTATGTATGAGCACAACTTTAGAAAACTATATCCTGAAATATTCCACTTCCTTCAAAATAACGTGGAATCGTTGATCTGTTCTCGATCAAAATATTACTACATTTTCAAAGTATTGTAACTCCTAATTGGTCAAAGCCTATTTTTTGCACTCTGTGAAATATGACTTTTTTTATATTATTGTAATGTTTGTGCAAATAACTTGAAGATAGTTTCTGTTTGTTAAAGCCGATATCCGATAATATATTGTTTGCTATTAAAAGGGTGAAGTGGAATATTCGAATAAGTTTATTTTTTCTAATCATAATTTAACTCTTATATTTAGTTTTAGTTTTAGTGTATGAGCACAACTTGCGAAAACTATATCATGAAGTATTCCATTTCTTTGAAATGACGTGGAATCTTTGATCTGGTCTCAAACAAAATATTACTACAAGTTTTTGAAAGTATTGTAACTCTTAATTGGTTACGGCCTTTTCTCTTTGCACTCTGTGAAATATGGCATTTTTAATGTTTCTGCAAGTAGCTTGAAGAGACTTTCTCTTTGTTAACGCCGCAATCTGATAACATATTGTTTTTTATTACAAAAGTGAAGTGGAATATGCAAATAAGTTTAATCTTCCTAATCATAATTTAACTCGTATACGTAGTTTTAGTTTAAATGTATGACAACAACTTGGGAAAACTATATCCTGAAATATTCCACTTCCTTCAAAGTGATGTGGAATGTTAGATCTGGTCTCGATCAAATGCTACTACTAGTTTTTCAAAGTATTGTAACTCTTAATTGGCTACGGCCTTTTTTCTTTGCACTCTGTGAAATATGGCATTTTTTATGTTTGTGCAACTAACTTGAAGATTATTTCTGTTTGTTGAAGCCGAAATCTGATAAAATATTGTTTGCTATTAAAAGGGTGAAGTGGAATATTCGAATAAGTTTATTTTTTCGAATCATAATTTAACTCGTATAACTAGTTTTAGTTTTAGTGTATGACCACAACTTGGGAAACCTATATGCTGAAATATTCCATTTCCTTGAAACCACGTGTACTCTTTGATCCGGTCTCGATCAAAATTGTACTACTAATTTTTCAAAGAATTCTGACTCTTAGTTGGTCACGTCCTTCTTCTTTTTTTTTCTTT
Source organism: Thermobia domestica (assembly GCF_964235325.1). NCBI lineage: Eukaryota > Metazoa > Arthropoda > Insecta > Zygentoma > Lepismatidae > Thermobia > Thermobia domestica. The sequence goes on from NC_137468.1 coordinate 72,147,638, forward strand.
TTTTTTGGACTCATTGAAATATGTCACTTTCCTGATTATGCAAGTAACCTGAAGAATCTTTGTGTTTTCTAACGCCGCAATCTGATGATATATTGTTTGCTATTACAAGGGTGAAGTGGAATATTCGAATGAGTATTTTTTCTAATCATAATTTAAGTCATATACTTAGTTTTAGTTTTATGTATGAGCACAACTTGAGAAAACTATATCCTGAAATATTCCACTTCCTTCAAAATAACGTGGAATCGTTGATCTGTTCTCGATCAAAATATTACTACATTTTCAAAGTATTGTAACTCCTAATTGGTCAAAGCCTATTTTTTGCACTCTGTGAAATATGACTTTTTTTATATTATTGTAATGTTTGTGCAAGTAACTTGAAGATAGTTTCTGTTTGTTATAGCCGATATCCGATAATATATTGTTTGCTATTAAAATAGTGAAGTGGCATATTCGAATAAGTTTATTTTTTCTAATCATAATTTAACTCTTATACTTAGTTTTAGTTTTAGTGTATGAGCACAACTTGCGAAAACTATATCATGAAGTATTCCATTTCTTTGAAATGACGTGGAATCTTTGATCTGGTCTCAAAATATTACTACAAGTTTTTGAAAGTATTGTAACTCTTAATTGGTTACGGCCTTTTCTCTTTGCACTCTGTGAAATATGGCATTTTTAATGTTTCTGCAAGTAGCTTGAAGAGACTTTCTCTTTGTTAACGCCGCAATCTGATAATATATTGTTTTTTATTACAAAAGTGATGTGGAATATTCAAATAAATTTATTCTTCCTAATCATAATTTAACTCGTATATTTAGTTTTAGTTTAAGTGTATGAGAACAACTTGGGAAAACTATATCCTGAAATATTCCATTTCCTTCAAAGTGATGTGGAATGTTAGATCTGGTCTCGATCAAAATACTGCTTCTAGTTTTTCAAAGTATTGTAACTCTTAATTGGTTAGGGCCTTTTTTCTTTGCACTCTGTGAAATATGGCATTTTTTATGTTTGTGCAAGTAGCTTAAAGGCTCTTTCTGTTTGTTAAAGCCGAAATCTGATAAAATATTGTTTGCTATTACAAGGGTGAAGTGGAATATTCGAAGAAGTTTATTTTTTCTAATCATAATTTAACTCGTATACTTAGTTTTAGTTTTAATGTATGAGCACAACTTGAGAAAACTATATCCTGAAATATTCCATTTCCTTCAAAATGACGTGCAGTCTTTGATCTGTTTTCGATCAAAATACTGCTAATTTTTCAGAGTACAGTAACTCTTGATTGGTCATGGCCTTTTTTTTTGGTCTCTGTGAAATCTTGTCTTTTTTGTATTATTGTAATGTTTCTGCAAGTAACCTGAAGATAGTTTGTGTTTCTAAAATCCGATATCTGATAATATATTCTTTTCTATGACAAGGGTGAAGTGGAATATTCGAATAAATTTATTTTTTCTAATCATAATTTAATTCTTATACTTAGTTTTAGTTTTAGTGTATCAGCACACCTTGGGAAAACTATATGCTGAAATATTCCATTTCCTTGAAACGACGTGGACTCTTTGATCCGGTCTCGATCAAAATTGTACTACTAATTTTTCAAAGAATTCTGACTGTTAGTTGGTCACGGCCTTTTTTTTCTTTGGACTCTGTGAAATATGTCACTTTTCTGTTTATGCAAGTAACCTGCAGACTTTGTGTTTCTTAACGCCGCAATCTGACAGTATATTGTTTGCTATTACAAGGATGAAGTGGAATATTCGAATAAGTTTATTTTTTCTAATCATAATTTAACTCGTATGCCTAGGTTTAGTTTTAGTGTATGACCACAACTTGCGAAACCTATATCATGAAATGTTCCATTTCCTTGAAATGACGTGGAATCTTTGATTTCGTCTCAAAAAGAAAAATACTACTACTACGTTTTGAAAGTATTGTAACTCTTAATTCGTCACGGCCTCTTTTCTTCGCACTCTGTGAAATATGGCATTTTTTATGATTGTGCAAGTAACTTGGAGACTCTTTCTGTTTGTTAACGCCGAAACCTGATAGTATATTGTTTTCTATTACAAAAGTGAAGTGGAATATTCGAATAAGTTTATTTTTTCTAATCATAATTTAACTCGTATAATCTATAATGTAAATTTCTATTATATTATTAGATTCTACACGTCATCACCAGGTAATAAAGTAACTATTTTGATCGAAGCTTGAAATTCATTCACTTTCATCGTCTAGTCAACGTGTTTCAAAAAATCAACAGTTCACACAAAACATCTATACCGATATAAAACATATACCCATATCTCACATGTTTTTATTGATTTCCAAGGTAGCTTCTCTGAACCAACATCCATAAATAGGAGAAATCTTTAATCTCCGTTTGCACACTCAAATACAAATACTTAAAAGCAATTCCATAAATGCAAAAATATATAAATAAAAGTTGTATATATACCACCTCCAGCTCTCTTATCTAAAAGCATAAAGAAAAAAAATAAAGAAGAATAATCTCTTTTTCACCTACAGCATTATTTTAAGTTTGGATTTACAACTAATCGTAATAAAAGTCAAAAAAAACAAAGCTTTCACTGTCTAAAATCTTCATTAATAAAAAACAAAAATCTAATTTTATACAATATTTTATTTCTGTTTGCTCATATTATTATCAGTTATTTAGTTACAGTTAAACATATATACAAGTTTTAGTTTTAGTATATGAGCACAACTTGAGAAAGCTATATCCTGAAATATTCCATTTCCTTCAAAAGACGTGAAATCTTTGATCTGGTCTCGATCAAAATATTACCAGATTTTTAAAGTGTTGCAGCTCTTAATTGGTCAAGGCCTATTTTTCGGACTCTGTGAAATATGTTTTTTTTATATTACTGTAATGTTTGTGCAAGTAACTTGAAGATTCTTTGTGCTTGTTAACGCCGAAATCTGATAATATATTGTTTGCTTTTACAAAAGTGAAGTGGAATATTCGAATAAGTTTATTTTTTTAATCATATATTATCTCGTATTCTTAGTTTTAGTTTTACTGTATGAGCACAACTTGCGAAAACTATATGCTGCAATATTCCATTTCCTTGAAATGACGTGGAATGGTAGATGTGGTCTCGATAAAATACTACTACTAGTATTTCAAAGTATTGTAACTCTTAATTGGCTACGGCCTTTTTTCTTTGCACTCTGTTAAATATGGCATTTTTTATGTTTGTGCAACTAACTTGAAGATTATTTCTGTTTGTTGAAGCCGAAATCTGATAAAATATTGTTTGCTATTAAAAGGGTGAAGTGGAATATTCGAATAAGTTTATTTTTTCGAATCATAATTTAACTCGTATAACTAGTTTTAGTTTTATGTATGAGCACAATTTGAGAAAACTATATCCTGAAATATTCCACTTCCTTCAAAATAACGTGGAATCGTTGATCTGTTCTCGATCAAAATATTACTACATTTTCAAAGTATTGTAACTCCTAATTGGTCAAAGCCTATTTTTTGCACTCTATGAAATATGACTTTTTTTATATTATTGTAATGTTTGTGCAAGTAACTTGAAGATAGTTTCTGTTTGTTAAAGCCGATATCCGATAATATATTGTTTGCTATTAAAAGGGTGAAGTGGAATATTCGAATAAGTTTATTTTTTCTAATCATAATTTAACTCTTATACTTAGTTTTAGTTTTAGTGTATGAGCACAACTTGCGAAAACTATATCATGAAATATTCCATTTCTTTGAAATGACGTGGAATCTTTGATCTGGTCTCAAACAAAATATTACTACAAGTTTTTGAAAGTATTTTAACTCTTAACTGGTTACGGCCTTTTCTCTTTGCACTCTGTGAAATATGGCATTTTTAATGTTTCTGCAAGTAGCTTGAAGAGACTTTCTCTTTGTTAACGCCGCAATCTGATAACATATTGTTTTTTATTACAAAAGTGAAGTGGAATATTCAAATAAGTTTATTCTTCCTAATCATAATTTAACTCGTATACGTAGTTTTAGTTTAAATGTATGAGAACAACTTGGGAAAACTCTATCCTGAAATATTCCACTTCCTTCAAAGTGATGTGGAATGTTAGATCTGGTCTCGATCAAATGCTACTACTAGTTTTTCAAAGTATTGTAACTCTTAATTGGCTACGGCCTTTTTTCTTTGCACTCTGTGAAATATGGCATTTTTTATGTTTGTGCAACTAACTTGAAGATTATTTCTGTTTGTTGAAGCCGAAATCTGATAAAATATTGTTTGCTATTAAAAGGGTGAAGTGGAATATTCGAATAAGTTTATTTTTTCGAATCATAATTTAACTCGTATAACTAGTTTTAGTTTTAGTGTATGACCACAACTTGGGAAACCTATATGCTGAAATATTCCATTTCCTTGAAACGACGTGGACTCTTTGATCCGGTCTCGATCAAAATTGTACTACTAATTTTTCAAAGAATTCTGACTCTTAGTTGGTCACGGCCTACTTCTATTTTTTTTCGTTTTTTTTTTTTTTTTTTTTTGGACTCATTGAAATATGTCACTTTTCTGTTTATGCAAGTAACCTGAAGACTCTTTGTGTTTTCTAACGCCGCAATCTGATGATATATTGTTTGCTATTACAAGGGTGAAGTGGAATATTCGAATAAGTATTTTTTCTAATCATAATTTAAGTCATATACTTAGTTTTAGTTTTATGTATGAGCACAACTTGAGAAAACTATATCCTGAAATATTCCACTTCCTTCAAAATAACGTGGAATCGTTGATCTGTTCTCGATCAAAATATTACTACATTTTCAAAGTATTGTAACTCCTAATTGGTCAAAGCCTATTTTTTGCACTCTATGAAATATGACTTTTTTTATATTATTGTAATGTTTGTGCAAGTAACTTGAAGATAGTTTCTGTCTGTTATAGCCGATATCCGATAATATATTGTTTGCTATTAAAATAGTGAAGTGGCATATTCGAATAAGTTTATATTTTCTAATCATAATTTAACTCTTATACTTAGTTTTAGTTTTAGTGTATGAGCACAACTTGCGAAAACTATATCATGAAGTATTCCATTTCTTTGAAATGACGGGGAATTTTTAATCTGGTCTCAAAATATTACTACAAGTTTTTGAAAGTATTGTAACTCTTAATTGGTTACGGCCTTTTCTCTTTGCACTCTGTGAAATATGGCATTTTTAATGTTTCTGCAAGTAGCTTGAAGAGACTTTCTCTTTGTTAACGCCGCAATCTGATAATATATTGTTTTTTATTACAAAAGTGATGTGGAATATTCAAATAAATTTATTCTTCCTAATCATAATTTAACTCGTATACTTAGTTTTAGTTTAAGTGTATGAGAACAACTTGGGAAAACTATATCCTGAAATATTCCATTTCCTTCAAAGTGATGTGGAATGTTAGATCTGGTCTCGATCAAAATACTACTACTAGTTTTTCAAAGTATTGTAACTCTTAATTGGTTAGGGACTTTTTTCTTTGCACTCTGTGAAATATGGCATTTTTTATGATTGTGCAAGTAACTTGGAGACTCTTTCTGTTTGTTAACGCCGAAACCTGATAGTATATTGTTTTCTATTACAAAAGTGAAGTGGAATATTCGAATAAGTTTATTTTTTCTAATCATAATTTAACTCGTATAATCTATAATGTAAATTTCTATTATATTATTAGATTCTACACGTCATCACCAGGTAATAAAGTAACTATTTTGATCGAAGCTTGAAATTCATTCACTTTCATCGTCTAGTCAACGTGTTTCAAAAAATCAACAGTTCACACAAAACATGTATACCGATATAAAACATATACCCATATCTCACATGTTTTTATCGATTTCCAAGGTAGCTTCTCTGAACCAACATCCATAAATAGGAGAAATCTTTAATCTCCGTTTGCACACTCAAATCCAAATACTTAAAAGCAATTCCATAAATGCAAAAATATATAAATAAAAGTTGTATATATACCATCTCCAGCTCTCTTATCTAAAAGCATAAAGAAAAAAATAAAGAAGAATAATCTCTTTTTCACCTACAGCATTATTTTAAGTTTGGATTTACAACTAATCGTAATAAAAGTCAAAAAAACAAAGTTTCACTGTTTAAAATCTTCATTAATAAAAAACAAAAATCTAATTTTATACAATATTTTATTTTTGTTTGCTCATATTATTATCAGTTAGTTAGTTACAGTTAAACATATATACAAGTTTTAGTTTTAGTATATGAGCAACACTTGAGAAAGCTATATCCTGAAATATTCCATTTCCTTCAAAGGACGTGAAATCTTTGATCTGGTCTCGATCAAAATATTACCAGATTTTTAAAGTGTTGCAGCTCTTAATTGGTCAAGTCCTATTTTTTGTACTCTGTGAAATATGTTTTTTTTATATTATTGTAATGTTTGTGCAAGTAACTTGAAGATTCTTTGTGCTTGTTAACGCCGAAATCTGATCATATATTGTTTGCTTTTACAAAAGTGAAGTGGAATATTCGAATAAGTTTATTTTTTCAATCATATATTATCTCGTATTCTTAGTTTTAGTTTTAGTGTATGAGCACAACTTGCGAAAACTATATGCTGCAATATTCCATTTCCTTGAAATGACGCGGAATGGTACATGTGGTCTCGATAAGATACTACTACTAGTATTTCAAAGTATTGTAACTCTTAATTGGCTACGGCCTTTTTTCTTTGCACTCTGTGAAATATGGCATTTTTTATGTTTGTGCAACTAACTTGAAGATTATTTCTGTTTGTTGAAGCCGAAATCTGATAAAATATTGTTTGCTATTAAAAGGGTGAAGTGGAATATTCGAATAAGTTTATTTTTTCGAATCATAATTTAACTCGTATAACTAGTTCTAGTTTTATGTATGAGCACAACTTGAGAAAACTATATCCTGAAATATTCCACTTCCTTCAAAATAACGTGGAATCGTTGATCTGTTCTCGATCAAAATATTACTTCATTTTCAAAGTATTGTAACTCTTAATTGGTCAAAGCCTATTTTTTGCACTCTGTGAAATATGACTTTTTTTATATTATTGTAATGTTTGTGCAAGTAACTTGAAGATAGTTTCTGTTTGTTAAAGCCGATATCCGATAATATATTGTTTGCTATTAAAAGGGTGAAGTGGAATATTCGAATAAGTTTATTTTTTCTAATCATAACTTAACTCTTATACTTAGTTTTAGTTTTAGTGTATGAGCACAACTTGCGAAAACTATATCATGAAATATTCCATTTCTTTGAAATGACGTGGAATCTTTGATCTGGTCTCAAACAAAATATTACTACAAGTTTTTGAAAGTATTGTAACTCTTAATTGGTTACGGCCTTTTCTCTTTGCACTCTGTGAAATATGCCATTTTTAATGTTTCTGCAAGTAGCTTGAAGAGACTTTCTCTTTGTTAACGCCGCAATCTGATAACATATTGTTTTTTATTACAAAAGTGAAGTGGAATATTCAAATAAGTTTATTCTTCCTAATCATAATTTAACTCGTATACGTAGTTTTAGTTTAAATGTATGAGAACAACTTGGGAAAACTATATCCTGAAATATTCCACTTCCTTCAAAGTGATGTGGAATGTTAGATCTGGTCTCGATCAAATGCTACTACTAGTTTTTCAAAGTATTGTAACTCTTAATTGCCTACGGCCTTTTTTCTTTGCACTCTGTGAAATATGGCATTTTTTATGTTTGTGCAACTAACTTGAAGATTATTTCTGTTTGTTGAAGCCGAAATCTGATAAAATATTGTTTGCTATTAAAAGGGTGAAGTGGAATATTCGAATAAGTTTATTTTTTCGAAGCATAATTTAACTCGTATACCTAGTTTTAATTTTACTGTATGAGCACAATTTGGGAAACCTATTCTGAAATATTCCATTTCCTTGAAACGACGTGGACACTTTGATCCGGTCTCGATCAAAATTGTACTACTAATTTTTCAAAGAATACTGACTCTTAGTTGGTCACGGCTTTCCTCTTTTTTCTTCTTTTTTTTTTTAACTGTGAAATATGTCACTTTTCTGTTTATGCAAGTAACCTAGAGACTCTTTGTGTTTTATAATGCCGCAATCTGATGATATATTGTTTGCTATTACAAGGGTGAAGTGGAATATTCGAATAAGTATTTTTTCTAATCATAATTTAAGTCATATACTTAGTTTCAGTTTTATGTATAAGCACAACTTGAGAAAACTATATCCTGAAATATTCCACTTCCTTCAAAATAACGCGGAATCGTTGATCTGTTCTCGATCAAAATATTACTACATTTTCAAAGTATTGTAACTCCTAATTGGTCAAAGCCTATTTTTTGCACTCTGTGAAATATGACTTTTTTTATATTATTGTAATGTTTGTGCAAGTAACTTGAAGATAGTTTCTGTTTGTTAAAGCCGATATCCGATAATATATTGTTTGCTATTAAAAGGGTGAAGTGGAATATTCGAATAAGTTTATTTTTTCTAATCATAATTTAACTCTTATATTTAGTTTTAGTTTTAGTGTATGAGCACAACTTGCGAAAACTATATCATGAAGTATTCCATTTCTTTGAAATGACGTGGAATCTTTGATCTGGTCTCAAATAAAATATTACTACAAGTTTTTGAAAGTATTGTAACTCTTAATTGGTTACGGCCTTTTCTCTTTGCACTCTGTGAAATATGGCATTTTTAATGTTTCTGCAAGTAGCTTGAAGAGACTTTCTCTTTGTTAACGCCGCAATCTGATAATATATTCTTTTTTATTACAAAAGTGAAGTGGAATTTTCAAATAAGTTTATTCCTCCTAATCATAATTTAACTCTTATACTTAGTTTTAGTTTAAGTGTATGAGAACAACTTGGGAAAACTATATCCTGAAATATTCCATTTCCTTCAAAGTGATGTGGAATGTTAGATCTGGTCTCGATCAAATGCTACTACTAGTTTTTCAAAGTATTGTAACTCTTATTTGGCTACGGCCTTTTTTCTTTGCACTCTGTTAAATATGGCATTTTTTACGTTTGTGCAACTAACTTGAAGATTATTTCTGTTTGGTAACGCCGAAACCTGATAGTATATTGTTTTCTATTACAAAAGTGAAGTGGAATATTCGAATAAGTTTATTTTTTCTAATCATAATTTAACTCGTATAATCTATAATGTAAATTTCTATTATATTATTAGATTCTACACGTCATCACCAGGTAATAAAGTAACTATTTTGATCGAAGCTTGAAATTCATTCACTTTCATTGTCTAGTCAACGTGTTTCAAAAAACCAACAGTTCACACAAAACATCTATACCGATATAAAACATATACCCATATCTCACATGTATTTATCGATTTCCAAGGTAGCTTCTCTGAACCAACATCCATAAATAGGAGAAATCTTTAATCTCCGTTTGCACACTCAAATCCAAATACTTAAAAGCAATTCCATAAATGCAAAAATATATAAATAAAAGTTGTATATATACCACCTCCAGCTCCCTTATCTAAAAGCATAAAGAAAAAAAATAAAGAAGAATAATCTCTTTTTCACCTACAGCATTATTTTAAGTTTGGATTTACAACTAATCGTAATAAAAGTCAAAAAAACAAAGCTTTCACTGTCTAAAATCTTCATTAATAAAAAACCAAAATCTAATTTTATACAATATTTTATTTCTGTTTGCTCATATTATTATCAGTTAGTTAGTTACAGTTAAACATATATACTAGTTTTAGTTTTAGTATATGAGCACAACTTGAGAAAGCTATATCCTGAAATATCCCATTTCCTTGAAAGGACGTGAAATCTTTGATCTGGTCTCGATCAAAATATTACCAGATTTTTAAAGTGTTGCAGCTCTTAATTGGTCAAGGCCTATTTTTTGGACTCTGTGAAATATGGTTTTTTTTATATTATTGTAATGTTTTTGCAAGTAACTTGAACATTCTTTGTGCTTGTTAACGCCGAAATCTGATAATATATTGTTTGCTTTTAGAAAAGTGAAGTGGAATATTCGAATAAGTTTATTTTTTTAATCATATATTATCTCGTATTCTTAGTTTTATTTTAGTGTATGAGCACAACCTGGGAACACTATATGTTGAAATATTCCATTTCCCTTAAATGACGTGAAATCCTTCATCTGGTCTCGGGGTCAAAGTACTACTACTATATCTTCAAAGTATTGTAATTCTTAATTGGTCACTGCTTTTTTTTTGACTTTGTGAAATATGGCATTTTTTTATGTTTGTGCAAGTAACTTGAAGACTCTTTCTCTTTGTTAATGCCGAAATCTGATAATATATTGTTTTCTATTACAAAAGTGAAGTGGAATATTCGAATAAGTTTATTTTTTTAATCATAATTTATCTCGTATTCTTAGTTTTAGTTTTAGTGTATGAGCACAACTTGCGAAAACTATATGCTGCAATATTCCGTTTCCTTCAAATGACGTGGAATGGTAGATGTGGTCTCGATCAAATACTACTACTAGTTTTTCAAAGTATTGTAACTCTTAATTGGCTACGGCTTTCTTCTTTGCACTCTGTGAAATATGGCATTTTTTATGTTTGTGCAACTAACTTGAAGATTATTTCTGTTTGTTGAAGCCGAAATCTGATAAAATATTGTTTGCTATTAAAAGGGTGAAGTGGAATATTCGAATAAGTTTATTTTTTCGAATCATAATTTAAGTCATATACTTAGTTTTAGTTTTATGTATGAGCACAACTTGAGAAAACTATATCCTGAAATATTCCACTTCTTTCAAAATAACGTGGAATCGTTGATCTGGTCTCGATCAAAATATTACTACATTTTCAAAGTACTGTAACTCCTAATTCGTCAAAGCCTATTTTTTGCACTCTGTGAAATATGACTTTTTTTATATTATTGTAATGTTTGTGCAAGTAACTTGAAGATAGTTTGTGTTTGTTAAAGCCGATATCCGATAATATATTGTTTGCTATTAAAAGGGTGAAGTGGAATATTCGAATAAGTTTATTTTTTCTAATCATAATTTAACTCTTATACTTAGTTTTAGTTTTAGTGTATGAGCACAACTTGCGAAAACTATATCATGAAATATTCCATTTCTTTGAAATGACGTGGAATCTTTGATCTGGTCACGATCAAAATACTACTACTAGTTTTTCAAAGTATTGTAACTCTTAATTGGTTAGGGCCTTTTTTCCTTGCACTCTGTGAAATATGGCATTTTTTATGTTTATATAATTAGCTTAAAGGCTCTTTCTGTTTGTTAAAGCCGAAATCTGATAAAATATTGTTTGCTATTACAAGGGTGAAGTGGAATATTCGAAGAAGTTTATTTTTTCTAATCATAATTTAACTCGTATACTTAGTTTTAGTTTTAATGTATGAGCACAACTTGAGAAAACTATATCCTGAAATATTCCATTTCCTTCAAAATGACGTGCAGTCTTTGATCTGTTTTCGATCAAAATACTGCTCATTTTTCAAAGTACAGTAACTCTTGATTGGTCATGGCCTTTTTTTTTTGGACTCTGTGAAATCTTGTCTTTTTTTGTATTATTGTAATGTTTCTGCAAATAACCTGAGGATAGTTTGTGTTTCTAAAATCCGATATCTGATAATATATTGTTTTCCATTACAAGGGTGAAGTGGAATATTCGAATAAATTTATTTTTTCTAATCATAATATACACCATAAGGAAAATCAAAGATAGCAACCAGGGCCTAGAGTTGAACGGCATTCACCAGGTTATGGCATATGCTGATGATGTAAATTTAAAGAGGATGATAGGAGAACAGTAGAAATAAATGCAGAGATCTTATTAAACGCTTGCAGGGACATGGGTTTAGAAGTAAATGCAGAGAAAACTAAATACATGGAAGTGCGTCGGGACCGTAATACGGCAAATTGTGGAGGCGTTAAAATATTAAATAATACTTTTGATAAAGTGGATACTTTCAAATATTTAGGATCAATATTAACAGACGAAAATCATATTCACGAAGAAATTAAATGTCGACTAAAAGCGGGGAATTCGTGTTACTATTCGGTTCAAAATCTCTTGTCGTCGCGAATTCTGTCGAGGAATTTGAAGCTTAAAATATATAAAACGATAATCATGCCTGTTGTTCTGTATGGTTGTGAAACATGGTCGCTTACTCTGAGGGAAGAACATGGACTGAAAGTATTTGAGAACAGGATCCTGAGAAGAATATTCGGACCCAAGAGGAACGAGAATGGGGAATAGCGGAAGCTTCATAACGAGGAACGACATAGTTTATACGGTTTACCCAACATTGTTAGGGTCGTTAAGTCTAGGAGGCTTAGGTGGGCAGGTCATGTAGCTAGAATGGAAGAAAGTAGAAACGCTTTCAAAGTCTTGACTGGTAGACCCATAGGAAAACTACCATTAGGAAGACCTAGGCGCAGATGGGAGGACAATATTAAGATGGATCTCGCCGAGATAGGAATACAAAGTAGAAACTGGATGCAATTAGCTAAGGATAGAAGTCAGTGGAGAGCTTTTGTGAACGCGGCACTGAACCTCCGGGTTCCATAGGCCATAGAGTTAGTTAGTTAGTTAGCTTAGGTTTAGTTTTAGTGTATGAGCACAACTTGCGAAACCTATATCATGAAATGTTCCATTTCCTTGAAATGACGTGGAATCTTTGATTTCGTATCAAAAAAATACTACTACTACTTTTTAAAAGTATTGTAACTCTTAGTTCGTCACGGCCTCTTTTCTTCGCACTCTGTGAAATATGGCATTTTTTATGATTGTGCAAGTAACTTGGAGACTCTTTCTGTTTGTTAACGCCGAAATCTGATAATATATTGTTTTCTATTACAAAAGTGAAATGGAATATTCGAATAAGTTTATTTTTTCTAATCATAATTTAACTCGTATAATCTATAATGTAAATTTCTATTATATTATTAGATTCTACACATCATCACCAGGTAATAAAGTAACTATTTTTATCGAAGCTTGAAATTCATTCACTTTCATCGTCTAGTCAACGTGTTTCAAAACATCAACAGTTCACACTAAACATCTATATATATATATAAAACATATACCCATATCTCACGTGTTTTTATTGATTTCCAAGGTAGCTTCTCTGAACCAACATCCATAAATAGGAGAAATCTTTAATCTCCGTTTGCACACTCAAATCCACATACTTAAAAGCAATTCCATAAATGCAAAAATATATAAATAAAAGTTGTATATATACCACATCCAGCTCTCTTATCTAAAAGCATACAGAAAAAAATAAAGAAGAATAATCTCTTTTTCACCTACAGCATTATTTTAAGTTTGGATTTTTAACTAATCGTAATAAAAGTCAAAAAAACAAAGTTTTCACTGTCTAAAATCTTCATTAATAAAAAACAAAAATCTAATTTTATACAATATTTTATTTCTGTTTGCTCATATTATTATCACTTAGTTAGTTACAGTTAAACATATATACTAGTTTTAGTTTTAGTATATGAGCACAACTTGAGAAAGCTATATTCTGAAATATTCCATTTCCTTGAAAGGACGTGAAATCTTTGATCTGGTCTCGATGAAATTTTACTAGATTTTTAAAGTGTTGCAGCTCTTAATTGGTCAAGGCCTATTTTTTGGACTCTGTGAAATATGTTTTTTTAATATTATTGTAATGTTTGTGCAAGTAACTTGAAGATTCTTTGTGCTTGTTAACGCCGAAATCTGATAATATATTGTTTGCTTTTACAAAAGTGAAGTGGAATATTCGAGTAAGTTTATTTTTTTAATCATAATTTATCTCGTATTCTTAGTTTTAGTTTCATTGTATGAGCACACCTTGGGAAAACTATATACTCAAAAATTCAATTTCCTTGAAATGACGCGGAATGTTAGATCTGGTCTCATTCAAAATACTACTACTAGTTTTTCAAAGTATTGTAACTATTAATTGGTTACGGCCTTTTTTCTTTGCACTCTGTGAAATATGGCATTTTTTATGTTTGCGCAAGTAACTTGAAGACTCTTTCTCTTTGTTAACGCCAAAATCTGATAATATATTGTTCTCTATTACAAAAGTGGAGCGGAATATTCGAAGAACTTTATTTTTTTAATCATAATTAATCTCCTATTCTTAGTTTTAGTTTTAGTGTATAAGCACAAATTGCGAAAACTATATGCTCAAAAATTCAATTTCCTTGAAATGACGCGAAATGTTAGATCTGGTCTCATTCAAAATACTACTACTAATTTTTCAAAGTATTGTAACTATTAATTGGTTACGGTTTTTTTGTTTGCACTCTGTGAAATATGGCGTTTTTTATGTTTGTGCAAGTAACTTGAAGACTCTTTCTCTTTGTTAACGCCGAAATCTGATAATATATTGTTTTCTATTACAAAAGTGAAGTGGAATATTCGAATAAGTTTATTTTTCCAATCATAATTTAACTCGTACACTTAGTTTTACTTTTAGTGTGTGAGCACAACTTGGGAAAACTATATGCTGCAATATTCCATTTCCTTGAAATGACGTGGAATGGTAGATCTGGTCTCTATCAAATACTACTACTAGTTTTAAAAGTATTGTAACTCTTAATTGCCTACGGCCTTTTTTCTTTGCACTCTGCAAAATATGGCATTTTTTATGTTTGTGCAACTAACTTGATGATTATTTCTGTTTGTTGAAGCCGAAATCTGATAAAATATTGTTTGGTATTAAAAGGGTGAAGTGGAATATTCGAATAAGTTTATTGTTTCGAATCATAATTTAACTCGTATAACTAGTTTTAGTTTTAGTGTATGAGCATAACTTGGGAAACTTATATGCTGAAATATTCCATTTCCTTGAAACGACGTGGACTCTTTGATCCGGCCTAGATCAAAATTGTACTACTAATTTTTCAAAGAATTCTGACTCTTAGTTGGTCACGGCCTTCTTCTTTTTTATTCTTTTTTTGGAGTCTGTGAAATATGTCACTTTTCTGTTTATGCACGTAAACTGGAGACTCTTTGTGTTTTCTAACGCCGCAATCCGATGATATATTGTTTGCTATTACAAGGGTGAAGTGAAATATTCGAATAAGTTTTTTTTCTAATCATAATTAAAGTCATATACTTAGTTTTAGTTTTATGTATGAGCACAACTTGAGAAAACTATATCCTGAAATATTCCACTTCCTTCAAAATAACGTGGAATCGTTGATCTGGTCTCGATAAAAAAAAATTACTACATTTTCAAAGTATCGTAACTCGTAATTGGTCAAAGCCTATTTTTTGCACTCTGTGAAATATGACTTTTTTTATATTATTGTAATGTTTGTGCAAGTAACTTGAAGATAGTTTCTGTTTGTTAAAGCCGATATTCGATAATATATTGTTTGCTATTAAAAGGGTGAAGTGGAATATTCGAATAAGTTTATTTTTTCTAATCATAATTTAACTCTTATACTTAGTTTTAGTTTTAGTGTATGAGCACAACTTGCGAAAACTATATCATGAAGTATTCCATTTCTTTGAAATGACGTGGAATCTTTGATCTGGTCTCAAACAAAATATTTCTACAAGTTTTTGAAAGTATTGTAACTCTTAATTGGTTACGGCCTTTTCTCTTTGCACTCTGTGAAATATGGCATTTTTAATGTTTCTGCAAGTAGCTTGAAGAGACTTTCTCTTTGTTAACGCCGCAATCTGATAATATATTGTTTTTTATTACAAAAGTGAAGTGGAATATTCAAATAAGTTTATTCTTCCTAATCATAATTTAAATCGTATACTTAGTTTTAGTTTAAGTGTATGAGAACAACTTGGGAAAACTATATCCTGAAATAATCCATTTCCTTCAAAGTGATGTGGAATGTTAGATCTGGTCTCGATCAAATGCTACTACTAGCTTTTCAAAGTATTGTAACTCTTAATTGGTTAGGGCCTTTTTTCCTTGCACTCTGTGTAATATGGCATTTTTTATGTTTGTGCAACTAACTTGATGATTATTTCTGTTTGTTGAAGCCGAAATCTGATAAAATATTGTTTGCTATTAAAAGGGTGAAGTGGAATATTCGAATAAGTTTATTTTTCGAATCATAATTTAACTCGTATACCTAGTTTTAGTTTTACTGTATGAGCACAATTTGGGAAACCTATTCTGAAATATTCCATTTCCTTGAAACGACGTGGACTCTTTGATCCGGTCTCGATCAAGATTGTACTACTAATTTTTCAAAGAATTCTGACTCTTAGTTGGTCACGGCCTCCTTTTTTTTTTTTTTTTAACTGTGAACAATGTCACTTTTCTGTTTATGCAAGTAACCTGGAGACTCTTTCTGTTCTATAACGACGCAATCTGATGATATATTGCTTGCTATTACAAAAGTGAAGTGGAATATTCGAATAAGTTTTTTTTTTCTAATCATAATTTAACTCATATACTTAGTTTTAGTTTTAGTGTATGAGCACAACTTGCGAAAACTATATCATGAAATATTCCATTTCTTTGAAATGACGTGGAATCTTTGATCTGGTCACGATCAAAATACTACTACTAGTTTTTCAAAGTATTGTAACTCTTAATTGGTTAGGGCCTTTTTTCCTTGCACTCTGGGAAATATGGGATTTTTTATGTTTATACAATTAGCTTAAAAGCTCTTTCTGTTTGCTAAATCCGGAATCTGATAAAATATTGTTTGTTATTACAAGGGTGAAGTGGAATATTCGAAGAAGTTTATTTTTTCTAATCATAATTTAATTCGTATACTTAGTTTTAATTTTAGTGTATCAGCACAACTTGGGAAAACTATATGCTGAAATATTCCATTTCTCTGAAACGACGTGGACTCTTTGATCCGGTCTCGATCAAAATTGTATTACTAATTTTTCAAAGAATTCTGACTCTTAGTTGGTCACGGCCTTTTTTTTCTTTGGACTCATTGAAATATGTCACTTTTCGGTTTATGCAAGTAAC
Organism: Thermobia domestica; assembly: GCF_964235325.1. Lineage (NCBI taxonomy): Eukaryota > Metazoa > Arthropoda > Insecta > Zygentoma > Lepismatidae > Thermobia > Thermobia domestica. The sequence goes on from NC_137468.1 coordinate 72,164,598, forward strand.
TTGGAGACTCTTTGTGTTTCTTAACGCCGCAATCTGATAGTATGTTGTTTGCTATTACAAGGATGAAGTGGAATATTCGAATAAGTTTATTTTTTCTAATCATAATTTAACTCGTATGCTTAGGTTTAGTTTTAGTGTATGAGCCCAACTTGCGAAACCTATATCATGAAATGTTCCATTTCCTTGAAATGACGTGGAATCTTTGATTTCGTCTCAAAAAAAATACTACTACTACTTTTTGAAAGTATTGTAACTCTTAGTTCGTCACGGCCCTTTTTCTTCGCACTCTGTGAAATATGGCATTTTTTATGATTGTGCAAGTAACTTGGAGACTCTTTCTGTTTGTTAACGCCGAAATCTGATAATGTATTGTTTTCTATTACAAAAGTGAAATGGAATATTCGAATAAGTTTATTTTTTCTAATCATAATTTAACTCGTATAATCTATAATGTAAATTTCTATTATATTAGATTCTACGCATCATCACCAGGTAATAAAGTAACTATTTTGATCGAAGCTTGAAATTCATTCACTTTCATCGTCTAGTCAACGTGTTTCAAAACATCAACAGTTCACACAAAACATCTATATATATATATAAAACATATACCCATATCTCACGTGTTTTTATTGATTTCCAAGGTAGCTTCTCTGAACCAACATCCATAAATAGGAGAAATCTTTAATCTCCGTTTGCACACTCAAATCCACATACTTACAAGCAATTCCATAAATGCAAAAATATATAAATAAAAGTTGTATATATACCACCTCCAGCTCTCTTATCTAAAAGCATACAGAAAAAAATAAAGAAGAATAATCTCTTTTTCACCTACAGCATTATTTTAAGTTTGGATTTTTAACTAATCGTAATAAAAGTCAAAAAAACAAAATTTTCACTGTCTAAAATCTTTTTATTAATAAAAAAAATCTAATTTTATACAATATTTTATTTCTGTTTGCTCATATTATTATCACTTAGTTAGTTACAGTTAAACATATATACTAGTTTTAGTTTTAGTATATGAGCACAACTTGAGAAAGCTATATTCTGAAATATTCCATTTCCTTGAAAGGACGTGAAATCTTTGATCTGGTCTCGATTAAATTTTACTAGATTTTTAAAGTGTTGCAGCTCTTAATTGGCCAAGGCCTATTTTTTGGACTCTGTGAAATATGTTTTTTTAATATTATTGTAATGTTTTTGCAAGTAACTTGAAGATTCTTTGTGCTTGTTAACGCCGAAATCTGATAATATATTGTTTGCTTTTACAAAAGTGAAGTGGAATATTCGAATAAGTTTATTTTTTTAATCATAATTTATCTCGTATTCCTAGTTTTAGTTTCAGTGTATGAGCACACCTTGGAAAAACTATATGCTCAAAAATTCAATTTCCTTGAAATGACGCGGAATGTTAGATCTGGTCTCATTCAAAATACTACTACTAGTTTTTCAAAGTATTGTAACTATTAATTGGTTACGGCCTTTTTTGTTTGCACTCTGTGAAATATGGCATTTTTTATGTTTGTGCAAGTAACTTGAAGACTCTTTCTCTTTGTTAACGCCGAAATCTGATAATATATTGTTCTCTATTACAAAAGTGAAGCGGAATATTCGAAGAACTTTATTTTTTTAATCATAATTAATCTCCTATTCTTAGTTTTAGTTTTAGTGTATAAGCACAAAATGCGAAAACTATATGCTCAAAAATTCAATTTCCTTGAAATGACGCGGAATGTTAGATCTGGTCTCATTCAAAATACTACTACTAATTTTTCAAAGTATTGTAACTATTAATTGGTTACGGTTTTTTTTGTTTGCACTCTGTGAAAAATGGCGTTTTTTATGTTTGTGCAAGTAACTTGAAGACTCTTTCTCTTTGTTAACGCCGAAATCAGATGATATATTATTTTCTATTACAAAAGTGAAGTGGAATATTCGAATAAGTTTATTTTTCCAATCATAATTTAACTCGTACACTTAGTTTTACTTTTAGTGTATGAGCACAACTTGGGAAAACTATATGCTGCAATATTCCATTTCCTTGAAATGACGTGGAATGTTAGATCTGGTCTCGATCAAATGCTAGTACTAGTTTTTCAAAGTATTGTAACTCTTAATTGGCTACGGCCTTTTTTCTTTGCACTCTGTGAAATATGGCATTTCTTATGTTTGTGCAACTAACTTGAAGATTATTTCTGTTTTTTGAAGCTGAAATCTGATAAAATATTGTTTGCTATTAAAAGGGTGAAGTGGAATATTCGAATAAGTTTATTTTTTCGAATCATAATTTAACTCGTATAACTAGTTTTAGTTTTAGTGTATGACCACAACTTGGGAAACCTATATGCTGAAATATTCCATTTCCTTGAAACGACGTGGACTCTTTGATCCGGTCTCGATCAAAATTGTACTACTAATTTTTCAAAGAATTCTGACTCTTAGTTGGTCACGGCCTTCTTCTTTTTTTTTTTCGTTTTTTTTTTTTTTTTTTTTTTTTTTTTGGACTCATTGAAATATGTCACTTTTCTGTTTATGCAAGTAACCTGAAGACTCTTTGTGTTTTCTAACGCCGCAATCTGATGATATATTGTTTGCTATTACAAGGGTGAAGTGGAATATTCGAATAAGTATTTTTTCTAATCATAATTTAAGTCATATACTTAGTTTTAGTTTTATGTATGAGCACAACTTGAGAAAACTATATCCTGAAATATTCCACTTCCTTCAAAATAACGTGGAATCGTTGATCTGGTCTCGATCAAAATATTACTACATTTTCAAAGTATTGTAACTCCTAATTGGTGAAAGCCTATTTTTTGCACTCTGTGAAATATGACTTTTTTTATATTATTGTAATGTTTGTGCAAGTAACTTGAAGATAGTTTCTGTTTGTTATAGCTGATACCCGATAATATATTGTTTGCTATTAAAATAGTGAAGTGGCATATTCGAATAAGTTTATTTTTTCTAATCATAATTTAACTCTTATACTTAGTTTTAGTTTTAGTGTATGAGCACAACTTGCGAAAACTATATCATGAAGTATTCCATTTCTTTGAAATGACGTGGAATCTTTGATCTGGTCTCAAACAAAATATTACTACAAGTTTTTGAAAGTATTGTAACTCTTAATTGGTTACGGCCTTTTCTCTTTGCACTCTGTGAAATATGGCATTTTTAATGTTTCTGCAAGTAGCTTGAGGAGACTTTCTCTTTGTTAACGCCGCAATCTGATAATATATTGTTTTTTATTACAAAAGTGATGTGGAATATTCAAATAAATTTATTCTTCCTAATCATAATTTAACTCGTATACTTAGTTTTAGTTTAAGTGTATGAGAACAACTTGGGAAAACTATATCCTGAAATATTCCATTTCCTTCAAAGTGATGTGCAATGTTAGATCTGGTCTCGATCAAAATACTACTACTAGTTTTTCAAAGTATTGTAACTCTTAATTGGTTAGGGCCTTTTTTCTTTGCACTCTGTGAAATATGGCATTTTTTATGTTTGTGCAAGTAGCTTAAAGGCTCTTTCTGTTTGTTAAAGCCGAAATCTGATAAAATATTGTTTGCTATTACAAGGGTGAAGTGGAATATTCGAAAAAGTTTATTTTTTCTAATCATAATTTAACTCGTATACTTAGTTTTAGTTTTAATGTATGAGCACAACTTGAGAAAACTATATCCTGAAATATTCCATTTCCTTCAAAATGACGTGCAGTCTTTGATCTGTTTTCGATCAAGATACTGCTAATTTTTCAGAGTACAGTAACTCTTGATGGGTCATGGCTTTTTTTTGGTCTCTGTGAAATCTTGTCTTTTTTGTATTAATTAATGTTTCTGCAAGTAACCTGAGGATAGTTTGTGTTTCTAAAATCCGATATCTGATAATATATTCTTTTCTATGACAAGGGTGAAGTGGAATATTCGAATAAATTTATTTTTTCTAATCATAATTTAATTCGTATACTTAGTTTTTGTTTTAGTGTATCAGCACACCTTGGGAAAACTATATGCTGAAATATTCCGTTTCCTTGAAACGACGTAGACTCTTTGATCCGGTCTCGATCAAAATTGTACTACTAATTTTTCAAAGAATTCTCACTCTTAGTTGGTCACGGCCTTTTTTTTCTTTGGACTCTGTGATATATGTCACTTTTCTGTTTATGCAAGTAACCTGCAGACTTTGTGTTTCTTAACGCCGCAATCTGACAGTATGTTGTTTGCTATTACAAGGATGAAGTGGAATATTCGAATAAGTTTATTTTTTCTAATCATAATTTAACTCGTATGCTTAGGTTTAGTTTTAGTGTATGAGCACAACTTGCGAAACCTATATCATGAAATGTTCCATTTCCTTGAAATGACGTGGAATCTTTGATTTCGTCTCAAAAAAATACTACTACTACGTTTTGAAAGTATTGTAACTCTTAATTCGTCACGGCCTCTTTTCTTCGCACTCTGTGAAATATGGCATTTTTTATGATTGTGCAAGTAACTTGGAGACTCTTTCTCTTTGTTAACGCCGAAATCTAATAGTATATTGTTTTCTATTACAAAAGTGAAGTGGAATATTCGAATAAGTTTATTTTTTCTAATCATAATTTAACTCGTATAATCTATAATGTAAATTTCTATTATATTATTAGATTCTACACGTCATCACCAGGTAATAAAGTAACTATTTTGATCGAAGCTTGAAATTCATTCACTTTCATCGTCTAGTCAACGTGTTTCAAAAAATCAACAGTTCACACAAAACATCTATACCGATATAAAACATATACCCATATCTCACATGTTTTTATTGATTTCCAAGGTAGCTTCTCTGAACCAACATCCATAAATAGGAGAAATCTTTAATCTCCGTTTGCACTCTCAAATCCAAATACTTAAAAGCAATTCCATAAATGCAAAAATATATAAATAAAAGTTGTATATATACCACCTCCAGATCTCTTATCTAAAAGCATAAAGAAAAAAAAATAAAGAAGAATAATCTCTTTTTCACCTACAGCATTATTTTAAGTTTGGATTTACAACTAATCGTAATAAAAGTCAAAAAAAACAAAGCTTTCACTGTCTAAAATCTTCATTAATAAAAAACAAAAAACTAATTTTATACAATATTTTATTTCTGTTTGCTCATATTATTATCAGTTATTTAGTTACAGTTAAACATATATACAAGTTTTAGTTTTAGTATATGAGCACAACTTGAGAAAGCTATATCCTGAAATATTCCATTTCCTTCAAAAGACGTGAAATATTTGATCTGGTCTCGATCAAAATATTACCAGATTTTTAAAGTGTTGCAGCTCTTAATTGGTCAAGGCCTATTTTTCGGACTCTGTGAAATATGTTTTTTTTTATATTACTGTAATGTTTGTGCAAGTAACTTGAAGATTCTTTGTGCTTGTTAACGCCGAAATCTGATAATATATTGTTTGCTTTTACAAAAGTGAAGTGGAATATTCGAATAAGTTTATTTTTTTAATCATATATTATCTCGTATTCTTTGTTTTAGTTTTAGTGTATGAGCACAACTTGCGAAAACTATATGCTGCAATATTCCATTTCCTTGAAATGACGTGGAATGGTAGATGTGGTCTCGATAAAATACTACTACTAGTATTTCAAAGTATTGTAACTCTTAATTGGCTACGGCCTTTTTTCTTTGCACTCTGTGAAATATGGCATTTTTTATGTTTGTGCAACTAACTTGAAGATTATTTCTGTTTGTTGAAGCCGAAATCTGATAAAATATTGTTTGCTATTAAAAGGGTGAAGTGGAATATTCGAATAAGTTTATTTTTTCGAATCATAATTTAACTCGTATAACTAGTTTTAGTTTTATGTATGAGCACAACTTGAGAAAACTATATCCTGAAATATTCCACTTCCTTCAAAATAACGTGGAATCGTTGATCTGTTCTCGATCAAAATATTACTTCATTTTCAAAGTATTGTAACTCCTAATTGGTCAAAGCCTATCTTTTGCACTCTGTGAAATATGACTTTTTTTTTATATTATTGTAATGTTTGTGCAAGTAACTTGAAGATAGTTTCTGTTTGTTAAAGCCGATATCCGATAATATATTGTTTGCTATTAAAAGGGTGAAGTGGAATATTCGAATAAGTTTATTTTTTCTAATCATAATTTAACTCTTATACTTAGTTTTAGTTTTAGTGTATGAGCACAACTTGCGAAAACTATATCATGAAATATTCCATTTCTTTGAAATGACGTGGAATCTTTGATCTGGTCTCAAACAAAATATTACTACAAGTTTTTGAAAGTATTTTAACTCTTAACTGGTTACGGCCTTTTCTCTTTGCACTCTGTGAAATATGGCATTTTTAATGTTTCTGCAAGTAGCTTGAAGAGACTTTCTCTTTGTTAACGCCGCAATCTGATAACATATTGTTTTTTATTACAAAAGTGAAGTGGAATATTCAAATAAGTTTATTCTTCCTAATCATAATTTAACTCGTATACGTAGTTTTAGTTTAAATGTATGAGAACAACTTGGGAAAACTATATCCTGAAATATTCCACTTCCTTCAAAGTGATGTGGAATGTTAGATCTGGTCTCGATCAAATGCTACTACTAGTTTTTCAAAGTATTGTAACTCTTAATTGGCTACGGCCTTTTTTCTTTGCACTCTGTGAAATATGGCATTTTTTATGTTTGTGCAACTAACTTGAAGATTATTTCTGTTTGTTGAAGCCGAAATCTGATAAAATATTGTTTGCTATTAAAAGGGTGAAGTGGAATATTCGAATAAGTTTATTTTTTCGAATCATAATTTAACTCGTATAACTAGTTTTAGTTTTAGTGTATGACCACAACTTGGGAAACCTATATGCTGAAATATTCCATTTCCTTGAAACGACGTGGACTCTTTGATCCGGTCTCGATGAAAATTTTACTACTAATTTTTCAAAGAATTCTGACTCTTAGTTGGTCACGCCCTTCTTCTATTTTTTTTCGTTTTTTTTTGGACTCATTGAAATATGTCACTTTTCTGTTTATGCAAGTAACCTGAAGACTCTTTGTGTTTTCTAACGCCGCAATCTGATGATATATTGTTTGCTATTACAAGGGTGAAGTGGAATATTCGAATAAGTATTTTTTCTAATCATAATTTAATTCATATACTTAGTTTTAGTTTTATGTATGAGCACAACTTGAGAAAACTATATCCTGAAATATTCCACTTCCTTCAAAATAACGTGGAATCGTTGATCTGTTCTCGATCAAAATATTACTACATTTTCAAAGTATTGTAACTCCTAATTGGTCAAAGCCTATTTTTTGCACTCTATGAAATATGACTTTTTTTATATTATTGTAATGTTTGTGCAAGTAACTTGAAGATAGTTTCTGTTTGTTATAGCCGATATCCGATAATATATTGTTTGCTATTAAAATAGTGAAGTGGCATATTCGAATAAGTTTATATTTTCTAATCATAATTTAACTCTTATACTTAGTTTTAGTTTTAGTGTATGAGCACAACTTGCGAAAACTATATCATGAAGTATTCCATTTCTTTGAAATGACGTGGAATTTTTAATCTGGTCTCAAAATATTACTACAAGTTTTTGAAAGTATTGTAACTCTTAATTGTTTACGGCCTTTTCTCTTTGCACTCTGTGAAATATGGCATTTTTAATGTTTCTGCAAGTAGCTTGAAGAGACTTTCTCTTTGTTAACGCCGCAATCTGATAATATATTGTTTTTTATTACAAAAGTGATGTGGAATATTCAAATAAATTTATTCTTCCTAATCATAATTTAACTCGTATACTTAGTTTTAGTTTAAGTGTATGAGAACAACTTGGGAAAACTATATCCTGAAATATTCCATTTCCTTCAAAGTGATGTGGAATGTTAGATCTGGTCTCGATCAAAATACTACTACTAGTTTTTCAAAGTATTGTAACTCTTAATTGGTTAGGGCCTTTTTTCTTTGCACTCTGTGAAATATGGCATTTTTTATGTTTGTGCAAGTAGCTTAAAGGCTCTTTCTGTTTGTTAAAGCCGAAATCTGATAAAATATTGTTTGCTATTACAAGGGTGAAGTGGAATATTCGAAGAAGTTTATTTTTTCTAATCATAATTTAACTCGTATACTTAGTTTTAGTTTTAATGTATGAGCACAACTTGAGAAAACTATATCCTGAAATATTCCATTTCCTTCAAAATGACGTGCAGTCTTTGATCTGTTTTCGATCAAGATACTGCTAATTTTTCAGAGTACAGTAACTCTTGATTGGTCATGGCCTTTTTTTTGGTCTCTGTGAAATCTTGTCTTTTTTGTATTATTGTAATGTTTCTGCAAGTAACCTGAGGATAGTTTGTGTTTCTAAAATCCGATATCTGATAATATATTCTTCTATGACAAGGGTGAAGTGGAATATTCGAATAAATTTATTTTTTCTAATCATAATTTAATTCGTATACTTAGTTTTAGTTTTAGTGTATCAGCACACTTTGGGAAAACTATATGCTGAAATATTCCATTTCCTTGAAACGACGTTGACTCTTTGATCCGGTCTCGATCAAAATTGTACTACTAATTTTTCAAAGAATTCTGACTCTTAGTTGGTCACGGCCTTTTTTTTCTTTGGACTCTGTGAAATATGTCACTTTTCTGTTTATGCAAGTAACCTGCAGACTTTGTGTTTCTTAACGCCGCAATCTGACAGTATGTTGTTTGCTATTACAAGGATGAAGTGGAATATTCGAATAAGTTTATTTTTTCTATTCATAATTTAACTCGTATGCCTAGGTTTAGTTTTAGTGTATGACCACAACTTGCGAAACCTATATCATGAAATGTTCCATTTCCTTGAAATGACGTGGAATCTTTGATTTCGTCTCAAAAAAAAAAATACTACTACTACGTTTTGAAAGTATTGTAACTCTTAATTCGTCACGGCCTCTTTTCTTCGCACTCTGTGAAATATGGCATTTTTTATGATTGTGCAAGTAACTTGGAGACTCTTTCTATGTGTTAACGCCGAAACCTGATAGTGTATTGTTTTCTATTACAAAAGTGAAGTGGAATATTCGAATAAGTTTATTTTTTCTAATCATAATTTAACTCGTATAATCTATAATGTAAATTTCTATTATATTATTAGATTCTACACGTCATCACCAGGTAATAAAGTAACTATTTTGATCGAAGCTTGAAATTCATTCACTTTCATCGTCTAGTCAACGTGTTTCAAAAAATCAACAGTTCACACAAAACATCTATACCGATATAAAACATATACCCATATCTCACATGTTTTTATTGATTTCCAAGGTAGCTTCTCTGAACCAACATCCATAAATAGGAGAAATCTTTAATCTCCGTTTGCACACTCAAATCCAAATACTTAAAAGCAATTCCATAAATGCAAAAATATATAAATAAAAGTTGTATATATACCACCTCCAGATCTCTTATCTAAAAGCATAAAGAAAAAAAAATAAAGAAGAATAATCTCTTTTTCACCTACAGCATTATTTTAAGTTTGGATTTACAACTAATCGTAATAAAAGTCAAAAAAAAACAAAGCTTTCACTGTCTAAAATCTTCATTAATAAAAAACAAAAATCTAATTTTATACAATATTTTATTTCTGTTTGCTCATATTATTATCAGTTATTTAGTTACAGTTAAACATATATACAAGTTTTAGTTTTAGTATATGAGCACAACTTGAGAAAGCTATATCCTGAAATATTCCATTTCCTTCAAAAGACGTGAAATATTTGATCTTTTCTCGATCAAAATATTACCAGATTTTTAAAGTGTTGCAGCTCTTAATTGGTCAAGGCCTATTTTTCGGACTCTGTGAAATATGTTTTTTTTTATATTACTGTAATGTTTGTGCAAGTAACTTGAAGATTCTTTGTGCTTGTTAACGCCGAAATCTGATAATATATTGTTTGCTTTTACAAAAGTGAAGTGGAATATTCGAATAAGTTTATTTTTTTAATCATATATTATCTCGTATTCTTAGTTTTAGTTTTAGTGTATGAGCACAACTTGCGAAAACTATATGCTGCAATATTCCATTTCCTTGAAATGACGTGGAATGGTAGATGTGGTCTCGATAAAATACTACTACTAGTATTTCAAAGTATTGTAACTCTTAATTGGCTACGGCCTTTTTTCTTTGCACTCTGTGAAATATGGCATTTTTTATGTTTGTGCAACTAACTTGAAGATTATTTCTGTTTGTTGAAGCCGAAATCTGATAAAATATTGTTTGCTATTAAAAGGGTGAAGTGGAATATTCGAATAAGTTTATTTTTTCGAATCATAATTTAACTCGTATAACTAGTTTTAGTTTTATGTATGAGCACAACTTGAGAAAACTATATCCTGAAATATTCCACTTCCTTCAAAATAACGTGGAATCGTTGATCTGTTCTCGATCAAAATATTACTTCATTTTCAAAGTATTGTAACTCCTAATTGGTCAAAGCCTATCTTTTGCACTCTGTGAAATATGACTTTTTTTTTATATTATTGTAATGTTTGTGCAAGTAACTTGAAGATAGTTTCTGTTTGTTAAAGCCGATATCCGATAATATATTGTTTGCTATTAAAAGGGTGAAGTGGAATATTCGAATAAGTTTATTTTTTCTAATCATAATTTAACTCTTATACTTAGTTTTAGTTTTAGTGTATGAGCACAACTTGCGAAAACTATATCATGAAATATTCCATTTCTTTGAAATGACGTGGAATCTTTGATCTGGTCTCAAACAAAATATTACTACAAGTTTTTGAAAGTATTTTAACTCTTAACTGGTTACGGCCTTTTCTCTTTGCACTCTGTGAAATATGGCATTTTTAATGTTTCTGCAAGTAGCTTGAAGAGACTTTCTCTTTGTTAACGCCGCAATCTGATAACATATTGTTTTTTATTACAAAAGTGAAGTGGAATATTCAAATAAGTTTATTCTTCCTAATCATAATTTAACTCGTATACGTAGTTTTAGTTTAAATGTATGAGAACAACTTGGGAAAACTATATCCTGAAATATTCCACTTCCTTCAAAGTGATGTGGAATGTTAGATCTGGTCTCGATCAAATGCTACTACTAGTTTTTCAAAGTATTGTAACTCTTAATTGGCTACGGCCTTTTTTCTTTGCACTCTGTGAAATATGGCATTTTTTATGTTTGTGCAACTAACTTGAAGATTATTTCTGTTTGTTGAAGCCGAAATCTGATAAAATATTGTTTGCTATTAAAAGGGTGAAGTGGAATATTCGAATAAGTTTATTTTTTCGAATCATAATTTAACTCGTATAACTAGTTTTAGTTTTAGTGTATGACCACAACTTGGGAAACCTATATGCTGAAATATTCCATTTCCTTGAAACGACGTGGACTCTTTGATCCGGTCTCGATGAAAATTTTACTACTAATTTTTCAAAGAATTCTGACTCTTAGTTGGTCACGGCCTTCTTCTATTTTTTTTCGTTTTTTTTTGGACTCATTGAAATATGTCACTTTTCTGTTTATGCAAGTAACCTGAAGACTCTTTGTGTTTTCTAACGCCGCAATCTGATGATATATTGTTTGCTATTACAAGGGTGAAGTGGAATATTCGAATAAGTATTTTTTCTAATCATAATTTAATTCATATACTTAGTTTTAGTTTTATGTATGAGCACAACTTGAGAAAACTATATCCTGAAATATTCCACTTCCTTCAAAATAACGTGGAATCGTTGATCTGTTCTCGATCAAAATATTACTACATTTTCAAAGTATTGTAACTCCTAATTGGTCAAAGCCTATTTTTTGCACTCTATGAAATATGACTTTTTTTATATTATTGTAATGTTTGTGCAAGTAACTTGAAGATAGTTTCTGTTTGTTATAGCCGATATCCGATAATATATTGTTTGCTATTAAAATAGTGAAGTGGCATATTCGAATAAGTTTATTTTTTCTAATCATAATTTAACTCTTATACTTAGTTTTAGTTTTAGTGTATGAGCACAACTTGCGAAAACTATATCATGAAGTATTCCATTTCTTTGAAATGACGTGGAATTTTTAATCTGGTCTCAAAATATTACTACAAGTTTTTGAAAGTATTGTAACTCTTAATTGTTTACGGCCTTTTCTCTTTGCACTCTGTGAAATATGGCATTTTTAATGTTTCTGCAAGTAGCTTGAAGAGACTTTCTCTTTGTTAACGCCGCAATCTGATAATATATTGTTTTTTATTACAAAAGTGATGTGGAATATTCAAATAAATTTATTCTTCCTAATCATAATTTAACTCGTATACTTAGTTTTAGTTTAAGTGTATGAGAACAACTTGGGAAAACTATATCCTGAAATATTCCATTTCCTTCAAAGTGATGTGGAATGTTAGATCTGGTCTCGATCAAAATACTACTACTAGTTTTTCAAAGTATTGTAACTCTTAATTGGTTAGGGCCTTTTTTCTTTGCACTCTGTGAAATATGGCATTTTTTATGTTTGTGCAAGTAGCTTAAAGGCTCTTTCTGTTTGTTAAAGCCGAAATCTGATAAAATATATTTTGCTATTACAAGGGTGAAGTGGAATATTCGAAGAAGTTTATTTTTTCTAATCATAATTTAACTCGTATACTTAGTTTTAGTTTTAATGTATGAGCACAACTTGAGAAAACTATATCCTGAAATATTCCATTTCCTTCAAAATGACGTGCAGTCTTTGATCTGTTTTCGATCAAGATACTGCTAATTTTTCAGAGTACAGTAACTCTTGATTGGTCATGGCCTTTTTTTTGGTCTCTGTGAAATCTTGTCTTTTTTGTATTATTGTAATGTTTCTGCAAGTAACCTGAGGATAGTTGGTGTTTCTAAAATCCGATATCTGATAATATATTCTTCTATGACAAGGGTGAAGTGGAATATTCGAATAAATTTATTTTTTCTAATCATAATTTAATTCGTATACTTAGTTTTAGTTTTAGTGTATCAGCACACTTTGGGAAAACTATATGCTGAAATATTCCATTTCCTTGAAACGACGTTGACTCTTTGATCCGGTCTCGATCAAAATTGTACTACTAATTTTTCAAAGAATTCTGACTCTTAGTTGGTCACGGCCTTTTTTTTCTTTGGACTCTGTGAAATATGTCACTTTTCTGTTTATGCAAGTAACCTGCAGACTTTGTGTTTCTTAACGCCGCAATCTGACAGTATGTTGTTTGCTATTACAAGGATGAAGTGGAATATTCGAATAAGTTTATTTTTTCTATTCATAATTTAACTCGTATGCCTAGGTTTAGTTTTAGTGTATGACCACAACTTGCGAAACCTATATCATGAAATGTTCCATTTCCTTGAAATGACGTGGAATCTTTGATTTCGTCTCAAAAAAAAAATACTACTACTACGTTTTGAAAGTATTGTAACTCTTAATTCGTCACGGCCTCTTTTCTTCGCACTCTGTGAAATATGGCATTTTTTATGATTGTGCAAGTAACTTGGAGACTCTTTCTATGTGTTAACGCCGAAACCTGATAGTGTATTGTTTTCTATTACAAAAGTGAAGTGGAATATTCGAATAAGTTTATTTTTTCTAATCATAATTTAACTCGTATAATCTATAATGTAAATTTCTATTATATTATTAGATTCTACACGTCATCACCAGGTAATAAAGTAACTATTTTGATCGAAGCTTGAAATTCATTCACTTTCATCGTCTAGTCAACGTGTTTCAAAAAATCAACAGTTCACACAAAACATCTATACCGATATAAAACATATACCCATATCTCACATGTTTTTATTGATTTCCAAGGTAGCTTCTCTGAACCAACATCCATAAATAGGAGAAATCTTTAATCTCCGTTTGCACACTCAAATCCAAATACTTAAAAGCAATTCCATAAATGCAAAAATATATAAATAAAAGTTGTATATATACCACCTCCAGCTTTCTTATCTAAAAGCATAAAGAAAAAAAAATAAAGAAGAATAATCTATTTTTCACCTACAGCATTATTTTAAGTTTGGATTTACAACTAATCGAAATAAAAGTCAAAAAAACAAAGCTTTCACTGTCTAAAATCTTCATTAATAAAAAACAAAAATCTAATTTTATACAATATTTTATTTCTGTTTGCTCATATTATTATCAGTTAGTTAGTTACAGTTAAACATATATACAAGTTTTAGTTTTAGTATATGAGCACAACTTGAGAAAGCTATATCCTGAAATATTCCATTTCCTTCAAAAGACGTGAAATCTTTGATCTGGTCTCGATCAAAATATTACCAGATTTTTAAAGTGTTGCAGCTCTTAATTGGTCAAGGCCTATTTTTCGGACTCTGTGAAATATGATTTTTTTTATATTATTGTAATGTTTGTGCAAGTAACTTGAAGATTCTTTGTGCTTGTTAACGCCGAAATCTGATAATATATTGTTTGCTTTTACAAAAGTGAAGTGGAATATTCGAATAAGTTTATTTTTTTAATCATATATTATCTCGTATTCTTAGTTTTAGTTTTAGGGTATGAGCACAACTTGCGAAAACTATATGTTGCAATATTCCATTTCCTTGAAATGACGTGGAATGGTAGATGTGGTCTCGATAAAATACTACTACTAGTATTTCAAAGTATTGTAACTCTTAATTGGCTACGGCCTTTTTTCTTTGCACTCTGTTAAATATGGCATTTTTTATGTTTGTGCAACTAACTTGAAGATTATTTCTGTTTGTTGAAGCCGAAATCTGATAAAATATTGTTTGCTATTAAAAGGGTGAAGTGGAATATTCGAATAAGTTTATTTTTTCGAATCATAATTTAACTCGTATAACTAGTTTTAGTTTTATGTATGAGCACAACTTGAGAAAACTATATCCTGAAATATTCCACTTCCTTCAAAATAACGTGGAATCGTTGATCTGTTCTCGATCAAAATATTACTTCATTTTCAAAGTATTGTAACTCCTAATTGGTCAAAGCCTATCTTTTGCACTCTGTGAAATATGACTTTTTTTTATATTATTGTAATGTTTGTGCAAGTAACTTGAAGATAGTTTCTGTTTGTTAAAGCCGATATCCGATAATATATTGTTTGCTATTAAAAGGGTGAAGTGGAATATTCGAATAAGTTTATTTTTTCTAATCATAATTTAACTCTTATACTTAGTTTTAGTTTTAGTGTATGAGCACAACTTGCGAAAACTATATCATGAAATATTCCATTTCTTTGAAATGACGTGGAATCTTTGATCTGGTCTCAAACAAAATATTACTACAAGTTTTTGAAAGTATTTTAACTCTTAATTGGTTACGGCCTTTTCTCTTTGCACTCTGTGAAATATGGCATTTTTAATGTTTCTGCAAGTAGCTTGAAGAGACTTTCTCTTTGTTAACGCCGCAATCTGATAACATATTGTTTTTTATTACAAAAGTGAAGTGGAATATTCAAATAAGTTTATTCTTCCTAATCATAATTTAACTCGTATACGTAGTTTTAGTTTAAATGTATGAGAACAACTTGGGAAAACTATATCCTGAAATATTCCACTTCCTTCAAAGTGATGTGGAATGTTAGATCTGGTCTCGATCAAATGCTACTACTAGTTTTTCAAAGTATTGTAACTCTTAATTGGCTACGGCCTTTTTTCTTTGCACTTTGTGAAATATGGCATTTTTTGTTTGTGCAACTAACTTGAAGATTTTTTCTGTTTGTTGAAGCTGAAATCTGATAAAATATTGTTTGCTATTAAAAGGGTGAAGTGGAATATTCGAATAAGTTTATTTTTTCGAATCATAATTTAACTCGTATAACTAGTTTTAGTTTTAGTGTATGACCACAACTTGGGAAACCTATATGCTGAAATATTCCATTTCCTTGAAACGACGTGGACTCTTTGATCCGGTCTCGATCAAAATTGTACTACTAATTTTTCAAAGAATTCTGACTCTTAGTTGGTCACGGCCTTCTTCTTTTTTTTTTCGTTTTTTTTTTTTTTTTTTTGGACTCATTGAAATATGTCACTTTTCTGTTTATGCATGTAACCTGAAGACTCTTTGTGTTTTCTAACGCCGCAATCTGATGATATATTGTTTGCTATTACAAGGGTGAAGTGGAATATTCGAATAAGTATTTTTTCTAATCATAATTTAAGTCATATACTTAGTTTTAGTTTTATGTATGAGCACAACTTGAGAAAACTATATCCTGAAATATTCCACTTCCTTCAAAATAACGTGGAATCGTTGATCTGTTCTCGATCAAAATATTACTACATTTTCAAAGTATTGTAACTCCTAATTAGTCAAAGCCTATGTTTTGCACTCTATGAAATATGACTTTTTTTATATTATTGTAATGTTTGTGCAAGTAACTTGAAGATAGTTTCTGTTTGTTATAGCCGATATCCGATAATATATTGTTTGCTATTAAAATAGTGAAGTGGCATATTCGAATAAGTTTATATTTTCTAATCATAATTTAACTCTTATACTTAGTTTTAGTTTTAGTGTATGAGCACAACTTGCGAAAACTATATCATGAAGTATTCCATTTCTTTGAAATGACGTGGAATTTTTAATCTGGTCTCAAAATATTACTACAAGTTTTTGAAAGTATTGTAACTCTTAATTGGTTACGGCCTTTTCTCTTTGCACTCTGTGAAATATGGCATTTTTAATGTTTCTGCAAGTAGCTTGAAGAGACTTTCTCTTTGTTAACGCCGCAATCTGATAATATATTGTTTTTTATTACAAAAGTGATGTGGAATATTCAAATAAATTTATTCTTCCTAATCATAATTTAACTCGTATACTTAGTTTTAGTTTAAGTGTATGAGAACAACTTGGGAAAACTATATCCTGAAATATTCCATTTCCTTCAAAGTGATGTGGAATGTTAGATCTGGTCTCGATCAAAATACTACTACTAGTTTTTCAAAGTATTGTAACTCTTAATTGGTTAGGGCCTTTTTTCTTTGCACTCTGTGAAATATGGCATTTTTTATGTTTGTGCAAGTAGCTTAAAGGCTCTTTCTGTTTGTTAAAGCCGAAATCTGATAAAATATTGTTTGCTATTACAAGGGTGAGGTGGAATATTCGAAGAAGTTTATTTTTTCTAATCATAATTTAACTCGTATACTTAGTTTTAGTTTTAATGTATGAGCAAAACTTGAGAAAACTATATCCTGAAATATTCCATTTCCTTCAAAATGACGTGCAGTCTTTGATCTGTTTTCGATCAAGATACTGCTAATTTTTCAGAGTACAGTAACTCTTGATTGGTCATGGCCTTTTTTTTTTTTTTTTGGTCTCTGTGAAATCTTGTCTTTTTTGTACTATTGTAATGTTTCTGCAAGTAACCTGAGGATAGTTTGTGTTTCTAAAATCCGATATCTGATAATATATTCTTTTCTATGACAAGGGTGAAGTGGAATATTCGAATAAATTTATTTTTTCTAATCATAATTTAATTCGTATACTTAGTTTTAGTTTTAGTGTATCAGCACACCTTGGGAAAACTATATGCTGAAATATTCCATTTCCTTGAAACGACGTTGACTCTTTGATCCGGTCTCGATCAAAATTGTACTACTAATTTTTCAAAGAATTCTGACTCTTAGTTGGTCACGGCCTTTTTTTTCTTTGGACTCTGTGAAATATGTCACTTTTCTGTTTATGCAAGTAACCTGCAGACTTTGTGTTTCTTAACGCCGCAATCTGACAGTATGTTGTTTGCTATTACAAGGATGAAGTGGAATATTCAAATAAGTTTATTTTTTCTAATCATAATTTAACTCGTATGCCTAGGTTTAGTTTTAGTGTATGACCACAACTTGCGAAACATATATCATCAAATGTTCCATTTCCTTGAAATGACGTGGAATCTTTGATTTCGTCTCAAAAAAAAAAATACTACTACTACGTTTTGAAAGTATTGTAACTCTTAATTCGTCACGGCCTCTTTTCTTCGCACTCTTTGAAATATGGAATTTTTTATGATTGTGCAAGTAACTTGGAGACTCTTTCTGTTTGTTAACGCCGAAACCTGATAGTATATTGTTTTCTATTACAAAAGTGAAGTGGAATATTCGAATAAGTTTATTTTTTCTAATCATAATTTAACTCGTATAATCTATAATGTAAATTTCTATTATATTATTAGATTCTACACGTCATCACCAGGTAATAAAGTAACTATTTTGATCGAAGCTTGAAATTCATTCACTTTCATCGTCTAGTCAACGTGTTTCAAAAAACCAACAGTTCACACAAAACATCTATACCGATATAAAACATATACCCATATCTCACATGTTTTTATTGATTTCCAAGGTAGCTTCTCTGAACCAACATCCATAAATAGGAGAAATCTTTAATCTCCGTTTGCACACTCAAATCCAAATACTTAAAAGCAATTCCATAAATGCAAAAATATATAAATAAAAGTTGTATATATACCACCTCCAGCTCTCTTATCTAAAAGCATAAAGAAAAAAAAAAGAAGAATAATCTCTTTTTCACCTACAGCATTATTTTAAGTTTGGATTTACAACTAATCTTGATAAAAGTCAAAAAAACAAAGCTTTCACTGTCTAAAATCTTCATTAATAAAAAACAAAAATTTAATTTTATACAATATTTTATTTCTGTTTGCTCATATTATTATCAGTTAGTTAGTTACAGTTAAACATATATACTAGTTTTAGTTTTAGTATATGAGCACAACTTGAGAAAGCTATATCCTGAAATATTCCATTTCCTTCAAAGGACGTGAAATCTTTGATCTGGTCTCGATCAAAATATTACCAGATTTTTAAAGTGTTGCAGCTCTTAATTGGTCAAGGCCTATTTTTTGGACTCTGTGAAATATGTTTTTTTTATATTATTGTAATGTTTGTGCAAGTAACTTGAAGATTCTTTGTGCTTGTTAACGCCGAAATCTGATAATATATTGTTTGCTTTTACAAAAGTGAAGTGGAATATTCGAATAAGTTTATTTTTTTAATCATATATTATCTCGTATTCTTAGTTTTAGTTTTAGTGTATGACCACAACTTGCGAAAACTATATGCTGCAATATTCCATTTCCTTGAAATGACGTGGAATGGTAGATGTGGTCTCGATAAAATACTACTACTAGTATTTCAAAGTATTGTAACTCTTAATTGGCTACGGCCTTTTTTCTTTGCACTCTGTGAAATATGGCATTTTTTATGTTTGTGCAACTAACTTGAAGATTATTTCTGTTTGTTGAAGCCGAAATCTGATAAAATATTGTTTGCTATTAAAAGGGTGAAGTGGAATATTCGAATAAGTTTATTTTTTCGAATCATAATTTAACTCGTATAACTAGTTTTAGTTTTCGTGTATGACCACAACTTGGGAAACCTATATGCTGAAATATTCCATTTCCTTGAAACGACGTCTCGATCAAAATTGTACTACTAATTTTTCAAAGAATTCTGACTCTTAGTTGGTCACGGCCTTCTTCTTTTTTTTTCGTTTTTTTTTTTTTTTTTTTGGACTCATTGAAATATGTCACTTTTCTGTTTATGCAAGTAACCTGAAGACTCTTTGTTTTTTTCTAACGCCGCAATCTGATGATATATTGTTTGCTATTACAAGGGTGAAGTGGAATATTCGAATAAGTATTTTTTCTAATCATAATTTAAGTCATATACTTAGTTTTAGTTTTATGTATGAGCACAACTTGAGAAAACTATATCCTGAAATATTCCACTTCCTTCAAAATAACGTGGAATCGTTGATCTGTTCTCGATCAAAATATTACTACATTTTCAAAGTATTGTAACTCCTAATTGGTCAAAGCCTATTTTTTGCACTCTATGAAATATGACTTTTTTTATATTATTGTATTGTTTGTGCAAGTAACTTGAAGATAGTTTCTGTTTGTTATCGCCGATATCCGATAATATATTGTTTGCTATTAAAATAGTGAAGTGGCATATTCGAATAAGTTTATTTTTTCTAATCATAATTTAACTCTTATACTTAGTTTTAGTTTTAGTGTATGAGCACAACTTGCGAAAACTATATCATGAAGTATTCCATTTCTTTGAAATGACGTGGAATCTTTGATCTGGTTTCAAACAAAATATTACTACAAGTTTTTGAAAGTATTGTAACTCTTAATTGGTTACGGCCTTTTCTCTTTGCACTCTGTGAAATATGGCATTTTTAATGTTTCTGCAAGTAGCTTGAAGAGACTTTCTCTTTGTTAACGCCGCAATCTGATAATATATTGTTTTTTATTACAAAAGTGATGTGGAATATTCAAATAAATTTATTCTTCCTAATCATAATTTAACTCGTATACTTAGTTTTAGTTTAAGTGTATGAGAACAACTGGGGAAAACTATATCCTGAAATATTCCATTTCCTTCAAAGTGATGTGGAATGTTAGATCTGGTCTCGATCAAAATACTACTACTAGTTTTTCAAAGTATTGTAACTCCTAATTGGTTAGGGCCTTTTTTCTTTGCACTCTGTGAAATATGGCATTTTTTATGTTTGTGCAAGTAGCTTAAAGGCTCTTTCTGTTTGTTAAAGCCGAAATCTGATAAAATATATTTTGCTATTACAAGGGTGAAGTGGAATATTCGAAGAAGTTTATTTTTTCTAATCATAATTTAACTCGTATACTTAGTTTTAGTTTTAATGTATGAGCACAATTTGAGAAAACTATATCCTGAAATATTCCATTTCCTTCAAAATGACGTGCAGTCTTTGATCTGTTTTCGATCAAAATACTGCTAATTTTTCAGAGTACAGTAACTCTTGATTGGTCATGGCCTTTTTTTTGGTCTCTGTGAAATCTTGTCTTTTTTGTATTATTGTAATGTTTCTGCAAGTAACCTGAGGAAAGTTTGTGTTTCTAAGATCCGATATCTGATAATATATTCTTTTCTATGACAAGAGTGAAGTGGAATATTCGAATAAATTTATTTTTTCTAATCATAATTTAATTCGTATACTTAGTTTTAGTTTTAGTGTATCAGCACACCTTGGGAAAACTATATGCTGAAATATTCCATTTCCTTGAAACGACGTGGACTCTTTGATCCGGTCTCGATCAAAATTGTACTACTAATTTTTCAAAGAATTCTGACTCTTAGTTGGTCACGGCCTTTTTTTTCTTTGGACTCTGTGAAATATGTCACTTTTCTGTTTATGCAAGTAACCTGCAGACTTTGTGTTTCTTAACGCCGCAATCTGACAGTATGTTGTTTGCTATTACAAGGATGAAGTGGAATATTCGAATAAGTTTATTTTTTCTAATCATAATTTAACTCGTATGCCTAGGTTTAGTTTTAGTGTATGACCACAACTTGCGAAACCTATATCATGAAATGTTCCATTTCCTTGAAATGACGTGGAATCTTTGATTTCGTCTCAAAAAAAAAAAAAAAATACTACTACTACGTTTTGAAAGTATTGTAACTCTTAATTCGTCACGGCCTCTTTTCTTCGCACTCTGTGAAATATGGCATTTTTTATGATTGTGCAAGTAACTTGGAGACTCTTTCTGTTTGTTAACGCCGAAACCTGATAGTATATTGTTTTCTATTACAAAAGTGAAGTGGAATATTCGAATAAGTTTATTTTTTCTAATCATAATTTAACTCGTATAATCTATAATGTAAATTTCTATTATATTATTAGATTCTACACGTCATCACCAGGTAATAAAGTAACTATTTTGATCGAAGCTTGAAATTCATTCACTTTCATCGTCTAGTCAACGTGTTTCAAAAAATCAACAGTTCACACAAAACATCTATACCGATATAAAACATATACCCATATCTCACATGTTTTTATTGATTTCCAAGGTAGCTTCTCTGAACCAACATCCATAAATAGGAGAAATCTTTAATCTCCGTTTGCACACTCAAATCCAAATACTTAAAAGCAATTCCATAAATGCAAAAATATATAAATAAAAGTTGTATATATACCACCTCCAGCTCTCTTATCTAAAAGCATAAAGAAAAAAATAAAGAAGAATAATCTATTTTTCACCTACAGCATTATTTTAAGTTTGGATTTACAACTAATCGTAATAAAAGTCAAAAAAACAAAGCTTTCACTGTCTAAAATCTTCATTAATAAAAAACAAAAATCTAATTTTATACAATATTTTATTTCTGTTTGCTCATATTATTATCAGTTAGTTAGTTACAGTTAAACATATATACTAGTTTTAGTTTTAGTATATGAGCACAACTTGAGAAAACTATATGCTGCAATATTCCATTTCCTTGAAATGACGTGGAATGGTAGATGTGGTCTCGATAAAATACTACTACTAGTATTTCAAAGTATTGTAACTCTTAATTGGCTACGGCCTTTTTTCTTTGCACTCTGTGAAATATGGCATTTTTTATGTTTGTGCAACTAACTTGAAGATTATTTCTGTTCGTTGAAGCCGAAATCTGATAAAATATTGTTTGCTATTAAAAGGGTGAAGTGGAATATTCGAATAAGTTTATTTTTTCGAATCATAATTTAACTCGTATAACTAGTTTTAGTTTTATGTATGAGCACAACTTCAGAAAACTATATCCTGAAATATTCCACTTCCTTTAAAATAACGTGGAATCGTTGATCTGTTTTCGATCAAAATATTACTTCATTTTCAAAGTATTGTAACTCCTAATTGGTCAAAGCCTATTTTTTGCACTCTGTGAAATATGACTTTTTTTTATATTATTGTAATGTTTGTGCAAGTAACTTGAAGATAGTTTCTGTTTGTTAAAGCCGATATCCGATAATATATTGTTTGATATTAAAAGGGTGAAGTGGAATATTCGAATAGGTTTATTTTTTCTAATCATAATTTAACTCTTATACTTAGTTTTAGTTTTAGTGTATGAGCACAACTTGCGAAAACTATATCATGAAATATTCCATTTCTTTGAAATGACGTGGAATCTTTGATCTGGTCTCAAACAAAATATTACTACAAGTTTTTGAAAGTATTGTAACTCTTAATTGGTTACGGCCTTTTCTCTTTGCACTCTGTGAAATATGGCATTTTTAATGTTTCTGCAAGTAGCTTGAAGAGACTTTCTCTTTGTTAACGCCGCAATCTGATAACATATTGTTTTTTATTACAAAAGTGAAGTGGAATATTCAAATAAGTTTATTCTTCCTAATCATAATTTAACTCGTATACGTAGTTTTAGTTTAAATGTATGAGAACAACTTGGGAAAACTATATCCTGAAATATTCCACTTCCTTCAAAGTGATGTGGAATGTTAGATCTGGTCTCGATCAAATGCTACTACTAGTTTTTCAAAGTATTGTAACTCTTAATTGGCTACGGCCTTTTTTCTTTGCACTCTGTGAAATATGGCATTTTTTATGTTTGTGCAACCAACTTGAAGATTATTTCTGTTTGTTGAAGCCGAAATCTGATAAAATATTGTTTGCTATTAAAAGGGTGAAGTGGAATATTCGAATAAGTTTATTTTTTCGAATCATAATTTAACTCGTATAACTAGTTTTAGTTTTAGTATATGAGCACAACTTGAGAAAGCTATATCCTGAAATATTCCGTTTCCTTCAAAGGACGTGAAATCTTTGATCTGGTCTCGATCAAAATATTACCAGATTTTTAAAGTGTTGCAGCTCTTAATTGGTCAAAGCCTATTTTTTGCACTCTGTGAAATATGACTTTTTTTTATATTATTGTAATGTTTGTGCAAGTAACTTGAAGATAGTTTCTGTTTGTTAAAGCCGATATCTGATAAAATATTGTTTGCTATTAAAAGGGTGAAGTGGAATATTCGAATAAGTTTATTTTTTCGAATCATAATTTAACTCGTATAACTAGTTTTAGTTTTAGTGTATGACCACAACTTGGGAAACCTATATGCTGAAATATTCCATTTCCTTGAAACGACGTGGACTCTTTGATCCGGTCTCGATCAAAATTGTACTACTAATTTTTCAAAGAATTCTGACTCTTAGTTGGTCACGGCCTTCTTCTTTTTTTTTCGTTTTTTTTTTTTGGACTCATTGAAATATGTCACTTTTCTGTTTATGCAAATAACCTGAAGACTCTTTGTGTTTTCTAACGCCGCAATCTGATGATATATTATTTGCTATTACAAGGGTGAAGTGGAATATTCGAATAAGTATTTTTTCTAATCATAATTTAAGTCATATACTTAGTTTTAGTTTTATGTATGAGCACAACTTGAGAAAACTATATCCTGAAATATTCCACTTCCTTCAAAATAACGTGGAATCGTTGATCTGTTCTCGATCAAAATATTACTACATTTTCAAAGTATTGTAACTCCTAATTGGTCAAAGCCTATTTTTTGCACTCTATGAAATATGACTTTTTTTATATTATTGTAATGTTTGTGCAAGTAACTTGAAGATAGTTTCTGTTTGTTATAGCCGATATCCGATAATATATTGTTTGCTATTAAAATAGTGAAGTGGCATATTCGAATAAGTTTATTTTTTCTAATCATAATTTAACTCTTATACTTAGTTTTAGTTTTAGTGTATGAGCACAACTTGCAAAAACTATATCATGAAGTATTCCATTTCTTTGAAATGACGTGGAATCTTTGATCTGGTTTCAAACAAAATATTACTACAAGTTTTTGAAAGTATTGTAACTCTTAATTGGTTACGGCCTTTTCTCTTTGCACTCTGTGAAATATGGCATTTTTAATGTTTCTGCAAGTAGCTTGAAGAGACTTTCTCTTTGTTAACGCCGCAATCTGATAATATATTGTTTTTTATTACAAAAGTGATGTGGAATATTCAAATAAATTTATTCTTCCTAATCATAATTTAACTCGTATACTTAGTTTTAGTTTAAGTGTATGAGAACAACTTGGGAAAACTATATCCTGAAATATTCCATTTCCTTCAAAGTGATGTGGAATGTTAGATCTGGTCTCTATCAAAATACTACTACTAGTTTTTCAAAGTATTGTAACTCTTAATTGGTTAGGGCCTTTTTTCTTTGCACTCTGTGAAATATGGCATTTTTTATGTTTGTGCAAGTAGCCTAAAGGCTCTTTCTGTTTGTTAAAGCCGAAATCTGATAAAATATATTTTGCTATTACAAGGGTGAAGTGGAATATTCGAAGAAGTTTATTTTTTCTAATCATAATTTAACTCGTATGCTTAGTTTTAGTTTTAATGTATGAGCACAACTTGAGAAAACTATATCCTGAAATATTCCATTTCCTTGAAACGACGTTGACTCTTTGATCCGGTCTCGATCAAAATTGTACTACTAATTTTTCAAAGAATTCTGACTCTTAGTTGGTCACGGCCTTTTTTTTCTTTGGACTCTGTGAAATGTGTCACTTTTCTGTTTATGCAAGTAACCTGCAGACTTTGTGTTTCTTAACGCCGCAATCTGACAGTATGTTGGTTTCTATTACAAGGATTAAGTGGAATATTCGAATAAGTTTATTTTTTCTAATCGTAATTTAACTCGTATGCCTAGGTTTAGTTTTAGTGTATGACCACAACTTGCGAAACCTATATAATGAAATGTTCCATTTCCTTGAAATGACGTGGAATCTTTGATTTCGTCTCAAAAAAAATACTACTACTACGTTTTGAAAGTATTGTAACTCTTAATTCGTCACGGCCTCTTTTCTTCGCACTCTGTGAAATATGGCATTTTTTATGATTGTGCAAGTAACTTGGAGACTCTTTCTGTTTGTTAACGCCGAAACCTGATAGTATATTGTTTTCTATTACAAAAGTGAAGTGGAATATTCGAATAAGTTTATTTTTTCTAATCATAATTTAACTCGTATAATCTATAATGTAAATTTCTATTATATTATTAGATTCTACACGTCATCACCAGGTAATAAAGTAACTATTTTGATCGAAGCTTGAAATTCATTCACTTTCATCGTCTAGTCAACGTGTTTCAAAAAATCAACAGTTCACACAAAACATCTATACCGATATAAAACATATACCCATATCTCACATGTTTTTATTGATTTCCAAGGTAGCTTCTCTGAACCAACATCCATAAATAGGAGAAATCTTTAATCTCCGTTTGCACACTCAAATCCAAATACTTAAAAGCAATTCCATAAATGCAAAAATATATAAATAAAAGTTGTATATATACCACCTCCAGCTCTCTTATCTAAAAGCATAAAGAAAAAAAAATAAAGAAGAATAATCTCTTTTTCACCTACAGCATTATTTTAAGTTTGGATTTACAACTAATCGTAATAAAAGTCAAAAAAACAAAGCTTTCACTGTCTAAAATCTTCATTAATAAAAAACAAAAATCTAATTTTATACAATATTTTATTTCTGTTTGCTCATATTATTATCAGTTAGTTAGTTACAGTTAAACATATATACTAGTTTTAGTTTTAGTATATAAGCACAACTTGAGAAAGCTATATCCTGAAATATTCCATTTCCTTCAAAGGACGTGAAATCTTTGATCTGGTCTCGATCAAAATATTACCAGATTTTTAAAGTGTTGCAGCTCTTAATTGGTCAAGGCCTATTTTTTGGACTCTGTGAAATATGTTTTTTTTATATTATTGTAATGTTTGTGCAAGTAACTTGAAGATTCTTTGTGCTTGTTAACGCCGAAATCTGATAATATATTGTTTGCTTTTACAAAAGTGAAGTGGAATATTCGAATAAGTTTATTTTCTTAATCATATATTATCTCGTATTCTTAGTTTTAGTTTCAGTGTATGAGCACAACTTGCGAAAACTATATGCTGCAATATTCCATTTCCTTGAAATGACGTGGAATGGTAGATGTGGTCTCGATAAAATACTACTACTAGTTTTTCAAAGTATTGTAACTCTTAATTGGCTACGGCCTTTTTTCTTTGCACTCTGTTAAATATGGCATTTTTTATGTTTGTGCAACTAACTTGAAGATTATTTCTGTTTGTTGAAGCCGAAATCTGATAAAATATTGTTTGCTATTAAAGGGGTGAAGTGGAATATTCGAATAAGTTTATTTTTTCGAATCATAATTTAACTCGTATAACTAGTTTTAGTTTTATGTATGAGCACAACTTGAGAAAACTATATCCTGAAATATTCCACTTCCTTCAAAATAACGTGGAATCGTTGATCTGTTCTCGATCAAAATATTACTTCATTTTCAAAGTATTGTAACTCCTAATTGGTCAAAGCCTATTTTTTGCACTCTGTGAAATATGACTTTTTTTATATTATTGTAATGTTTGTGCAAGTAACTTGAAGATAGTTTCTGTTTGTTAAAGCCGATATCCGATAATATATTGTTTGCTATTAAAAGGGTGAAGTGGAATATTCGAATAAGTTTATTTTTTCTAATCATAATTTAACTCTTATACTTAGTTTTAGTTTTAGTGTATGAGCACAACTTACGAAAACTATATCATGAAATATTCCATTTCTTTGAAATGACGTGGAATCTTTGATCTGGTCTCAAACAAAATATTACTACAAGTTTTTGAAAGTATTGTAACTCTTAATTGGTTACGGCCTTTTCTCTTTGCACTCTGTGAAATATGGCATTTTTAATGTTTCTGCAAGTAGCTTGAAGAGACTTTCTCTTTGTTAACACCGCAATCTGATCATATATTGTTTTTTATTACAAAAGTGAAGTGGAATATTCAAATAAGTTTATTCTTCCTAATCATAATTTAACTCGTATACGTAGTTTTAGTTTAAATGTATGAGAACAACTTGGGAAAACTATATCCTGAAATATTCCACTTCCTTCAAAGTGATGTGGAATGTTAGATCTGGTCTCGATGAAATGCTACTACTAGTTTTTCAAAGTATTGTAACTCTTAATTGGCTACGGCCTTTTTTCTTTGCACTCTGTGAAATATGGCATTTTTTATGTTTGTGCAACTAACTTGAAGATTATTTCTGTTTGTTGAAGCCGAAATCTGATAAAATATTGTTTGCTATTAAAAGGGTGAAGTGGAATATTCGAATAAGTTTATTTTTTCGAATCATAATTTAACTCGTATAACTAGTTTTAGTTTTAGTGTATGACCACAACTTGGGAAACCTATATGCTGAAATATTCCATTTTCTTGAAACGACGTGGACTCTTTGATCCGGTCTCGATCAAAATTGTACTACTAATTTTTCAAAGAATTCTGACTCTTAGTTGGTCACGGCCATCTTCTTTTTTTTTTTTTTTTTTTTTTTTTTGTTTTTTTTTGGACTCATTGAAATATGTCACTTTTCTGTTTATGCAAGTAACCTGAAGGCTCTTTGTGTTTTCTAACGCCGCAATCTGATGATATATTGTTTGCTATTACAAGGGTGAAGTGGAATATTCGAATAAGTATTTTTTCTAATCATAATTTAAGTCATATACTTAGTTTTAGTTTTATGTATGAGCACAACTTGAGAAAACTATATCCTGAAATATTCCACTTCCTTCAAAATAACGTGGAATCGTTGATCTGTTCTCGATCAAAATATTACTACATTTTCAAAGTATTGTAACTCCTAATTGGTCAAAGCCTATTTTTTGCACTCTATGAAATATGACTTTTTTTATATTATTGTAATGTTTGTGCAAGTAACTTGAAGATAGTTTCTGTTTGTTATAGCCGATATCCGATAATATATTGTTTGCTATTAAAATAGTGAAGTGGCATATTCGAATAAGTTTATTTTTTCTAATCATAATTTAACTCTTATACTTAGTTTTAGTTTTAGTGTATGAGCACAACTTGCGAAAACTATATCATGAAATATTCCATTTCTTTGAAATGACGTAGAATCTTTGATCTGGTCTCAAACAAAATATTACTACAAGTTTTTGAAAGTATTTTAACTCTTAATTGGTTACGGCCTTTTCTCTTTGCACTCTGTGAAATATGGCATTTTTAATGTTTCTGCAAGTAGCTTGAAGAGACTATCTCTTTGTTAACGCCGCAATCTGATAACATATTGTTTTTTATTACAAAAGTGAAGTGGAATATTCAAATAAGTTTATTCTTCCTAATCATAATTTAACTCGTATACGTAGTTTTAGTTTAAATGTATGAGAACAACTTGGGAAAACTATATCCTGAAATATTCCACTTCCTTCAAAGTGATGTGGAATGTTAGATCTGGTCTCGATCAAATGCTACTACTAGTTTTTCAAAGTATTGTAACTCTTAATTGGCTACGGCCTTTTTTCTTTGCACTCTGTGAAATATGGCATTTTTTATGTTTGTGCAACTAACTTGAAGATTATTTCTGTTTGTTGAAGCCGAAATCTGATAAAATATTGTTTGCTATTAAAAGGGTGAAGTGGAATATTCGAATAAGTTTATTTTTTCTAATCATAATTTAACTCGTATACTTAGTTTTAGTTTTAGTGTATGACCACAACTTGGGAAACCTATATGCTGAAATATTCCATTTCCTTGAAACGACGTGGACTCTTTGATCCGGTCTCGATCAAAATTGTACTACTAATTTTTCAAAGAATTCTGACTCTTAGTTGGTCACGGCCTTCTTCTTTTTTTTTCGTTTTTTTTTTTTTGGACTCATTGAAATATGTCACTTTTCTGTTTATGCAAGTAACCTGAAGACTCTTTGTGTTTTCTAACGCCGCAATCTGATGATATATTGTTTGCTATTACAAGGGTGAAGTGGAATATTCGAATAAGTATTTTTTCTAATCATAATTTAAGTCATATACTTAGTTTTAGTTTTATGTATGAGCACAACTTGAGAAAACTATATCCTGAAATATTCCACTTCCTTCAAAATAACGTGGAATCGTTGATCTGTTCTCGATCAAAATATTACTACATTTTCAAAGTATTGTAACTCCTAATTGGTCAAAGCCTATTTTTTGCACTCTATGAAATATGACTTTTTTTATATTATTGTAATGTTTGTGCAAGTAACTTGAAGATAGTTTCTGTTTGTTATAGCCGATATCCGATAATATATTGTTTGCTATTAAAATAGTGAAGTGGCATATTCGAATAAGTTTATTTTTTCTAATCATAATTTAAATCTTATACTTAGTTTTAGTTTTAGTGTATGAGCACAACTTGCGAAAACTATATCATGAAGTATTCCATTTCTTTGAAATGACGTGGAATCTTTGATCTGGTCTCAAACAAAATATTACTACAAGTTTTTGAAAGTATTGTAACTCTTAATTGGTTACGGCCTTTTCTCTTTGCACTCTGTGAAATATGGCATTTTTAATGTTTCTGCAAGTAGCTTGAAGAGACTTTCTCTTTGTTAACGCCGCAATCTGATAATATATTGTTTTTTATTACAAAAGTGATGTGGAATATTCAAATAAATTTATTCTTCCTAATCATAATTTAACTCGTATACTTAGTTTTAGTTTAAGTGTATGAGAACAACTTGGGAAAACTATATCCTCAAATATTCCATTTCCTTCAAAGTGATGTGGAATGTTAGATCTGGTCTCGATCAAAATACTACTACTAGTTTTTCAAAGTATTGTAACTCTTAATTGGTTAGGGCCTTTTTTCTTTGCACTCTGTGAAATATGGCATTTTTTATGTTTGTGCAAGTAGCTTAAAGGCTCTTTCTGTTTGTTAAAGCCGAAATCTGATAAAATATATTTTGCTATTACAAGGGTGAAGTGGAATATTCGAAGAAGTTTATTTTTTCTAATCATAATTTAACTCGTATACTTAGTTTTAGTTTTAATGTATGAGCACAACTTGAGAAAACTATATCCTGAAATATTCCATTTCCTTCAAAATGACGTGCAGTCTTTGATCTGTTTTCGATCAAGATACTGCTAATTTTTCAGAGTACAGTAACTCTTGATTGGTCATGGCCTTTTTTTTGGTCTCTGTGAAATCTTGTCTTTTTTGTATTATTGTAATGTTTCTGCAAGTAACCTGAGGATAGTTTGTGTTTCTAAAATCCGATATCTGATAATATATTCTTTTCTATGACAAGGGTGAAGTGGAATATTCGAATAAATTTATTTTTTCTAATCATAATTTAATTCGTATACTTAGTTTTAGTTTTAGTGTATCAGCACACCTTGGGAAGACTATATGCTGAAATATTCCATTTCCTTGAAACGACGTTGACTCTTTGATCCGGTCTCGATCAAAATTGTACTACTAATTTTTCAAAGAATTCTGACTCTTAGTTGGTCACGGCCTTTTTTTTCTTTGGACTCTGTGAAATATGTCACTTTTCTGTTTATGCAAGTAACCTGCAGACTTTGTGTTTCTTAACGCCGCAATCTGACAGTATGTTGGTTTCTATTACAAGGATGAAGTGGAATATTCGAATAAGTTTATTTTTTCTAATCGTAATTTAACTCGTATGCCTAGGTTTAGTTTTAGTGTATGACCACAACTTGCGAAACCTATATCATGAAATGTTCCATTTCCTTGAAATGACGTGGAATCTTTGATTTCGTCTCAAAAAAAAATACTACTACTACGTTTTGAAAGTATTGTAACTCTTAATTCGTCACGGCCTCTTTTCTTCGTACTCTGTGAAATATGGCATTTTTTATGATTGTGCAAGTAACTTGGAGACTCTTTCTGTTTGTTAACGCCGAAACCTGATAGTATATTGTTTTCTATTACAAAAGTGAAGTGGAATATTCGAATAAGTTTATTTTTTCTAATCATAATTTAACTCGTATAATCTATAATGTAAATTTCTATTATATTATTAGATTCTACACGTCATCACCAGGTAATAAAGTAACTATTTTGATCGAAGCTTGAAATTCATTCACTTTCATCGTCTAGTCAACGTGTTTCAAAAAATCAACAGTTCACACAAAACATCTATACCGATATAAAACATATACCCATATCTCACATGTTTTTATTGATTTCCAAGGTAGCTTCTCTGAACCAACATCCATAAATAAGAGAAATTTTTAATCTCCGTTTGCACACTCAAATCCAAATACTTAAAAGCAATTCCATAAATGCAAAAATATATAAATAAAAGTTGTATATATACCACCTCCAGCTCTCTTATCTAAAAGCATAAAGAAAAAAAAATAAAGAAGAATAATCTCTTTTTCACCTACAGCATTATTTTAAGTTTGGATTTACAACTAATCGTAATAAAAGTCAAAAAAACAAAGCTTTCACTGTCTAAAATCTTCATTAATAAAAAACAAAAATCTAATTTTATACAATATTTTATTTCTGTTTGCTCATATTATTATCAGTTAGTTAGTTACAGTTAAACATATATACTAGTTTTAGTTTTAGTATATGAGCACAACTTGAGAAAGCTATATCCTGAAATATTCCATTTCCTTCAAAGGACGTCAAATCTTTGATCTGGTCTCGATCAAAATATTACCAGATTTTTAAAGTGTTGCAGCTCTTAATTGGTCAAGGCCTATTTTTTGGACTCTGTGAAATATGTTTTTTTTTATATTATTGTAATGTTTCTGCAAGTAACTTGAAGATTCTTTGTGCTTGTTAACGCCGAAATCTGATAATATATTGTTTGCTTTTACAAAAGTGAAGTGGAATATTCGAATAAGTTTATTTTCTTAATCATATATTATCTCGTATTCTTAGTTTTAGTTTCAGTGTATGAGCACAACTTGCGAAAACTATATGCTGCAATATTCCATTTCCTTGAAATGACGTGGAATGGTAGATGTGGTCTCGATAAAATACTACTACTAGTATTTCAAAGTATTGTAACTCTTAATTGGCTACGGCCTTTTTTCTTTGCACTCTGTGAAATATGGCATTTTTTATGTTTGTGCAACTAACTTGAAGATTATTTCTGTTTGTTGAAGCCGAAATCTGATAAAATATTGTTTGCTATTAAAGGGGTGAAGTGGAATATTCGAATAAGTTTATTTTTTCGAATCATAATTTAACTCGTATAACTAGTTTTAGTTTTATGTATGAGCACAACTTGAGAAAACTATATCCTGAAATATTCCACTTCCTTCAAAATAACGTGGAATCGTTGATCTGGTCTCGATCAAAATATTACTTCATTTTCAAAGTATTGTAACTCCTAATTGGTCAAAGCCTATTTTTTGCACTCTGTGAAATATGACTTTTTTTATATTATTGTAATGTTTGTGCAAGTAACTTGAAGATAGTTTCTGTTTGTTAAAGCCGATATCCGATAATATATTGTTTGCTATTAAAAGGGTGAAGTGGAATATTCGAATAAGTTTATTTTTTCTAATCATAATTTAACTCTTATACTTAGTTTAATTTTAGTGTATGAGCACAACTTACGAAAACTATATCATGAAATATTCCATTTCTTTGAAATGACGTGGAATCTTTGATCTGGTCTCAAACAAAATATTACTACAAGTTTTTGAAAGTATTGTAACTCTTAATTGGTTACGGCCTTTTCTCTTTGCACTCTGTGAAATATGGCATTTTTAATGTTTCTGCAAGTAGCTTGAAGAGACTTTCTCTTTGTTAACGCCGCAATCTGATAATATATTGTTTTTTATTACAAAAGTGAAGTGGAATATTCAAATAAGTTTATTCTTCCTAATCATAATTTAACTCGTATACGTAGTTTTAGTTTAAATGTATGAGAACAACTTGGGAAAACTATATCCTGAAATATTCCACTTCCTTCAAAGTGATGTGGAATGTTAGATCTGGTCTCGATCAAATGCTACTACTAGTTTTTCAAAGTATTGTAACTCTTAATTGGCTACGGCCTTTTTTCTTTGCACTCTGTGAAATATGGCATTTTTTATGTTTGTGCAACTAACTTGAAGATTATTTCTGTTTGTTGAAGCCGAAATCTGATAAAATATTGTTTGCTATTAAAAGGGTGAAGTGGAATATTCGAATAAGTTTATTTTTTCGAATCATAATTTAACTCGTATAACTAGTTTTAGTTTTAGTGTATGACCACAACTTGGGAAACCTATATGCTGAAATATTCCATTTCCTTGAAACGACGTGGACTCTTTGATCCGGTCTCGATCAAAATTGTACTACTAATTTTTCAAAGAATTCTGACTCTTAGTTGGTCACGGCCTTCTTCTTTTTTTTTCGTTTTTTTTTTTTGGACTCATTGAAATATGTCACTTTTCTGTTCATGCAAGTAACCTGAAGACTCTTTGTGTTTTCTAACGCCGCAATCTGATGATATATTGTTTGCTATTACAAGGGTGAAGTGGAATATTCGAATAAGTATTTTTTCTAATCATAATTTAAGTCATATACTTAGTTTTAGTTTTATGTATGAGCACAACTTGAGAAAACTATATCCTGAAATATTCCACTTCCTTCAAAATAACGTGGAATCGTTGATCTGTTCTCGATCAAAATATTACTACATTTTCAAAGTATTGTAACTCCTAATTGGTCAAAGCTTATTTTTTGCACTCTATGAAATATGACTTTTTTTATATTATTGTAATGTTTGTGCAAGTAACTTGAAGATAGTTTCTGTTTGTTATAGCCGATATCCGATAATATATTGTTTGCTATTAAAATACTGAAGTGGCATATTCGAATAAGTTTATTTTTTCTAATCATAATTTAACTCTTATACTTAGTTTTAGTTTTAGTGTATGAGCACAACTTGCGAAAACTATATCATGAAGTATTCCATTTCTTTGAAATGACGTGGAATCTTTGATCTGGTCTCAAACAAAATATTACTACAAGTTTTTGAAAGTATTGTAACTCTTAATTGGTTACGGCCTTTTCTCTTTGCACTCTGTGAAATATGGCATTTTTAATGTTTCTGCAAGTAGCTTGAAGAGACTTTCTCTTTGTTAACGCCGCAATCTGATAATATATTGTTTTTTATTACAAAAGTGATGTGGAATATTCAAATAAATTTATTCTTCCTAATCATAATTTAACTCGTATACTTAGTTTTAGTTTAAGTGTATGAGAACAACTTGGGAAAACTATATCCTGAAATATTCCATTTCCTTCAAAGTGATGTTGAATGTTAGATCTGGTCTCGATCAAAATACTACTACTAGTTTTTCAAAGTATTGTAACTCTTAATTGGTTAGGGCCTTTTTTCTTTGCACTCTGTGAAATATGGCATTTTTTATGTTTGTGCAAGTAGCTTAAAGGCTCTTTCTGTTTGTTAAAGCCGAAATCTGATAAAATATATTTTGCTATTACAAGGGTGAAGTGGAATATTCGAAGAAGTTTATTTTTTCTAATCATAATTTAACTCGTATACTTAGTTTTAGTTTTAATGTATGAGCACAACTTGAGAAAACTATATCCTGAAATATTCCATTTCCTTCAAAATGACGTGCAGTCTTTGATCTGTTTTCGATCAAGATACTGCTAATTTTTCAGAGTACAGTAACTCTTGATTAGTCATGGCCTTTTTTTTGGTCTCTGTGAAATCTTGTCTTTTTTGTATTATTGTAATGTTTCTGCAAGTAACCTGAGGATAGTTTGTGTTTCTAAAATCCGATATCTGATAATATATTCTTTTCTATGACAAGGGTGAAGTGGAATATTCGAATATATTTATTTTTTCTAATCATAATTTAACTCGTATAATCTATAATGTAAATTTCTATTATATTATTAGATTCTACACGTCATCACCAGGTAATAAAGTAACTATTTTGATCGAAGCTTGAAATTCATTCACTTTCATCGTCTAGTCAACGTGTTTCAAAAAATCAACAGTTCACACAAAACATCTATACCGATATAAAACATATACCCATATCTCACATGTTTTTATTGATTTCCAAGGTAGCTTCTCTGAACCAACATCCATAAATAGGAGAAATCTTTAATCTCCGTTTGCACACTCAAATCCAAATACTTAAAAGCAATTCCATAAATGCAAAAATATATAAATAAAAGTTGTATATATACCACCTCCAGCTCTCTTATCTAAAAGCATAAAGAAAAAAAAAATAAAGAAGAATAATCTCTTTTTCACCTACAGCATTATTTTAAGTTTGGATTTACAACTAATCGTAATAAAAGTCAAAAAAACAAAGCTTTCACTGTCTAAAATCTTCATTAATAAAAAACAAAAATCTACTTTTATACAATATTTTATTTCTGTTTGCTCATATTATTATCAGTTAGTTAGTTACAGTTAAACATATATACTAGTTTTAGTTTTAGTATATGAGCACAACTTGAGAAAGCTATATCCTGAAATATTCCATTTCCTTCAAAGGACGTGAAATCTTTGATCTGGTCTCGATCAAAATATTACCAGATTTTTAAAGTGTTGCAGCTCTTAATTGGTCAAGGCCTATTTTTTGGACTCTGTGAAATATGTTTTTTTTATATTATTGTAATGTTTCTGCAAGTAACTTGAAGATTCTTTGTGCTTGTTAACGCCGAAATCTGATAATATATTGTTTGCTTTTACAAAAGTGAAGTGGAATATTCGAATAAGTTTATTTTCTTAATCATATATTATCTCGTATTCTTAGTTTTAGTTTCAGTGTATGAGCACAACTTGCGAAAACTATATGCTGCAATATTCCATTTCCTTGAAATGACGTGGAATGGTAGATGTGGTCTCGATAAAATACTACTACTAGTTTTTCAAAGTATTGTAACTCTTAATTGGCTACGGCCTTTTTTCTTTGCACTCTGTGAAATATGGCATTTTTTATGTTTGTGCAACTAACTTGAAGATTATTTCTGTTTGTTGAAGCCGAAATCTGATAAAATATTGTTTGCTATTAAAGGGGTGAAGTGGAATATTCGAAGAAGTTTATTTTTTCGAATCATAATTTAACTCGTACAACTAGTTTTAGTTTTATGTATGAGCACAACTTGAGAAAACTATATCCTGAAATATTCCACTTCCTTCAAAATAACGTGGAATCGTTGATCTGTTCTCGATCAAAATATTACTTCATTTTCAAGGTATTGTAACTCCTAATTGGTCAAAGCCTATTTTTTGCACTCTGTGAAATATGACTTTTTTTATATTATTGTAATGTTTGTGCAAGTAACTTGAAGATAGTTTCTGTTTGTTAAAGCCGATATCCGATAATATATTGTTTGCTATTAAAAGGGTGAAGTGGAATATTCGAATAAGTTTATTTTTTCTAATCATAATTTAACTCTTATACTTAGTTTTAGTTTTAGTGTATGAGCACAACTTACGAAAACTATATCATGAAATATTCCATTTCTTTGAAATGACGTGGAATCTTTGATCTGGTCTCAAACAAAATATTACTACAAGTTTTTGAAAGTATTGTAACTCTTAATTGGTTACGGCCTTTTCTCTTTGCACTCTGTGAAATATGGCATTTTTAATGTTTCTGCAAGTAGCTTGAAGAGACTTTCTCTTTGTTAACGCCGCAATCTGATAATATATTGTTTTTTATTACAAAAGTGAAGTGGAATATTCAAATAAGTTTATTCTTCCTAATCATAATTTAACTCGTATACGTAGTTTTAGTTTAAATGTATGAGAACAACTTGGGAAAACTATATCCTGAAATATTCCACTTCCTTCAAAGTGATGTGGAATGTTAGATCTGGTCTCGATCAAATGCCACTACTAGTTTTTCAAAGTATTGTAACTCTTAATTGGCTACGGCCTTTTTTCTTTGCACTCTGTGAAATATGGCATTTTTTATGTTTGTGCAACTAACTTGAAGATTATTTCTGTTTGTTGAAGCCGAAATCTGATAAAATATTGTTTGCTATTAAAAGGGTGAAGTGGAATATTCGAATAAGTTTATTTTTTCGAATCATAATTTAACTCGTATAACTAGTTTTAGTTTTAGTGTATGACCACAACTTGGGAAACCTATATGCTGAAATATTCCATTTCCTTGAAACGACGTGGACTCTTTGATCCGGTCTCGATCAAAATTGTACTACTAATTTTTCAAAGAATTCTGACTCTTAGTTGGTCACGGCCTTCTTCTTTTTTTTTCGTTTTTTTTTTTTGGACTCATTGAAATATGTCACTTTTCTGTTCATGCAAGTAACCTGAAGACTCTTTGTGTTTTCTAACGCCGCAATCTGATGATATATTGTTTGCTATTACAAGGGTGAAGTGGAATATTCGAATAAGTATTTTTTTTAATCATAATTTAAGTCATATACTTAGTTTTAGTTTTATGTATGAGCACAACTTGAGAAAACTATATCCTGAAATATTCCACTTCCTTCAAAATAACGTGGAATCGTTGATCTGTTCTCGATCAAAATATTACTACATTTTCAAAGTATTGTAACTCCTAATTGGTCAAAGACTATTTTTTGCACTCTATGAAATATGACTTTTTTTATATTATTGTAATGTTTGTGCAAGTAACTTGAAGATAGTTTCTGTTTGTTATAGCCGATATCCGATAATATATTGTTTGCTATTAAAATACTGAAGTGGCATATTCGAATAAGTTTATTTTTTCTAATCATAATTTAACTCTTATACTTAGTTTTAGTTTTAGTGTATGAGCACAACTTGCGAAAACTATATCATGAAGTATTCCATTTCTTTGAAATGACGTGGAATCTTTGATCTGGTCTCAAACAAAATATTACTACAAGTTTTTGAAAGTATTGTAACTCTTAATTGGTTACGGCCTTTTCTCTTTGCACTCTGTGAAATATGGCATTTTTAATGTTTCTGCAAGTAGCTTGAAGAGACTTTCTCTTTGTTAACGCCGCAATCTGATAATATATTGTTTTTTATTACAAAAGTGATGTGGAATATTCAAATAAATTTATTCTTCCTAATCATAATTTAACTCGTATACTTAGTTTTAGTTTAAGTGTATGAGAACAACTTGGGAAAACTATATCCTGAAATATTCCATTTCCTTCAAAGTGATGTTGAATGTTAGATCTGGTCTCGATCAAAATACTACTACTAGTTTTTCAAAGTATTGTAACTCTTAATTGGTTAGGGCCTTTTTTCTTTGCACTCTGTGAAATATGGCATTTTTTATGTTTGTGCAAGTAGCTTAAAGGCTCTTTCTGTTTGTTAAAGCCGAAATCTGATAAAATATATTTTGCTATTACAAGGGTGAAGTGGAATATTCGAAGAAGTTTATTTTTTCTAATCATAATTTAACTCGTATACTTAGTTTTAGTTTTAATGTATGAGCACAACTTGAGAAAACTATATCCTGAAATATTCCATTTCCTTCAAAATGACGTGCAGTCTTTGATCTGTTTTCGATCAAGATCCTGCTAATTTTTCAGAGTACAGTAACTCTTGATTAGTCATGGCCTTTTTTTTGGTCTCTGTGAAATCTTGTCTTTTTTGTATTATTGTAATGTTTCTGCAAGTAACCTGAGGATAGTTTGTGTTTCTAAAATCCGATATCTGATAATATATTCTTTTCTATGACAAGGGTGAAGTGGAATATTCGAATATATTTATTTTTTCTAATCATAATTTAACTCGTATAATCTATAATGTAAATTTCTATTATATTATTAGATTCTACACGTCATCACCAGGTAATAAAGTAACTATTTTGATCGAAGCTTGAAATTCATTCACTTTCATCGTCTAGTCAACGTGTTTCAAAAAATCAACAGTTCACACAAAACATCTATACCGATATAAAACATATACCCATATCTCACATGTTTTTATTGATTTCCAAGGTAGCTTCTCTGAACCAACATCCATAAATAGGAGAAATCTTTAATCTCCGTTTGCACTCAAATCCAAATACTTAAAAGCAATTCCATAAATGCAAAAATATATAAATAAAAGTTGTATATATATCACCTCCAGCTCTCTTATCTAAAAGCATAAAGAAAAAAAAATAAAGAAGAATAATCTCTTTTTCACCTACAGCATTATTTTAAGTTTGGGTTTACAACTAATCGTAATAAAAGTCAAAAAAACAAAGCTTTCACTGTCTAAAATCTTCATTAATAAAAAAAAATCTAATTTTATACAATATTTTATTTCTGTTTGCTCATATTATTATCAGTTAGTTAGTTACAGTTAAACATATATACTAGTTTTAGTTTTAGTATATGAGCACAACTTGAGAAAGCTATATCCTGAAATATTCCATTTCCTTCAAAGGACGTGAAATCTTTGATCTGGTCTCGATCAAAATATTACCAGATTTTTAAAGTGTTGCAGCTCTTAATTGGTCAAGGCCTATTTTTTGGACTCTGTGAAATATGTTTTTTTTTTATATTATTGTAATGTTTCTGCAAGTAACTTGAAGATTCTTTGTGCTTGTTAACGCCGAAATCTGATAATATATTGTTTGCTTTTACAAAAGTGAAGTGGAATATTCGAATAAGTTTATTTTTTTAATCATATATTATCTCGTATTCTTAGTTTTAGTTTCAGTGTATGAGCACAACTTGCGAAAACTATATGCTGCAATATTCCATTTCCTTGAAATGACGTGGAATGGTAGATGTGGTCTCGATAAAATACTACTACTAGTTTTTCAAAGTATTGTAACTCTTAATTGGCTACGGCCTTTTTTCTTTGCACTCTGTGAAATATGGCATTTTTTATGTTTGTGCAACTAACTTGAAGATTATTTCTGTTTGTTGAAGCCGAAATCTGATAAAATATTGTTTGCTATTAAAAGGGTGAAGGGGAATATTCGAATAAGTTTATTTTTTCGAATCATAATTTAACTCGTATAACTAGTTTTAGTTTTATGTATGAGCACAACTTGAGAAAACTATATCCTGAAATATTCCACTTCCTTCAAAATAACGTGGAATCGTTGATCTGTTCTCGATCAAAATATTACTTCATTTTCAAAGTATTGTAACTCCTAATTGGTCAAAGACTATTTTTTGCACTCTGTGAAATATGACTTTTTTTATATTATTGTAATGTTTGTGCAAGTAACTTGAAGATAGTTTCTGTTTGTTAAAGCCGATATCCGATAAGATATTGTTTGCTATTAAAAGGGTGAAGTGGAATATTCGAATAAGTTTATTTTTTCTAATCATAATTTAACTCTTATACTTAGTTTTAGTTTTAGTGTATGAGCACAACTTACGAAAACTATATCATGAAATATTCCATTTCTTTGAAATGACGTGGAATCTTTGATCTGGTCTCAAACAAAATATTACTACAAGTTTTTGAAAGTATTGTAACTCTTAATTGGTTACGGCCTTTTCTCTTTGCACCCTGTGAAATATGGCATTTTTAATGTTTCTGCAAGTAGCTTGAAGAGACTTTCTCTTTGTTAACGCCGCAATCTGATAATATATTGTTTTTTATTACAAAAGTGAAGTGGAATATTCAAATAAGTTTATTCTTCCTAATCATAATTTAACTCGTATACGTAGTTTTAGTTTAAATGTATGAGAACAACTTGGGAAAACTATATTCTGAAATATTCCACTTCCTTCAAAGTGATGTGGAATGTTAGATCTGGTCTCGATCAAATGCTACTACTAGTTTTTCAAAGTATTGTAACTCTTAATTGGCTACGGCCTTTTTTCTTTGCACTCTGTGAAATATGGCATTTTTTATGTTTGTGCAACTAACTTGAAGATTATTTCTGTTTGTTGAAGCCGAAATCTGATAAAATATTGTTTGCTATTAAAAGGGTGAAGTGGAATATTCGAATAAGTTTATTTTTTCGAATCATAAATTAACTCGTATAACTAGTTTTAGTTTTAGTGTATGACCACAACTTGGGAAACCTATATGCTGAAATATTCCATTTCCTTGAAACGACGTGGACTCTTTGATCCGGTCTCGATCAAAATTGTACTACTAATTTTTCAAAGAATTCTGACTCTTAGTTGGTCACGGCCTTCTTCTTTTTTTTTTCCTTTTTTTTTGGACTCATTGAAATATGTCACTTTTCTGTTTATGCAAGTAACCTGGAGACTCTTTGTGTTTTCTAACGCCGCAATCTGATGATATATTGTTTGCTATTACAAGGGTGAAGTGGAATATTCGAATAAGTATTTTTTTAATCATAATTTAAGTCATATACTTCGTTCTAGTTTTATGTATGAGCACAACTTGAGAAAACTATATCCTGAAATATTCCACTTCCTTCAAAATAACGTGGAATCGTTGATCTGTTCTCGATCAAAATATTACTACATTTTCAAAGTATTGTAACTCCTAATTGGTCAAAGCCTATTTTTTGCACTCTGTGAAATATGACTTTTTTTATATTATTGTAATGTTTGTGCAAGTAACTTGAAGATAATTTCTGTTTGTTATAGCCGATATCCGGTAATATATTGTTTGCTATTAAAATAGTGAAGTGGCATATTCGAATAAGTTTATTTTTTCTAATCATAATTTAACTCTTATACTTAGTTTTAGTTTTAGTGTATGAGCACAACTTGCGAAAATATATCATGAAGTATTCCATTTCTTTGAAATGACGTGGAATCTTTGATCTGGTCTCAAACAAAATATTACTACAAGTTTTTGAAAATATTGTAACTCTTAATTGGTTACGGCCTCTTCTCTTTGCACTCTGTGAAATATGGCATTTTTAATGTTTCTGCAAGTAGCTTGAAGAGACTTTCTCTTTGTTAACGCCGCAATCTGATAATATATTGTTTTTTATTACAAAAGTGATGTGGAATATTCAAATAAATTTATTCTTCCTAATCATAATTTAACTCGTATACGTAGTTTTAGTTTAAATGTATGAGAACAACTTGGGAAAACTATATTCTGAAATATTCCACTTCCTTCAAAGTGATGTGGAATGTTAGATCTGGTCTCGATCAAATGCTACTACTAGTTTTTCAAAGTATTGTAACTCTTAATTGGCTACGGCCTTTTTTCTTTGCACTCTGTGAAATATGGCATTTTTTATGTTTGTGCAACTAACTTGAAGATTATTTCTGTTTGTTGAAGCCGAAATCTGATAAAATATTGTTTGCTATTAAAAGGGTGAAGTGGAATATTCGAATAAGTTTATTTTTTCGAATCATAAATTAACTCGTATAACTAGTTTTAGTTTTAGTGTATGACCACAACTTGGGAAACCTATATGCTGAAATATTCCATTTCCTTGAAACGACGTGGACTCTTTGATCCGGTCTCGATCAAAATTGTACTACTAATTTTTCAAAGAATTCTGACTCTTAGTTGGTCACGGCCTTCTTCTTTTTTTTTCCTTTTTTTTTTTGGACTCATTGAAATATGTCACTTTTCTGTTTATGCAAGTAACCTGGAGACTCTTTGTGTTTTCTAACGCCGCAATCTGATGATATATTGTTTGCTATTACAAGGGTGAAGTGGAATATTCGAATAAGTATTTTTTCTAATCATAATTTAAGTCATATACTTAGTTTTAGTTTTATGTATGAGCACAACTTGAGAAAACTATATCCTGAAATATTCCACTTCCTTCAAAATAACGTGGAATCGTTGATCTGTTCTCGATCAAAATATTACTACATTTTCAAAGTATTGTAACTCCTAATTGGTCAAAGCCTATTTTTTGCACTCTATGAAATATGACTTTTTTTATATTATTGTAATGTTTGTGCAAGTAACTTGAAGATAGTTTCTGTTTGTTATAGCCGATATCCGATAATATATTGTTTGCTATTAAAATACTGAAGTGGCATATTCGAATAAGTTTATTTTTTCTAATCATAATTTAACTCTTATACTTAGTTTTAGTTTTAGTGTATGAGCACAACTTGCGAAAACTATATCATGAAGTATTCAATTTCTTTGAAATGACGTGGAATCTTTGATCTGGTCTCAAAGAAAATATTACTACAAGTTTTTGAAAGTATTGTAACTCTTAATTGGTTACGGCCTTTTCTCTTTGCACTC
Organism: Thermobia domestica; assembly: GCF_964235325.1. NCBI lineage: Eukaryota > Metazoa > Arthropoda > Insecta > Zygentoma > Lepismatidae > Thermobia > Thermobia domestica. The sequence continues at coordinate 72,208,367 of NC_137468.1, forward strand.
TGTGAAATATGGCATTTTTAATGTTTCTGCAAGTAGCTTGAAGAGACTTTCTCTTTGTTAACGCCGCAATCTGATAATATATTGTTTTTTATTACAAAAGTGATGTGGAATATTCAAATAAATTTATTCTTCCTAATCATAATTTAACTCGTATACTTAGTTTTAGTTTAAGTGTATGAGAACAACTTGGGAAAACTATATCCTGAAATATTCCATTTCCTTCAAAGTGATGTTGAATGTTAGATCTGGTCTCGATCAAAATACTACTACTAGTTTTTCAAAGTATTGTAACTCTTAATTGGTTAGGGCCTTTTTTCTTTGCACTCTGTGAAATATGGCATTTTTTATGTTTGTGCAAGTAGCTTAAAGGCTCTTTCTGTTTGTTAAAGCCGAAATCTGATAAAATATATTTTGCTATTACAAGGGTGAAGTGGAATATTCGAAGAAGTTTATTTTTTCTAATCATAATTTAACTCGTATACTTAGTTTTAGTTTTAATGTATGAGCACAACTTGAGAAAACTATATCCTGAAATATTCCATTTCCTTCAAAATGACGTGCAGTCTTTGATCTGTTTTCGATCAAGATACTGCTAATTTTTCAGAGTACAGTAACTCTTGATTAGTCATGGCCTTTTTTTTGGTCTCTGTGAAATCTTGTCTTTTTTGTATTATTGTAATGTTTCTGCAAGTAACCTGAGGATAGTTTGTGTTTCTAAAATCCGATATCTGATAATATATTCTTTTCTATGACAAGGGTGAAGTGGAATATTCGAATATATTTATTTTTTCTAATCATAATTTAACTCGTATAATCTATAATGTAAATTTCTATTATATTATTAGATTCTACACGTCATCACCAGGTAATAAAGTAACTATTTTGATCGAAGCTTGAAATTCATTCACTTTCATCGTCTAGTCAACGTGTTTCAAAAAATCAACAGTTCACACAAAACATCTATACCGATATAAAACATATACCCATATCTCACATGTTTTTATTGATTTCCAAGGTAGCTTCTCTGAACCAACATCCATAAATAGGAGAAATCTTTAATCTCCGTTTGCACACTCAAATCCAAATACTTAAAAGCAATTCCATAAATGCAAAAATATATAAATAAAAGTTGTATATATACCACCTCCAGCTCTCTTATCTAAAAGCATAAAGAAAAAAAAAATAAAGAAGAATAATCTCTTTTTCACCTACAGCATTATTTTAAGTTTGGATTTACAACTAATCGTAATAAAAGTCAAAAAAACAAAGCTTTCACTGTCTAAAATCTTCATTAATAAAAAACAAAAATCTAATTTTATACAATATTTTATTTCTGTTTGCTCATATTATTATCAGTTAGTTAGTTACAGTTAAACATATATACTAGTTTTAGTTTTAGTATATGAGCACAACTTGAGAAAGCTATATCCTGAAATATTCCATTTCCTTCAAAGGACGTGAAATCTTTGATCTGGTCTCGATCAAAATATTACCAGATTTTTAAAGTGTTGCAGCTCTTAATTGGTCAAGGCCTATTTTTTGGACTCTGTGAAATATGTTTTTTTTATATTATTGTAATGTTTCTGCAAGTAACTTGAAGATTCTTTGTGCTTGTTAACGCCGAAATCTGATAATATATTGTTTGCTTTTACAAAAGTGAAGTGGAATATTCGAATAAGTTTATTTTCTTAATCATATATTATCTCGTATTCTTAGTTTTAGTTTCAGTGTATGAGCACAACTTGCGAAAACTATATGCTGCAATATTCCATTTCCTTGAAATGACGTGGAATGGTAGATGTGGTCTCGATAAAATACTACTACTAGTTTTTCAAAGTATTGTAACTCTTAATTGGCTACGGCCTTTTTTCTTTGCACTCTGTGAAATATGGCATTTTTTATGTTTGTGCAACTAACTTGAAGATTATTTCTGTTTGTTGAAGCCGAAATCTGATAAAATATTGTTTGCTATTAAAGGGGTGAAGTGGAATATTCGAAGAGGTTTATTTTTTCGAATCATAATTTAACTCGTACAACTAGTTTTAGTTTTATGTATGAGCACAACTTGAGAAAACTATATCCTGAAATATTCCACTTCCTTCAAAATAACGTGGAATCGTTGATCTGTTCTCGATCAAAATATTACTTCATTTTCAAGGTATTGTAACTCCTAATTGGTCAAAGCCTATTTTTTGCACTCTGTGAAATATGACTTTTTTTATATTATTGTAATGTTTGTGCAAGTAACTTGAAGATAGTTTCTGTTTGTTAAAGCCGATATCCGATAATATATTGTTTGCTATTAAAAGGGTGAAGTGGAATATTCGAATAAGTTTATTTTTTCTAATCATAATTTAACTCTTATACTTAGTTTTAGTTTTAGTGTATGAGCACAACTTACGAAAACTATATCATGAAATATTCCATTTCTTTGAAATGACGTGGAATCTTTGATCTGGTCTCAAACAAAATATTACTACAAGTTTTTGAAAGTATTGTAACTCTTAATTGGTTACGGCCTTTTCTCTTTGCACTCTGTGAAATATGGCATTTTTAATGTTTCTGCAAGTAGCTTGAAGAGACTTTCTCTTTGTTAACGCCGCAATCTGATAATATATTGTTTTTTATTACAAAAGTGAAGTGGAATATTCAAATAAGTTTATTCTTCCTAATCATAATTTAACTCGTATACGTAGTTTTAGTTTAAATGTATGAGAACAACTTGGGAAAACTATATCCTGAAATATTCCACTTCCTTCAAAGTGATGTGGAATGTTAGATCTGGTCTCGATCAAATGCTACTACTAGTTTTTCAAAGTATTGTAACTCTTAATTGGCTACGGCCTTTTTTCTTTGCACTCTGTGAAATATGGCATTTTTTATGTTTGTGCAACTAACTTGAAGATTATTTCTGTTTGTTGAAGCCGAAATCTGATAAAATATTGTTTGCTATTAAAAGGGTGAAGTGGAATATTCGAATAAGTTTATTTTTTCGAATCATAATTTAACTCGTATAACTAGTTTTAGTTTTAGTGTATGACCACAACTTGGGAAACCTATATGCTGAAATATTCCATTTCCTTGAAACGACGTGGACTCTTTGATCCGGTCTCGATCAAAATTGTACTACTAATTTTTCAAAGAATTCTGACTCTTAGTTGGTCACGGCCTTCTTTTTTTTTTCGTTTTTTTTTTTGGACTCATTGAAATATGTCACTTTTCTGTTCATGCAAGTAACCTGAAGACTCTTTGTGTTTTCTAACGCCGCAATCTGATGATATATTGTTTGCTATTACAAGGGTGAAGTGGAATATTCGAATAAGTATTTTTTCTAATCATAATTTAAGTCATATACTTAGTTTTAGTTTTATGTATGAGCACAACTTGAGAAAACTATATCCTGAAATATTCCACTTCCTTCAAAATAACGTGGAATCGTTGATCTGTTCTCGATCAAAATATTACTACATTTTCAAAGTATTGTAACTCCTAATTGGTCAAAGCCTATTTTTTGCACTCTATGAAATATGACTTTTTTTATATTATTGTAATGTTTGTGCAAGTAACTTGAAGATAGTTTCTGTTTGTTATAGCCGATATCCGATAATATATTGTTTGCTATTAAAATACTGAAGTGGCATATTCGAATAAGTTTATTTTTTCTAATCATAATTTAACTCTTATACTTAGTTTTAGTTTTAGTGTATGAGCACAACTTGCGAAAACTATATCATGAAGTATTCCATTTCTTTGAAATGACGTGGAATCTTTGATCTGGTCTCAAACAAAATATTACTACAAGTTTTTGAAAGTATTGTAACTCTTAATTGGTTACGGCCTTTTCTCTTTGCACTCTGTGAAATATGGCATTTTTAATGTTTCTGCAAGTAGCTTGAAGAGACTTTCTCTTTGTTAACGCCGCAATCTGATAATATATTGTTTTTTATTACAAAAGTGATGTGGAATATTCAAATAAATTTATTCTTCCTAATCATAATTTAACTCGTATACTTAGTTTTAGTTTAAGTGTATGAGAACAACTTGGGAAAACTATATCCTGAAATATTCCATTTCCTTCAAAGTGATGTTGAATGTTAGATCTGGTCTCGATCAAAATACTACTACTAGTTTTTCAAAGTATTGTAACTCTTAATTGGTTAGGGCCTTTTTTCTTTGCACTCTGTGAAATATGGCATTTTTTATGTTTGTGCAAGTAGCTTAAAGGCTCTTTCTGTTTGTTAAAGCCGAAATCTGATAAAATATATTTTGCTATTACAAGGGTGAAGTGGAATATTCGAAGAAGTTTATTTTTTCTAATCATAATTTAACTCGTATACTTAGTTTTAGTTTTAATGTATGAGCACAACTTGAGAAAACTATATCCTGAAATATTCCATTTCCTTCAAAATGACGTGCAGTCTTTGATCTGTTTTCGATCAAGATACTGCTAATTTTTCAGAGTACAGTAACTCTTGATTAGTCATGGCCTTTTTTTTGGTCTCTGTGAAATCTTGTCTTTTTTGTATTATTGTAATGTTTCTGCAAGTAACCTGAGGATAGTTTGTGTTTCTAAAATCCGATATCTGATAATATATTCTTTTCTATGACAAGGGTGAAGTGGAATATTCGAATATATTTATTTTTTCTAATCATAATTTAACTCGTATAATCTATAATGTAAATTTCTATTATATTATTAGATTCTACACGTCATCACCAGGTAATAAAGTAACTATTTTGATCGAAGCTTGAAATTCATTCACTTTCATCGTCTAGTCAACGTGTTTCAAAAAATCAACAGTTCACACAAAACATCTATACCGATATAAAACATATACCCATATCTCACATGTTTTTATTGATTTCCAAGGTAGCTTCTCTGAACCAACATCCATAAATAGGAGAAATCTTTAATCTCCGTTTGCACTCAAATCCAAATACTTAAAAGCAATTCCATAAATGCAAAAATATATAAATAAAAGTTGTATATATATCACCTCCAGCTCTCTTATCTAAAAGCATAAAGAAAAAAAAATAAAGAAGAATAATCTCTTTTTCACCTACAGCATTATTTTAAGTTTGGGTTTACAACTAATCGTAATAAAAGTCAAAAAAACAAAGCTTTCACTGTCTAAAATCTTCATTAATAAAAAACAAAAATCTAATTTTATACAATATTTTATTTCTGTTTGCTCATATTATTATCAGTTAGTTAGTTACAGTTAAACATATATACTAGTTTTAGTTTTAGTATATGAGCACAACTTGAGAAAGCTATATCCTGAAATATTCCATTTCCTTCAAAGGACGTGAAATCTTTGATCTGGTCTCGATCAAAATATTACCAGATTTTTAAAGTGTTGCAGCTCTTAATTGGTCAAGGCCTATTTTTTGGACTCTGTGAAATATGTTTTTTTTTATATTATTGTAATGTTTCTGCAAGTAACTTGAAGATTCTTTGTGCTTGTTAACGCCGAAATCTGATAATATATTGTTTGCTTTTACAAAAGTGAAGTGGAATATTCGAATAAGTTTATTTTTTTAATCATATATTATCTCGTATTCTTAGTTTTAGTTTCAGTGTATGAGCACAACTTGCGAAAACTATATGCTGCAATATTCCATTTCCTTGAAATGACGTGGAATGGTAGATGTGGTCTCGATAAAATACTACTACTAGTTTTTCAAAGTATTGTAACTCTTAATTGGCTACGGCCTTTTTTCTTTGCACTCTGTGAAATATGGCATTTTTTATGTTTGTGCAACTAACTTGAAGATTATTTCTGTTTGTTGAAGCCGAAATCTGATAAAATATTGTTTGCTATTAAAAGGGTGAAGGGGAATATTCGAATAAGTTTATTTTTTCGAATCATAATTTAACTCGTATAACTAGTTTTAGTTTTATGTATGAGCACAACTTGAGAAAACTATATCCTGAAATATTCCACTTCCTTCAAAATAACGTGGAATCGTTGATCTGTTCTCGATCAAAATATTACTTCATTTTCAAAGTATTGTAACTCCTAATTGGTCAAAGACTATTTTTTGCACTCTGTGAAATATGACTTTTTTTATATTATTGTAATGTTTGTGCAAGTAACTTGAAGATAGTTTCTGTTTGTTAAAGCCGATATCCGATAAGATATTGTTTGCTATTAAAAGGGTGAAGTGGAATATTCGAATAAGTTTATTTTTTCTAATCATAATTTATCTCTTATACTTAGTTTTAGTTTTAGTGTATGAGCACAACTTACGAAAACTATATCATGAAATATTCCATTTCTTTGAAATGACGTGGAATCTTTGATCTGGTCTCAAACAAAATATTACTACAAGTTTTTGAAAGTATTGTAACTCTTAATTGGTTACGGCCTTTTCTCTTTGCACCCTGTGAAATATGGCATTTTTAATGTTTCTGCAAGTAGCTTGAAGAGACTTTCTCTTTGTTAACGCCGCAATCTGATAATATATTGTTTTTTATTACAAAAGTGAAGTGGAATATTCAAATAAGTTTATTCTTCCTAATCATAATTTAACTCGTATACGTAGTTTTAGTTTAAATGTATGAGAACAACTTGGGAAAACTATATTCTGAAATATTCCACTTCCTTCAAAGTGATGTGGAATGTTAGATCTGGTCTCGATCAAATGCTACTACTAGTTTTTCAAAGTATTGTAACTCTTAATTGGCTACGGCCTTTTTTCTTTGCACTCTGTGAAATATGGCATTTTTTATGTTTGTGCAACTAACTTGAAGATTATTTCTGTTTGTTGAAGCCGAAATCTGATAAAATATTGTTTGCTATTAAAAGGGTGAAGTGGAATATTCGAATAAGTTTATTTTTTCGAATCATAAATTAACTCGTATAACTAGTTTTAGTTTTAGTGTATGACCACAACTTGGGAAACCTATATGCTGAAATATTCCATTTCCTTGAAACGACGTGGACTCTTTGATCCGGTCTCGATCAAAATTGTACTACTAATTTTTCAAAGAATTCTGACTCTTAGTTGGTCACGGCCTTCTTCTTTTTTTTTTCCTTTTTTTTTGGACTCATTGAAATATGTCACTTTTCTGTTTATGCAAGTAACCTGGAGACTCTTTGTGTTTTCTAACGCCGCAATCTGATGATATATTGTTTGCTATTACAAGGGTGAAGTGGAATATTCGAATAAGTATTTTTTTAATCATAATTTAAGTCATATACTTCGTTCTAGTTTTATGTATGAGCACAACTTGAGAAAACTATATCCTGAAATATTCCACTTCCTTCAAAATAACGTGGAATCGTTGATCTGTTCTCGATCAAAATATTACTACATTTTCAAAGTATTGTAACTCCTAATTGGTCAAAGCCTATTTTTTGCACTCTGTGAAATATGACTTTTTTTTATATTATTGTAATGTTTGTGCAAGTAACTTGAAGATAATTTCTGTTTGTTATAGCCGATATCCGGTAATATATTGTTTGCTATTAAAATAGTGAAGTGGCATATTCGAATAAGTTTATTTTTTCTAATCATAATTTAACTCTTATACTTAGTTTTAGTTTTAGTGTATGAGCACAACTTGCGAAAATATATCATGAAGTATTCCATTTCTTTGAAATGACGTGGAATCTTTGATCTGGTCTCAAACAAAATATTACTACAAGTTTTTGAAAATATTGTAACTCTTAATTGGTTACGGCCTCTTCTCTTTGCACTCTGTGAAATATGGCATTTTTAATGTTTCTGCAAGTAGCTTGAAGAGACTTTCTCTTTGTTAACGCCGCAATCTGATAATATATTGTTTTTTATTACAAAAGTGATGTGGAATATTCAAATAAATTTATTCTTCCTAATCATAATTTAACTCGTATACTTAGTTTTAGTTTAAGTGTATGAGAACAACTGGGGAAAACTATATCCTGAAATATTCCATTTCCTTCAAAGTGATGTGGAATGTTAGATCTGGTCTCGATCAAAATACTACTACTAGTTTTTCAAAGTATTGTAACTCTTAATTGGTTAGGGCCTTTTTTCTTTGCACTCTGTGAAATATGGCATTTTTTATGTTTGTGCAAGTAGCTTAAAGGCTCTTTCTGTTGGTTAAAGCCGAAATCTGATAAAATATTGTTTGCTATTACAAGGGTGAAGTGGAATATTCGAAGAAGTTTATTTTTTCTAATCATAATTTAACTCGTATACTTAGTTTTAGTTTTAATGTATGAGCACAACTTGAGAAAACTATATCCTGAAATATTCCATTTCCTTCAAAATGACGTGCAGTCTTTGATCTGTTTTCGATCAAAATACTGCTAATTTTTCAGAGTACAGTAACTCTTGATTGGTCATGGTTTTTTTTTTTTTTTTTTGGTCTCTGTGAAATCTTGTCTTTTTTGTATTATTGTAATGTTTCTGCAAGTAACCTGAGGATAGTTTGTGTTTCTAAAATCCGATATCTGATAATATATTCTTTTCTATGACAAGGGTGAAGTGGAATATTCGAATAAATTTATTTTTTCTAATCATAATTTAATTCGTATACTTAGTTTTAGTTTTAGTGTATCAGCACACCTTGGGAAATCTATATGCTGAAATATTCCATTTCCTTGAAAGGACGTGGACTCTTTGATCCGGTCTCGATCAAAATTGTACTACTAATTTTTCAAAGAATTCTGACTCTTAGTTGGTCACGGCCTTTTTTTTCTTTGGACTCTGTGAAATATGTCACTTTTCTGTTTATGCAAGTAACCTGCAGACTTTGTGTTTCTTAACGCCGCAATCTGACAGTATGTTGTTTGCTATTACAAGGATGAAGTGGAATATTCGAATAAGTTTATTTTTTCTAATCGTAATTTAACTCGTATGCCTAGGTTTAGTTTTAGTGTATGACCACAACTTGGCGAAACCTATATCATGAAATGTTCCATTTCCTTGAAATGACGTGGAATCTTTGATTTCGTCTCAAAAAAAAGTACTACTACTACGATTTGAAAGTATTGTAACTCTTAATTCGTCACGGCCTCTTTTCTTCGCACTCTGTGAAATATGGCATTTTTTATGATTGTGCAAGTAACTTGGAGACTCTTTCTCTTTGTTAACGCCGAAACCTGAAAGTATATTGTTTTCTATTACAAAAGTGAAGTGGAATATTCGAATAAGTTTATTTTCTCTAATCATAATTTAACTCGTATAATCTATAATATAAATTTCTATTATATTATTAGATTCTACACGTCATCACCAGGTAATAAAGTAACTATTTTGATCGAAGCTTGAAATTCATTCACTTTCATCGTCTAGTCAACGTGTTTCAAAAAATCAACAGTTCACACAAAACATCTATACCGATATAAAACATATACCCATATCTCACATGTTTTTATTGATTTCCAAGGTAGCCTCTCTGAACCAACATCCATAAATAGGAGAAATCTTTAATCTCCGTTTGCACACTCAAATCCAAATACTTAAAAGCAATTCCATAAATGCAAAAATATATAAATAAAAGTTGTATATATACCACCTCCAGCTCTCTTATCTAAAAGCATAAAGAAAAAAAATAAAGAAGATTAATCTCTTTTTCACCTACAGCATTATTTTAAGTTTGGATTTACAACTAATCGTAATAAAGTCAAAAAAACAAAGCTTTCACTGTCTAAAATCTTCATTAATAAAAAACAAAAATTCTAATTTAATACAATATTTTATTTCTGTTTGCTCATATTATCAGTTAGTTAGTTACAGTTAAACATATATACTAGTTTTAGTTTTAGTATATGAGCACAACTTGAGAAAGCTATATCCTGAAATATTCCATTTCCTTCAAAGGACGTGAAATCTTCGATCTGGTCTCGATCAAAATATTACCAGATTTTTAAAGTGTTGCAGCTCTTAATTGGTCAATACCTATTTTTTGGACTCTGTGAAATATGTTTTTTTTTTATATTATTGTAATGTTTGTGCAAGTAACTTGAAGATTCTTTGTGCTTGTTAACGCCGAAATCTGATAATATATTGTTTGCTTTTACAAAAGTGAAGTGGAATATTCGAATAAGTTTATTTTTTTAATCATATATTATCTCGTATTCTTAGTTTTAGTTTTAGTGTATGAGCACAACTTGCGAAAGTTATATGCTGCAATATTCCATTTCCTTGAAATGACGTGGAATGGTAGATGTGGTCTCGATAAAATACTACTACTAGTTTTTCAAAGTATTGTAACTCTTAATTGGCTACGGCCTTTTTTCTTTGCACTCTGTGAAATATGGCATTTTTTATGTTTGTGCAACTAACTTGAAGATTATTTCTGTTTGTTGAAGCCGAAATCTGATAAAATATTGTTTGCTATTAAAAGGGTGAAGTGGAATATTCGAATAAGTTTATTTTTTCGAATCATAATTTAACTCGTATAACTAGTTTTAGTTTTATGTATGAGCACAACTTGAGAAAACTATATCCTGAAATATTCCACTTCCTTCAAAATAACGTGGAATCGTTGATCTGTTCTCGATCAAAATATTACTTCATTTTCAAAGTATTGTAACTCCTAATTGGTCAAAGACTATTTTTTGCACTCTGTGAAATATGACTTTTTTTATATTATTGTAATGTTTGTGCAAGTAACTTGAAGATAGTTTCTGTTTGTTAAAGCCGATATCCGATAATATATTGTTTGCTATTAAAAGGGTGAAGTGGAATATTCGAATAAGTTTATTTTTTCTAATCATAATTTAACTCTTATACTTAGTTTTAGTTTTAGTGTATGAGCACAACTTGCGAAAACTATATCATGAAATATTCCATTTCTTTGAAATGACGTGGAATCTTTGATCTGGTCTCAAACAAAATATTACTACAAGTTTTTGAAAGTATTGTAACTCTTAATTGGTTACGGCCTTTTCTCTTTGCACACTGTGAAATATGGCATTTTTAATGTTTCTGCAAGTAGCTTGAAGAGACTTTCTTTTTGTTAACGCCGCAATCTGATAATATATTGTTTTTTATTACAAAAGTGATGTGGAATATTCAAATAAATTTATTCTTCCTAATCATAATTTAACTCGTATACTTAGTTTTAGTTTAAGTGTATGAGAACAACTTGGGAAAACTATATCCTGAAATATTCCATTTCCTTCAAAGTGATGTGGAATGTTAGATCTGGTCTCGATCAAAATACTACTACTAGTTTTTCAAAGTATTGTAACTCTTAATTGGTTAGGGCCTTTTTTCTTTGCACTCTGTGAAATATGGCATTTTTTATGTTTGTGCAAGTAGCTTAAAGGCTCTTTCTGTTTGTTAAAGCCGAAATCTGATAAAATATATTTTGCTATTACAAGGGTGAAGTGGAATATTCGAAGAAGTTTATTTTTTCTAATCATAATTTAACTCGTATACTTAGTTTTAGTTTTAATGTATGAGCACAACTTGAGAAAACTATATCCTGAAATATTCCATTTCCTTCAAAATGACGTGCAGTCTTTGATCTGTTTTCGATCAAAATACTGCTAATTTTTCAGAGTACAGTAACTCTTGATTGGTCATGGCCTTTTTTTGGTCTCTTTGGAATCTTGTCTTTTTTGTATTATTGTAATGTTTCTGCAGGTAACCTGAGGATAGTTTGTGTTTCTAAAATCCGATGTCTGATAATAGTGTTGTAAAAAAACGGTTTTTTTTTCTGTGAAGTTTTTTTTCAAAAAAAAACATCGTTCTTTTTCATGTTTTTTTCAAATTTCTGTTTTTTTTCTGGCAACTATTATTTATTAATTTACGTTGGAGATTATTGAAATAATCAACAGAACTTGAGTCGAAGCCCTCGTAACTTACAAATCTTTTGTTTCTTTATACGTATATACTAGCAAAATTGTGTGATTATTCCTTTCGGCCCCAGGTCATTTTTGGCGTTTTCCTACATTTCCAGTTAGTGACTTATTGCTCAAAAACCATTCATTCGATTGATATGGTTAAGGCCTTATTTTTTGGAAAATAGATGTGACTATTTTTTGGTGTAAGTTGCATTGCAGTGTTGCCAATGGGTAGGAAATTATTGAGGGAAAATTAGGGGTGAAAATTTACAAAAAATCCCTAACCGAATTTCAATTTTTTTTGTATCTAGTACCACTCCTGCTATATCGGTTCAAATCACCAAAAAGAATCTTTGGTGTGTTGACAAGGTACAGTGAAATCCTGTAGTCGTTTGCTTCCATCCAAAGAGAGAAAGAAAAAATTCTGTCATACACATGAAATTTTGACACTTTTTACGCCTCACAAGCAAAAATCAAATATGCCGGGGCTACAACTTCTCTAATTATCCTATGGAAACTTTTTATGATGCGTTCTGTAGGGCAAAGAGGAAGCTTTCAGGTAGTGGTACGTTTGTTTCAATGTAGCCAGTAAGAGGGTAATATTAGAGGGGAAAAGGGAATTTTTTCCGAATTTTTCACCTAAAAGCGGGAATTAATTGTTTTGGCTGGAAACACTGCCATCAGACAGACGAAAACTATCTAAAAATAAACCTTAGTACTCCAAGAATATATCCTACAAGTATCATGGCGACATATAACAAAGTAAGCATGAAATTTTAAAAAAAATCTCATTCTACCTCAGAAATTCACCATTTTCTTACCACTTACAGAACATGGTTTATTATAAACCTCAACTGTATTTTCCCTAATTATTCTAGTGAAACTTTTTATGGTGCACTGCTTAGGCTAAGAATGAGGCTCCTAGACACTGCTACGTTTGTTCGAATGTAGCCAACAAGAAGGAAATAATAGAAATAAAAAAGGGATTTTTTTTCAAAATTTGCCCCTAAAATCTGGAATTAAAATTTTCTGTATCTGGCAACACTGCTATCAGACACACACAAACTATCTTAAAATAAGATTTGGTATCCCTCTAATATATCCTACAAGTAGTATGACATCTAATAAAGTAAGCATGTCAATAAAAAATATCTCATTCTACCTTTAAAAAAATCAGTTATCTTCCCAATTAGAGAACAAGGTCTACTGTAAACCTCAACTGTACTTCCCCTAATTATCCTATTGAAACTTTCTATAGTGCGTTGTGTAGAGCAAAGACGAGACTTCCAGATACTGGTACGTTTGGTCCGATATAGCCAACAAGAGGGAAATAATAGAGACAAAACAGATATTTTTTCCAAAATTTCCCCCTAAAATCTGGAATTAAAATTTTCTGTATCTGGTAATACTGCTACTAGACAGACGTAAACTATCTTAAATTAAACATTGGTACACCACTAATATATTCTACAAGTGTTATGACGATATTTAAGGAACAAAACTTGTAATTACCAAAAATATATTACGGTAAACAGAAAAGTAGGGAAAAATTAGAAAAATCAAGGGTTAGAACCTAAATATGAATTCTTCGTGCGTTCCCTAATTATCCCATTGTAACGATCTGAACTTGCGTTTCTTAGGTAAGGACAAATGTTCGATTGGCGTAAGTTGACTTGCACTCGGACGTATAGGTACGGATTTATAAATAAAAATTTCTAATTTTTGCCCAAATTTAGGAAAATTTTAATTTCCCTAATTGGCAACACTGCGCGCAGGCCCGTCCAATTGATGTCATCAGCTAGGTATCCATCCGAGGTATCTACTTGGCAAGTCTTAAGGAGGTCTTTCTACAACGAAGGAAGCTACAGGGAAAAAGTAGTAAAGGAAATTTGTAATCAGAAAATTCTCGCATTTTTGGCTGGGGTGAAATTTGAGAAGGAAATTCGACACCAGAAGAAAAAAATTAATATAATAAACTATAGTCCAACCATATTTTGCAAGAATAATATCCCGATATCTTAATTAGTGTCCACACAGGAGTGGATTAAACAAATGACACACCCGTGTGTGCCACTTTGGCCACCTGGGCCACTGAGTATACATTTGATTACATTTTGTTTTACTACTAACTCGTGTTGTTGTTGTCGTTATAGTCTCGACTAATAATACTACCGTATTTGTAAATAATAACTTTATAAGGAAAATTTTCTCCTTTTTACATCTTAGTTCCAACACTGTTGGTGACAAATGCAGGGTGTTTCAAAATGAATTTTGGGGTTTTAAGTCTTCGTAGTACTTATTACAATTTACGTACAATTATAAACAATGCATCAAGTAAAAGAGCACCTCAAACAGTCTTTGCTACAAGTGTTCAATGTGAGATTCATTCGTCACACGGCACACATCTAGTCGATAGGCGAGAAAGGCCCATAAACTTTCCGCCATATGGCACAAAATACATTCAATTTAGGAGAGTCTCGTTTCAAGTGTACCATCTCCTGAGGATTTGCTGACGGCCAGATACAAACATTATGAGTGTTCACATTAGCTCTTAGGTGAAATTTTGATTTACCACTGAAGACGACACGATCCAGAAAATCTTCATTGTTATGCAGCAATATTTCACTTGCGAAATTGGCATGTAAACCGTAGTCTGTAGACTTTAGACCTGTAGCAACTGCAAACGATAAGGATGTAGTTGCAAGTGTCTCCTTAATATTCTTCACACAGACCGTTGCATTGTACAGATTCAGTCTTTATTAAAACACAAAAAACTTTCTGCTCTCCAGTTTACATCTTTGCTGCTTGCTGTTTCTAACGGCAGACAGAAGAAACAATGCATGTACATGCGTGCGTACAAAACTGTTTGAGTTGCTCTTTCATTTTATATAATATTTATAATTGTAAGTTAATTGTAATAGATACTACAAAGTTTCAAAGCCCTAATATTAATTTTGAAACATCCTGCATTGCTTCAATTTGAGTCATCCTATATTCGTGTCTTTTATATACATATCATCAGGGCCGGTCCTAGTCAATTTGTCGCCCCATGCAATGCCATAATTTGCCGCCTCCCCCTTTCTCCAGAAAGAACAAATCTTAAAAGTCATGATTTTAAGTATGCTACTCCAGCATGAACAACAAAGGTGAGGGTAAGTGCAGTTGCACTCAGAAAGGCTTAACCCTTATCCGGGCAAGACATTTTTGTAACGTAAACGGGCAACCGGGGCCTGTGAGGCCCAGTGTCACTTACTGTTCAGACTAGTCTAGAATGTACCGGTATATATTTTTGTCAAGTAGCTAAACTTCGTGTCACGCTTTTGTAAGCCGACCAAGCAGAATAGCAAATCCGGTCCAGACATTTTTGTAACGTAAACGGGCAACCGGGGCCTGTCAGGCCCAGTATATATTTTAAGTGCAGAACACTCAAAATTCAATGTCTGTTGCCGCATACTGTTCCGACTAAAGGTTACAATAGTCACGTGTTCAATATATAATTATGTGACAATTTGATCTAATATTTGACAGGAATTTCACTAAAGTTATACGGGGCCTCCTAGGCGCCGGTTGCCCGGTTACGTCAGGAAAAGATTTTCAAATTAAAAAAAAAAGCTTTACCAACTCGATATGTTCATGATTTTAACTTCGACGAAAGATAGAAGAATTCAGTATTTTATGTCTTCTAAATATGTATGGTTATTGAGAAATTTTAGAAAAATGAAGCTACTGGGCCTGGGAGGCCTCGGTTGCCCGGATAAGGGTTAAATACTCACTAAAAATGCAATCCCATTGTGTGTGTGTGTTTTTTAAATATTAATCTATTATGTTAGTGAAACATAAGGCAAACACACCTGCAGAGGATAGATGGTAATCCTTTTTATAGAATTCACTATCGAGCTTCAATCTCAATGTATCAGTTTGCAATTCCAGTGCAACTAGTTCTTTTATCTTTATTTCTTGATTTCTCTTCTATATCTGTTAACATTTTCTTAAAAACTTGTTTCTATCTTCAATGATAAGGAACTTATTTCTGACAAAAACAAGACTAGTTGTCATGTCAAAACTGTGATAATTTACTAAATGGAACAGATATTCACTACTATTCGAGAATTGAATTCTTGCATTTGGCAACAATCAAGCAATTTGTGCTCGGATTTATTCGACTATTTGCTTTAGCATTGTCCATGTGGCCTTAAACTAATGCATCCTAAACATAATTTATGAATGTAGTATTCAAATAGAAGGTCAGCTTAGTAAATGCAACTACCATCATCATAAAGTCTGTTTCCAACAAGAAATATTTAATTTAAATAATATACTTATGACAGATTTTGCCGGACCATCCAAACTTGCCACTCCATGCAAATGCACGTTTTGCATATATGGTAGAGCCGGCTCTGCATATCATATGTATCTAGTCGACAAATTATTTATATATGACATTTAGAAAAATACTATTAGGCAAATTAGCATTAGTTTTTATCTTTAGACAAGTTATATGAATTTTATACTGTTCGTGACATTATTTTCGTACTTATTAAAGACCTGCTTTCACGAAAAAACAAAATTTAATTTCTACTTTTATTTCTTAGTTGATATTGATGAAAACTGCTGAAACCCGAATTGTTAATAGGTATGGTATTCATGTAAATTGTAAAATATTTGTAGCGTATCAGTATCTAGCGTTTAATTTATGTTGCATTTTACGGTGATTATACCTACATAAAAATATTTAATACTTAAATAGACGTAAGATGCATTAGAAATGACTATTTGAAAAAAAACGAAATTTAGAAAAAAAACGAGAGGCAATGTTTTTTTTCTAAAAAAAAACGTACATTTCTGAAAAAAAACGAACGGTTTTTTTTCTATGTACAACACTATCTGATAATATATTCTTTTCTATGACAAGGGTGAAGTGGAATATTCGAATAAATTTATTTTTTCTAATCATAATTTAATTCGTATACTTAGTTTTAGTTTTAGTGTATCAGCACACCTTGCGAAAACTATATGCTGAAATACTCCATTTCCTTGAAACGACGTGGACTCTTTGATCCGGTCTCGATCAAAATTGTACTACTAATTTTTCAAAGAATTCTGACTCTTAGTTGGTCACGGCCTTTTTTTTCTTTGGACTCTGTGAAATATGTCACTTTTCTGTTTATGCAAGTAACCTGCAGACTTTGTGTTTCTTAACGCCGCAATCTGACAGTATGTTGTTTGCTATTACAAGGATGAAGTGGAATATTCGAATAAGTTTATTTTTTGTAATCATAATTTAACTCGTATGCCTAGGTTTAGTTTTAGTGTATGACCACAACTTGCGAAACCTATATCATGAAATGTTCCATTTCCTTGAAATGACGTGGAATCTTTGATTTCGTCTCAAAAAAAATTCTACTACTACGTTTTCAAAGTATTGTAACTCTTAATTCGTCACGGCCTCTTTTCTTCGCACTCTGTGAAATATGGCATTTTTTATGATTGTGCAAGTAACTTGGAGACTCTTTCTGTTTGTTAACGCCGAAACCTGATAGTATATTGTTTTCTATTACAAAAGTGAAGTGGAATATTCGAATAAGTTTATTTTTTCTAATCATAATTTAACTCGTATAATCTATAATGTAAATTTCTATTATATTATTAGATTCTACACGTCATCAACAGGTAATAAATTAACTATTTTGATCGAAGCTTGAAATTCATTCACTTTCATCGTCTAGTCAACGTATTCAAAAAATCAACAGTTCACACAAAACATCTATACCGATATAAAACATATACCCATATCTCACATGTTTTTATTGATTTCCAAGGTAGGTTCTCTGAACCAACATCCAAAAATAGGAGAAATCTTTAATCTCCGTTGGCACACTCAAATCCAAATACTTAAAAGCAATTCCATAAATGCAAAAATATATAAAAAAAAAAGTTGTATATATACCACCTCCAGCTCTCTTATCTAAAAGCATAAAGAAAAAAAATAAAGAAGAATAATCTCTTTTTCACCTACAGCATTATTTTAAGTTTGGATTTACAACTAATCGTAATAAAAGTCAAAAAAACAAAGCTTTCACTGTCTAAAATCTTCATTAATAAAAAACAAAAATCTAATTTTATACAATATTTTATTTCTGTCTGCTCATATTATTATCAGTTAGTTAGTTACAGTTAAACATATATACTAGTTTTAGTTTTAGTATATGAGCACAACTTGAGAAAGCTATATCCTGAAATATTCCATTTCCTTCAAAGGAAGTGAAATCTTTGATCTGGTCTCGATCAAAATATTACCAGATTTTTAAAGTGCTGCAGCTCTTAATTGGTCAAGGATTATTTTTTGGACTCTGTGAAATATGTTTTTTTTATATTATTGTAATGTTTCTGCAAGTAACTTTAAGATTCTTTGTGCTTGTTAACGCCGAAATCTGATAATATATTGTTTGCTTTTACAAAAGTGAAGTGGAATATTCGAATAAGTTTATTTTTTCAATCATATATTATCTCGTATTCTTAGTTTTAGTTTTAGTGTATGAGCACAACTTGCGAAAACTATATGCTGCAATAATCCATTTGCTTGAAATGACGTGGAATGGTAGATGTGGTCTCGATAAAATACTACTACTAGTTTTTCAAAGTATTGTAACTCTTAATTGGCTACGGCCTTTTTTCTTTGCACTCTGTGAAATATGGCATTTTTTATGTTTGTGCAACTAACTTGAAGATTATTTCTGTTTGTTGAAGCCGAAATCTGATAAAATATTGTTTGCTATTAAAGGGGTGAAGTGGAATATTCGAATAAGTTTATTTTTTCGAATCATAATTTAACTCGTATAACTAGTTTTAGTTTTATGTATGAGCACAACTTGAGAAAACTATATCCTGAAATATTCCACTTCCTTCAAAATAACGTGGAATCGTTGATCTGTTCTCGATCAAAATATTACTTCATTTTCAAAGTATTGTAACTCCTAATTGGTCAAAGACTATTTTTTGCACTCTGTGAAATATGACTTTTTTTATATTATTGTAATGTTTGTGCAAGTAACTTGAAGATAGTTTCTGTTTGTTAAAGCCGATATCCGATAATATATTGTTTGCTATTAAAAGGGTGAAGTGGAATATTCGAATAAGTTTATTTTTTCTAATCATAATTTAACTCTTATACTTAGTTTTAGTTTTAGTGTATGAGCACAACTTGCGAAAACTATATCATGAAATATTCCATTTCTTTGAAATGACGTGGAATCTTTGATCTGGTCTCAAACAAAATATTACTACAAGTTTTTGAAAGTATTGTAACTCTTAATTGGTTACGGCCTTTTCTCTTTGCACTCTGTGAAATATGGCATTTTTAATGTTTCTGCAAGTAGCTTGAAGAGACTTTCTCTTTGTTAACGCCGCAATCTGATAACATTGTTTTTTATTACAAAAGTGAAGTGAATATTCAAATAAGTTTATTCTTCCTAATCATAATTTAACTCGTATACGTAGTTTTAGTTTAAATGTATGAGAACAACTTGGGAAAACTATATCCTGAAATATTCCACTTCCTTCAAAGTGATGTGGAATGTTAGATCTGGTCTCGATCAAATGCTACTACTAGTTTTTCAAAGTATTGTAACTCTTAATTGGCTACGGCCTTTTTTCTTTGCACTCTGTGAAATATGGCATTTTTTATGTTTGTGCAACTAACTTGAAGATTATTTCTGTTTGTTGAAGCCGAAATCTGATAAAATATTGTTTGCTATTAAAAGGGTGAAGTGGAATATTCGAATAAGTTTATTTTTTCGAATCATAATTTAACTCGTATAACTAATTTTAGTTTTAGTGTATGACCACAACTTGGGAAACCTATATGCTGAAATATTCCATTTCCTTGAAACGACGTGGACTCTTTGATCCTGTCTCGATCAAAATTGTACTACTAATTTTTCAAAGAATTCTGACTCTTAGTTGGTCACGGCCTTCTTCTTTTTTTTTTTCCTTTTTTTTTGGACTCATTGAAATATGTCACTTTTCTGTTTATGCAAGTAACCTGGAGACTCTTTGTGTTTTCTAACGCCGCAATCTGATGATATATTGTTTGCTATTACAAGGGTGAAGTGGAATATTCGAATAAGTATTTTTTCTAATCATAATTTAAGTCATATACTTAGTTTTAGTTTTATGTATGAGCACAACTTGAGAAAACTATATCCTGAAATATTCCACTTCCTTCAAAATAACGTGGAATCGTTGATCTGTTCTCGATCAAAATATTACTACATTTTCAAAGTATTGTAACTCCTAATCGGTCAAAGCCTATTTTTTGCACTCTGTGAAATATGACTTTTTTTATATTATTGTAATGTTTGTGCAAGTAACTTGAAGATAGTTTCTGTTTGTTATAGCCGATATCCGATAATATATTGTTTGCTATTAAAATAGTGGAGTGGCATATTCGAATAAGTTTATTTTTTCTAATCATAATTTAACTCTTATACTTAGTTTTAGTTTTAGTGTATCAGCACAACTTGCGAAAACTATATCATGAAGTATTCCATTTCTTTGAAATGACGTGGAATCTTTGATCTGGTCTCAAACAAAATATTACTACAAGTTTTTGAAAGTATTGTAACTCTTAATTGGTTACGGCCTTTTCTCTTTGCACTCTGTGAAATATGGCATTTTTAATGTTTCTGCAAGTAGCTTGAGGAGACTTTCTCTTTGTTAACGCCGCAATCTGATAATATATTGTTTTTTATTACAAAAGTGATGTGGAATATTCAAATAAATTTATTTTTCCTAATCATAATTTAACTCGTATACTTAGTTTTAGTTTAAGTGTATGAGAACAACTTGGGAAAACTATATTCTGAAATATTCCATTTCCTTCAAAGTGATGTGGAATGTTAGATCTGGGCTCGATCAAAATACTACTACTAGTTTTTCAAAGTATTGTAACTCTTAATTGGTTAGAGCCTTTTCTCTTTGCACTCTGTGAAATATGGCATTTTTTGTGTTTGTGCAACTAACTTGAAGATTATTTCTGTTCGTTAAAGCCGAAATCTGATAAAATATTGTTTGCTATTACAAGAGTGAAGTGGAATATTCGAAGAAGTTTATTTTTTCTAATCATAATTTAACTCGTATACTTAGTTTTAGTTTTAATGTATGAGCACAACTTGAGAAAACTATATCCTGAAATATTCCATTTCCTTCAAAATGACGTGCTGTCTTTGATCTGTTTTCGATCAAAATACTGCTAGTTTTTCAGAGTACAGTAACTCTTGATGGGTCATGGCTTTTTTTTTGGTCTCTGTGAAATCTTGTCTTTTTTGTATTATTCTAATGTTTCTGCAAGTAATCTGAGGATAGTTTGTGTTTCTAAAATCCGATATCTGATAATATATTCTTTTCTATGACAAGGGTGAAGTGGAATATTCGAATAAATTTATTTTTTCTAATCATAATTTAATTCGTATACTTAGTTTTAGTTTTAGTGTATCAGCACACCTTTGGAAAACTATATGCTGAAATATTCCATTTCCTTGAAACGACGTGGACTCTTTGATCCGGTCTCGATCAAAATTGTACTACTAATTTTTCAAAGAATTCTGACTCTTAGTTGGTCACGGCCTTTTTTTTCTTTGGACTCTGTGAAATATGTCACTTTTCTCTTTATGCAAGTAACCTGGAGACTCTTTGTGTTTCTTAACGCCGCAATCTGACAGTATGTTGTTTGCTATTACAAGGATGAAGTTGAATATTCGAATAAGTTTATTTTTGCTAATTATAATTTAACTCGTATGCTTAGGTTTAGTTTTAGTGTATGAGCACAACTTGCGAAACCTGTATCATGAAATGTTCCATTTCCTTGAAATGACGTGGAATCTTTGATTTCGTCTCAAAAAAAATTCTACTACTACGTTTTGAAAGTATTGTAACTCTTAATTCGTCACGGCCTCTTTTCTTCGCACTCTGTGAAATATGGCATTTTTTATGATTGTGCAAGTAACTTGGAGACTCTTTCTCTTTGTTAACGCCGAAATCTGATAGTATATTGTTTTCTATTACAAAAGTGAAGTGGAATATTCGAATAAGTTTATTTTTTCTAATCATAATTTAACTCGTATAATCTATAATGTAAATTTCTATTATATTATTAGATTCTACACGTCATCACCAGGTAATAAAGTAACTATTTTGATCGAAGCTTGAAATTCATTCACTTTCATCGTCTAGTCAACGTGTTTCAAAAAATCAACAGTTCACACAAAACATCTATACCGATATAAAACATATACCCATATCTCACGTGTTTTTATTGATTTCCAAGGTAGCTTCTCTGAACCAACATCCATAAATAGGAGAAATCTTTAATCTCCGTTTGCACACTCAAATCCAAATACTTAAAAGCAATTCCATAAATACAAAAATATATAAATAAAAGTTGTATATATACCACCTCCAGCTCTCTTATCTAAAAGCATAAAGAAAAAAAATAAAGAAGAATAATCTCTTTTTCACCTACAGCATTATTTTAAGTTTGGATTTACAACTAATCGTAATAAAAGTCAAAAAAACAAAGCTTTCACTGTCTAAAATCTTCATTAATAAAAAAAAATCTAATTTTATACAATATTTTATTTCTGTCTGCTCATATTATTATCAGTTAGTTAGTTACAGTTAAACATATATACTAGTTTTAGTTTTAGTATATGAGCACAACTTGAGAAAGCTATATCCTGAAATATTCCATTTCCTTCAAAGGAAGTGAAATCTTTGATCTGGTCTCGAAAAAATATTACCAGATTTTTAAAGTGCTGCAGCTCTTAATTGGTCAAGGCCTATTTTTTTGACTCTGTGAAATATGTTTTTTTTATATTATTGTAATATTTCTGCAAGTAACTTTAGCATTCTTTGTGCTTGTTAACGCCGAAATCTGATAATATATTGTTTGCTTTTACAAAAGTGAAGTGGAATATTCGAATAAGTTTATTTTTTCAATCATATATTATCTCGTATTCTTAGTTTTAGTTTTAGTGTATGAGCACAACTTGCGAAAACTATATGCTGCAATAATCCATTTCCTTGAAATGACGTGGAATGGTAGATGTGGTCTCGATAAAATACTACTACTAGTTTTTCAAAGTATTGTAACTCTTAATTGGCTACGGCCTTTTTTCTTTGCACTCTGTGAAATATGGCATTTTTTATGTTTGTGCAACTAACTTGAAGATTATCTCTGTTTGTTGAAGCCGAAATCTGATAAAATATTGTTTGCTATTAAAAATGTGAAGTGGAATATTCGAATAAGTTTATTTTTTCGAATCATAATTTAACTCGTATAACTAGTTTTAGTTTTATGTATGAGCACAACTTGAGAAAACTATATCCTGAAATATTCCACTTCCTTCAAAATAACGTGGAATCGTTGATCTGTTCTCGATCAAAATATTACTTCATTTTCAAAGTATTGTAACTCCTAATTGGTCAAAGCCTATTTTTTGCCCCCTGTGAAATATGACTTTTTTTATATTATTGTAATGTTTGTGCAAGTAACTTGAAGATAGTTTCTGTTTGTTAAAGCCGATATCCGATAATATATTGTTTGCTATTAAAAGGGTGAAGTGGAATATTCGAATAAGTTTATTTTTTCTAATCATAATTTAACTCTTATACTTAGTTTTAGTTTTAGTGTATGAGCACAACTTGCGAAAACTATATCATGAAATATTCCATTTCTTTGAAATGACGTGGAATCTTTGATCTGGTCTCAAACAAAATATTACTACAAGTTTTTGAAAGTATTGTAACTCTTAATTGGTTACGGCCTTTTCTCTTTGCACTCTGTGAAATATGGCATTTTTAATGTTTCTGCAAGTAGCTTGAAGAGACTTTCTCTTTGTTAACGCCGCAATCTGATAACATTGTTTTTTATTACAAAAGTGAAGTGAATATTCAAATAAGTTTATTCTTCCTAATCATAATTTAACTCGTATACGTAGTTTTAGTTTAAATGTATGGGAACAACTTGGGAAAACTATATCCTGAAATATTCCACTTCCTTCAAAGTGATGTGGAATGTTAGATCTGGTCTCGATCAAATGCTACTACTAGTTTTTCAAAGTATTGTAACTCTTAATTGGCTACGGCCTTTTTTTTTTTGCACTCTGTGAAATATGGCATTTTTTATGTTTGTGCAACTAACTTGAAGATTATTTCTGTTTGTTGAAGCCGAAATCTAATAAAATATTGTTTGCTATTAAAAGGGTGAAGTGGAATATTCGAATAAGTTTATTTTTTCGAATCATAATTCAACTCGTATAACTAATTTTAGTTTTAGTGTATGACCACAACTTGGGAAACCTATATGCTGAAATATTCCATTTCCTTGAAACGACGTGGACTCTTTGATCCGGTCTCGATCAAAATTGTACTACTAATTTTTCAAAGAATTCTGACTCTTAGTTGGTCACGGCCATTTTTTTCTTTGTACTCTGTGAAATATGTCACTTTTCTGTTTATGCAAGTAACCTGCAGACTTTGTGTTTGTTAACTCCGCAATCTACCAGTATATTTTTTGCTATTACAAGGATGAAGTGGAATATTCGAATAAGTTTATTTTTTCTAATCATAATTTAACTCGTATGCTTAGGTTTAGTTTTAGTGTATGAGCACAACTTGCGAAACCTATATCATGAAATGTTCCATTTCCTTGAAATGACGTGGAATCTTTGATTTCGTCTCAAAAAAAATTCTACTACTACGTTTAGAAAGTATTGTAACTCTTAATTCGTCACGGCCTCTTTTCTTCGCACTCTTTGAAATATGGCATTTTTTATGATTGTGCAAGTAACTTGGAGACTCTTTCTCTTTGTTAACGCCGAAATCTGATAGTATATTGTTTTCTATTACAAAAGTGAAGTGGAATATTCGAATAAGTTTATTTTTTCTAATCATAATTTAACTCGTATAATCTATAATGTAAATTTCTATTATATTATTAGATTCTACACGTCATCACCAGGTAATAAAGTAACTATTTTGATCGAAGCTTGAAATTCATTCACTTTCATCGTCTAGTCAACGTGTTTCAAAAAATCAACAGTTCACACAAATCATCTATACCGATATAAAACATATACCCATATCTCACGTGTTTTTATTGATTTCCAAGGTAGCTTCTCTGAACCAACATCCATAAATAGGAGAAATCTTTAATCTCCGTTGGCACACTCAAATCCAAATACTTAAAAGCAATTCCATAAATGCAAAAATATATAAATAAAAGTTGTATATATACCACCTCCAGCTCTCTTATCTAAAAGCATAAAGAAAAAAAATAAAGAAGAATATTCTCTTTTTCACCTACAGCATTATTTTAAGTTTGGATTTACAACTAATCGTAATAAAAGTCAAAAAAACAAAGCTTTCACTGTCTAAAATCTTCATTAATAAAAAACAAAAATCTAATTTTATACAATATTTTATTTCTGTTTGCTCATATTATTATCAGTTAGTTAGTTACAGTTAAACATATATACTAGTTTTAGTTTTAGTATATGAGCACAACTTGAGAAAGCTATACTCTGAAATATTCCATATCCTTCAAAGGACGTGAAATCTTTGATCTGATCTCGATCAAAATATTACCAGATTTTTAAAGTGTTGCAGCTCTTAATTGGTCAAGGCCTATTTTTTGGACTCTGTGAAATATGTTTTTTTTATATATTATTGTAATGTTTGTGCAAGTAACTTGAAGATTCTTTCTGCTTGTTAACGCCGAAATCTGATAATATATTGTTTGCTTTTACAAAAGTGAAGTCGAATATTCGAATAAGTTTATTTTTTTAATCATATATTATCTCGTATTCTTAGTTTTAGTTTTAGTGTATGAGCACAACTTGCGAAAACTATATGCTGCAATATTCCATTTCCTTGAAATGACGTGGAATGGTAGATGTGGTCTCGATAAAATACTACTACTAGTTTTTCAAAGTGTTGTAACTCTTAATTGGCTACGGCCTTTTTTCTTTGCACTCTGTGAAATATGGCATTTTTTATGTTTGTGCAACTAACTTGAAGATTATTTCTGTTTGTTGAAGCCGAAATCTGATAAAATATTGTTTGCTATTAAAAGGGTGAAGTGGAATATTCGAATAAGTTTATTTTTTCGAATCATAATTTAACTCGTATAACTAGTTTTAGTTTTATGTATGAGCACAACTTGAGAAAACTATATCCTGAAATATTCCACTTCCTTCAAAATAACGTGGAATCGTTGATCTGTTCTCGATCAAAATATTACTTCATTTTCAAAGTATTGTAACTCCTAATTGGTCAAAGCCTATCTTTTGCACTCTGTGAAATATGACTTTTTTTTATATTATTGTAATGTTTTTGCAAGTAACTTGAAGATAGTTTCTGTTTGTTAAAGCCGATATCCGATAATATATTGTTTGCTATTAAAAGGGTGAAGTGGAATATTCGAATAAGTTTATTTTTTCTAATCATAATTTAACTCTTATACTTAGTTTTAGTTTTAGTGTATGAGCACAACTTGCGAAAACTATATCATGAAATATTCCATTTCTTTGAAATGCCGTGGAATCTTTGATCTGGTCTCAAACAAAATATTACTACAAGTTTTTGAAAGTATTGAAACTCTTAATTGGTTACGACCTTTTCTCTTTGCACTCTGTGAAATATGGCATTTTTAATGTTTCTGCAAGTAGCTTGAAGAGATTTTCTCTTTGTTAACGCCGCAATCTGATAACATATTGTTTTTTATTAGAAAAGTGAACTGGAATATTCAAATAAGTTTATTCTTCCTAATCATAATTTAACTCGTATACGTAGTTTTAGTTTAAATGTATGAGAACAACTTGGGAAAACTATATCCTGAAATATTCCACTTCCTTCAAAGTGATGTGGAACGTTAGATCTGGTCTCGATCAAATGCTACTACTAGTTTTTCAAAGTATTGTAACTCTTAATTGGCTACGGTCTTTTCTCTTTGCACTCTGTGAAATATGGCATTTTTTATGTTTGTGCAACTAACTTGAAGATTATTTCTGTTTGTTGAAGCCGAAATCTGATAAAATATTGTTTGCTATTAAAAGGGTGAAGTGGAATATTCGAATAAGTTTAGTTTTTCGAATCATAATTTAACTCGTATAACTAGTTTGTTTTAGTGTATGACCAAAACTTGGGAAACCTATATGCTGAAATATTCCATTTCCTTGAAACGACGTGGACTCTTTGATCCGGTCTCGATCAAAATTGTACTACTAATTTTTGAAAGAATTCTGACTCTTAGTTGGTCACGGCCTTCTTTTTTTTTTTTTTTCCTTTTTTTTTGGACTCATTGAAATATGTCACTTTTCTGTTTATGCAAGTAACCTGGAGACTCTTTGTGTTTTCTAACGCCGCAATCTGATGATATATTGTTTGCTATTACAAGGGTGAAGGGGAATATTCGAATAAGTATTTTTTCTAATCATAATTTAAGTCATATACTTAGTTTTAGTTTTATGTATGAGCACAACTTGAGAAAACTATATCCTGAAATATTCCACTTCCTTCAAAATAACGTGGAATCGTTGATCTGGTCTCGATCAAAATATTACTACATTTTCAAAGTATTGTAACTCCTAATTGGTGAAAGCTTATTTTTTGCACTCTGTGAAATATGACTTTTTTTATATTATTGTAATGTTTGTGCAAGTAACTTGAAGATAGTTTCTGTTTGTTATAGCTGATATCCGATAATATATTGTTTGCTATTAAAATAGTGAAGTGGCATATTCGAATAAGTTTATTTTTTCTAATCATAATTTAAATCTTATAATTAGTTTTAGTTTTAGTGTATGAGCACAACTTGCGAAAACTATATCATGAAGTATTCCATTTCTTTGAAATGACGTGGAATCTTTGATCTGGTCTCAATCAAAATATTACTACAAGTTTTTGAAAGTATTGTAACTCTTAATTGGTTACGGCCTTTTCTCTTTGCACTCTGTGAAATATGGCGTTTTTAATGTTTCTGCAAGTAGCTTGAGGAGACTTTCTCTTTGTTAACGCCGCAATCTGATAATATATTGTTTTTTATTACAAAAGTGATGTGGAATATTCAAATAAATTTATTCTTCCTAATCATAATTTAACTCGTATACTTAGTTTTAGTTTAAGTGTATGAGAACAACTTGGGGAAACTATATCCTGAAATATTCCATTTCCTTCAAAGTGATGTGGAATGTTAGATCTGGTCTCGATCAAAATATTACTACTAGTTTTTCAAAGTATTGTAACTCTTAATTGGTTAGGGCCTTTTTTCTTTGCACTCTGTGAAATATGGCATTTTTTATATTTGTGCAAGTAGCTTAAAGGCTCTTTCTGTTTGTTAAAGCCGAAATCTGATAAAATATTGTTTGCTATTACAAGGGTGAAGTGGAATATTCGAAAAAGTTTATTTTTTCTAATCATAATTTAACTCGTATACTTAGTTTTAGTTTTAATGTATGAGCACAACTTGAGAAAACTATATCCTGAAATATTCCATTTCCTTCAAAATGACGTGCAGTCTTTGATCTGTTTTCGATCAAAATACTGCTAATTTTTCAGAGTACAGTAACTCTTGATGGGTCATGGCTTTTTTTTGGTCTCTGTGAAATCTTGTCTTTTTTGTATTATTGTAATGTTTCTGCAAGTAACCTGAGGATAGTTTGTGTTTCTAAAATCCGATATCTGATAATATATTCTTTTCTATGACAAGGGTGAAGTGGAATATTCGAATGAATTTATTTTTTCTAATCATAATTTAATTCGTATACTTAGTTTTAGTTTTAGTGTATCAGCACACCTTGCGAAAACTATATGCTAAAATATTCCATTTCCTTGAAAGGACGTGGACTCTTTGATCCGGTCTCGATCAAAATTGTACTACTAATTTTTCAAAGAATTCTGACTCTTAGTTGGTCACGGCCTTTTTTTTCTTTGGACTCTGTGAAATATGTCACTTTTCTGTTTATGCAAGTAACCTGCAGACTTTGTGTTTCTTAACGCCGCAATCTGACAGTATGTTGTTTGCTATTACAAGGATGAAGTGGAATATTCGAATAAGTTTATTTTTTCTAATCATAATTTAACTCGTAGTCTTAGGTTTAGTTTTAGTGTATGAGCACAACTTACGAGACCTATGTCATGAAATGTTCCATTTCCTTGAAATGACGTGGAATCTTTGATTTCGTCTCAAAAAAATACTACTACTACGTTTTGAAAGTATTGTAACTCTTAATTCGTCACGGCCTCTTTTCTTCGCACTCTGTGAAATATGGCATTTTTTATGATTGTGCAAGTAACTTGGAGACTCTTTCTCTTTGTTAACGCCGAAATCTGATAGTATATTGTTTTCTATTACAAAAGTGAAGTGGAATATTTGAATAAGTTTATTTTTTCTAATCATAATTTAACTCGTATAATCTATAATATAAATTTCTATTATATTATTAGATTCTACACGTCATCACCAGGTAATAAAGTAACTATTTTGATCGAAGCTTGAAATTCATTCACTTTCATCGTCTAGTCAACGTGTTCCAAAACATCAACAGTTCACACAAAACATCTATACCGATATAAAACATATACCCATATCTCACGTGTTTTTATTGATTTCCAAGGTAGCTTCTCTGAACCAACATCCATAAATACGAGAAATCTTTAATCTCCGTTTGCACACTCAAATCCAAATACTTAAAAGCAATTCCATAAATGCAAAAATATATAAATAAAAGTTGTATATATACCACCTCCAGCTCTCTTATCTAAAAGCATAAAGAAAAAAAATAAAGAAGAATAATCTCTTTTTCACCTACAGCATTATTTTAAGTTTGGATTTACTACTAATCGTAATAAAAGTCAAAAAAACAAAGCTTTCACTGTCTAAAATCTTCATTAATAAAAAACAAAAATCTAATTTTATACAATATTTTATTTCTGTTTGCTCATCTTATTATCAGTTAGTTAGTTACAGTTAAACATATATACTAGTTTTAGTTTTAGTATATGAGCACAACTTCAGAAAGCTATAACCTGAAATATTCCATTTCCTTGAAAGGACGTGAAATCTTTGATCTGGTCTCGATCAAAATATTACCAGATTTTTAAAGTGTTGTAGCTCTTAATTGGTCAAGGCCTATTTTTTGGACTTTGTGAAATATGTTTTTTTTATATTATTGTAATGTTTGTGCAAGTAACTTGAAGATCCTTTGTGCTTGTTAACGCCGAAATCTGATAATATATTGTTCGCTTTTACAAAAGTGAAGTGGAATATTCGAATAAGTTTATTTTTTAATCATATATTATCTCGTATTCTTAGTTTTAGTTTCAGTGTATGAGCACAACTTGGGAAAGCTATATGTTGAAATATTCCATTTCCCTGAAATGACGTGAAATCCTTCATCTGGTGTCGGTCAAAGTATTACTACTATATCTTCAAAGTATTGTATTTCTTAATTGGTCACTGCTTTTTTTTTTGACTCTGTGAAATATGGCATTTTTTTATGTTTGTGCAAGTAACTTGAAGACTCTTTCTCTTTGTTAATGCCGAAATCTGATAATATATTGTTTTCTATTACAAAAGTGTAGTAGAATATTCGAATAAGTTTATTTTTTAATCATAATTTATCTCGTACTCTTAGTTTTAGTTTTAGTGTATGAGCACAACTTGCGAAAACTATATGCTGCAATATTCCATTTCCTTGAAATGACGTGGAATGGTAGATGTGGTCTCGATCAAATACTACTAGTAGTTTTTCAAAGTATTGTAACTCTTAATTGGCTACGGCCTTTTTTCTTTGCACTCTGTAAAGTATGGCATTTTTTATGTTTGTGCAACTAACTTGAAGATTATTTCTGTTTGTTAAAGCCGATATCCGATAATATATTGTTTGCTATTAAAAGGGTGAAGTGGAATATTCGAATAAGTTTATTTTTTCTAATCATAATTTAACTCTTATACTTAGTTTTAGTTTTAGTGTATGAGCACAACTTGCGAAAACTATATCATGAAATATTCCATTTCTTTGAAATGACGTGGAATCTTTGATCTGGTCTCAAACAAAATATTACTGCAAGTTTTTGAAAGTATTGTAACTCTTAATTGGTTACGGCCATTTCTCTTTGCACTCTGTGAAATATGGCATTTTTAATGTTTCTGCAAGTAGCTTGAAGAGACTTTCTCTTTGTTAACGCCGCAATCTGATAATATATTGTTTTTTTATTACAAAAGTGAAGTGGAATATTCAAAAAAGTTTATTCTTCCTAATCATAAATTAACTCGTGTACTTAGTTTTAGTTTAAGTGCATGAGAACAACTTGGGAAAACTATATCCTGAAATATTCCATTTCCTTCAAAGTAATGTGGAATGTTAGATCTGGTCTCGATCAAATGCTACTAATAGTTTTTCAAAGTATTGTAACTCTTAATTGGCTACGGCCTTTTTTCTTTGCACTCTGTGAAATATGGCATCTTTTATATTTGTGCAACTAACTTGAAGATTATTTCTGTTTCTTGAAGCCCAAATCTGATAAAATATTGTTTGCTATTACAAGGGTGAAGTGGAATATTCGAATAAGTTTATTTTTTCGAATCATAATTTAACTCGTATACCTAGTTTTAGTTTTACTGTATGAGCACAATTTGGGAAACCTATTCTGAAATATTCCATTTCCTTGAAACGACGTGGACACTTTGATCCGGTCTAGATCAAAATTGTACTCTTAATTTTTCAAAGAATTCTGACTCTTAGTTGGTCACGGCTTTCTTCTTTTTTCTTCTTTTTTTTTGGACTCTGTGAAATATGTCACTTTTCTGTTTATGCAAGTAACCTAGAGACTCTGTGTGTTTTCTAACGCCGCAATCTGATGATATATTGTTTGCTATTACAAGGGTGAAGTGGAATATTCGAATAAGTATTTTTTCTAATCATAATTAAGTCATATACTTAGTTTCAGTTTTATGTATGAGCACAACTTGAGAAAACTATATCCTGAAATATTCCACTTCCTTCAAAATAACGTGGAATCGTTGATGTGGTTTCGATCAAAATATTACTACATTTTCAAAGTATTGTAACTCCTAATTGGTCAAAGCCTATTTTTTGCACTCTGTGAAATATGACTTTTTTTATATTATTGTAATGTTTGTGCAAGTAACTTGAAGATAGTTTCTGTTTGTTAAAGCCGATATCCGATAATATATTGTTTGCTATTAAAAGGGTGAAGTGGAATATTCGAATAAGTTTATTTTTTCTAATCATAATTTAACTCTTATACTTAGTTTTAGTTTTAGTGTATGAGCACAACTTGCGAAAACTATATCATGAAGTATTCCATTTCTTTGAAATGACGTGGAATCTTTGATCTGGTCTCAAACAAAATATTACTACAAGTTTTTGAAAGTATTGTAACTCTTAATTGGTTACGGCCTTTTCTCTTTGCACTCTGTGAAATATGGCATTTTTAATGTTTCTGCAAGTAGCTTGAAGAGACTTTCCCTTTGTTAACGCCGCAATCTGATAATATATTGTTTTTTATTACAAATTGAAGTGGAATTTTCAAATAAGTTTATTCTTCCTAATCATAATTTAACTCGTATACTTAGTTTTAGTTTAAGTGTATGAGAACAACTTGGGAAAACTATATCCTGAAATATTCCATTTCCTTCAAAGTGATGTGGAATGTTAGATCTGGTCTCGATCAATTGCTACTACTAGTTTTTCAAAGTATTGTAGCTCTTAATTCTCTACGGCCTTTTTTTTTTGCACTCTGTGAAATATGGCATTTTTTATGTTTGTGCAACTAACTTGAAGATTATTTCTGTTTGTTGAAGCCGAAATCTGATAAAATATTGTTTGCTATTAAAAGGGTGAAGTGGAATATTCGAATAAGTTTATTTTTTCGAATCATAATTTAACTCGTATACCTAGCTTTAGTTTTACTGTATGAGCACAATTTGGGAAACCTATTCTGAAATATTCCATTTCCTTGAAACGACGTGGACACTTTGATCCGGTCTCGATCAAAATTGTACTACTAATTTTTCAGAGAATACTGACTCTTAGTTGGTCACGGCTTTCCTCTTTTTTCTTCTTTTTTTTTTAACTGTGAAATATGTCACTTTTCTGTTTATGCAAGTAACCTAGAGACTCTTTGTGTTTTCTAATGCCGCAATCTGATGATATATTGTTTGCTATTACAAGGGTGAAGTGGAATATTCGAATAAGTATTTTTTCTAATCATAATTTAAGTCATATACTTAGTTTCAGTTTTATGTATAAGCACTACTTGAGAAAACTATATCCTGAAATATTCCACTTCCTTCAAAATAACGTGGAATCGTTGATCTGTTCTCGATCAAAATATTACTACATTTTCAAAGTATTGTAACTCCTAATTGGTCAAAGCCTATTTTTTGCACTCTGTGAAATATGACTTTTTTTATATTATTGTAATGTTTGTGCAAGTAACTTGAAGATAATTTCTGTTTGTTATAGCCGATATCCGGTAATATATTGTTTGCTATTAAAATAGTGAAGTGGCATATTCGAATAAGTTTATTTTTTCTAATCATAATTTAACTCTTATACTTAGTTTTAGTTTTAGTGTATGAGCACAACTTGCGAAAATATATCATGAAGTATTCCATTTCTTTGAAATGACGTGGAATCTTTGATCTGGTCTCAAACAAAATATTACTACAAGTTTTTGAAAATATTGTAACTCTTAATTGGTTACGGCCTCTTCTCTTTGCACTCTGTGAAATATGGCATTTTTAATGTTTCTGCAAGTAGCTTGAAGAGACTTTCTCTTTGTTAACGCCGCAATCTGATAATATATTCTTTTTTATTACAAAAGTGAAGTGGAATTTTCAAATAAGTTTATTCCTCCTAATCATAATTTAACTCTTATACTTAGTTTTAGTTTAAGTGTATGAGAACAACTTGGGAAAACTATATCCTGAAATATTCCATTTCCTTCAAAGTGATGTGGAATGTTAGATCTGGTCTCGACCAAATGCTACTACTAGTTTTTCAAAGTATTGTAACTCTTATTTGGCTACGGCCTTTTTTCTTTGCACTCTGTGAAATATGGCATTTTTTATGTTTGTGCAACTAACTTGAAGATTATTTCGGTTTGTTGAAGCCGAAATCTGATAAAATATTGTTTGCTACTACAAGGGTGAAGTGGAATATTCGAACAAGTTTATTTTTTCTAATCAGAATTTAACTCTTATACTTAGTTTTAGTTTTAGTGTTTCAGCACACCTTGGGAAAATTATATGCTGAGATATTCCATTTCCTGGAAACGACGTTGACTCTTTGATCCGGTCTCGATCAAAATTGTACTACTAATTTTCAAAGAATTCTGACTCTTAGTTGGTCACGGCCTTTTTTTTCTTTGGACTCTGTGAAATATGTCTTTTCTCGGTTTATGCAAGTAACGTGGAGACTCTTTGTTTTTCTTAACACCGCAATCTGACAGTATATTGCTTGCTATTACAAGGATGAAGTGGAATATTCGAATAAGTTTATTTTTTCTAATCATAATTTAACTCGTATGCTTAGGTTTAGTTTTAGTGTATGACCACAACTTGCGAAACCTATATCATGAAATGTTCCTTTTTCTTGAAATGACGTGGAATCTTTGATTTCGTCTCAAAAAAAATACTACTACTACGTTTTGAAAGTATTGTAACTCTTAATTCGTCACGGCCTCTTTTCTTCGCACTCTGTGAAATATGGCATTTTTTATGATTGTGCAAGTAACTTGGAGACTCTTTCTGTTTGTTAACGCCGAAACCTGATAGTATATTGTTTTCTATTACAAAAGTGAAATGGAATATTCGAATAAGTTTATTTTTTCTAATCATAATTTAACTCGTATAATCTATAATGTAAATTTCTATTATATTATTAGATTCTACACGTCATCACCAGGTAATAAAGTAACTATTTTGATCGAAGCTTGAAATTCATTCACTTTCATCGTCTAGTCAACGTGTTTCAAAAAACCAACAGTTCACACAAAACATCTATACCGATATAAAACATATACCCATATCTCACATGTTTTTATCGATTTCCAAGGTAGCTTCTCTGAACCAACATCCATAAATAGGAGAAATCTTTAATCTCCATTTGCACACTCAAATCCAAATACTTAAAAGCAATTCCATAAATACAAAAATATATAAATAAAAGTTGTATATATACCACCTCCAGCTCTCTTATCTAAAAGCATAAAGAAAAAAAATAAAGAAGAATAATCTCTTTTTCACCTACAGCATTATTTTCAGTTTGGATTTACAACTAATCGTAATAAAAGTCAAAAAAACAAAGCTTTCACTGTCTAAAACCTTCATTAATAAAAAACAAAAATCTAATTTTATACAATATTTTATTTCTGTTTGCTCATATTATTATCAGTTAGTTAGTTACAGTTAAACATATATACTAGTTTTAGTTTTAGTATATGAGCACAACTTGAGAAAGCTATATCCTGAAATATTCCATTTCCTTGAAAGGACGTGAAATCTTTGATCTGGTCTCGATCAAAATATTACCAGATTTTTAAAGTGTTGCAGCTCTTAATTGGTCAAGGCCTATTTTTTGGACTCTGTGAAATACGTTTTTTTTTAAATTATTGTAATGTTTTTGCAAGTAACTTGAACATTCTTTGTGCTTGTTAACGCCGAAATCTGATAATATATTGTTTGCTTTTAGAAAAGTGAAGTGGAATATTCGAATAAGTTTATTTTTTTAATCATATATTATCTCGTATTCTTAGTTTTATTTTAGTGTATGAGCACAACCTGGGAACACTATATGTTGAAATATTCCATTTCCCTGAAATGACGTGAAATCCTTCATCTGGTCTCGGGGTCAAAGTACTACTACTATATCTTCAAAGTATTGTAATTCTTAATTGGTCACTGCTTTTTTTTGACTCTGTGAAATATGGCATTTTTTTATGTTTGTGCAAGTAACTTGAAGACTCTTTCTCTTTGTTAATGCCGAAATCTGATAATATATTGTTTTCTATTACAAAAGTGAAGTGGAATATTCGAATAAGTTTATTTTTTTAATCATAATTTATCTCGTATTCTTAGTTTTAGTTTTAGTGTATGAGCACAACTTGCGAAAACTATATGCTGCAATATTCCGTTTCCTTGAAATGACGTGGAATGGTAGATGTGGTCTCGATCAAATACTACTACTAGTTTTTCAAAGTATTGTAACTCTTAATTGGCTACGGCTTTCTTCTTTGCACTCTGTGAAATATGGCATTTTTTATGTTTGTGCAACTAACTTGAAGATTATTTCTGTTTGT
The DNA here is from genome assembly GCF_964235325.1 of Thermobia domestica. Lineage (NCBI taxonomy): Eukaryota > Metazoa > Arthropoda > Insecta > Zygentoma > Lepismatidae > Thermobia > Thermobia domestica. Next base: position 72,244,540 of record NC_137468.1, read on the forward strand.
TGAAGCCGAAATCTGATAAAATATTGTTTGCTATTAAAAGGGTCAAGTGGAATATTCGAATAAGTTTATTTTTTCGAATCATAATTTAAGTCATATACTTAGTTTTAGTTTTATGTATGAGCACAACTTGAGAAAACTATATCCTGAAATATTCCACTTCTTTCAAAATAACGTGGAATCGTTGATCTGGTCTCGATCAAAATATTACTACATTTTCAAAGTACTGTAACTCCTAATTCGTCAAAGCCTATTTTTTGCACTCTGTGAAATATGACTTTTTTTATATTATTGTAATGTTTGTGCAAGTAACTTGAAGATAGTTTCTGTTTGTTAAAGCCGATATCCGATAATATATTGTTTGCTATTAAAAGGGTGAAGTGGAATATTCGAATAAGTTTATTTTTTCTAATCATAATTTAACTCTTATACTTAGTTTTAGTTTTAGTGTATGAGCACAACTTGCGAAAACTATATCATGAAATATTCCATTTCTTTGAAATGAGGTGGAATCTTTGATCTGGTCACGATCAAAATACTACTACTAGTTTTTCAAAGTATTGTAACTCTTAATTGGTTAGGGCCTTTTTTCCTTGCACTCTGTGAAATATGGCATTTTTTATGTTTATATAATTAGCTTAAAGGCTCTTTCTGTTTGTTAAAGCCGAAATCTGATAAAATATTGTTTGCTATTACAAGGGTGAAGTGGAATATTCGAAGAAGTTTATTTTTTCTAATCATAATTTAACTCGTATACTTAGTTTTAGTTTTAATGTATGAGCACAACTTGAGAAAACTATATCCTGAAATATTCCATTTCCTTCAAAATGACGTGCAGTCTTTGATCTGTTTTCGATCAAAATACTGCTAATTTTTCAAAGTACAGTAACTCTTGATTGGTCATGGCCTTTTTTTTTGGACTCTGTGAAATCTTTTCTTTTTTTGTATTATTGTAATGTTTCTGCAAATAACCTGAAGATAGTTTGTGTTTCTAAAATCCGATATCTGATAATATATTGTTTTCCATTACAAGGGTGAAGTGGAATATTCGAATAAATTTATTTTTTCTAATCATAATATACACCATAAGGAAAATCAAAGATAGCAACCAGGGCCTAGAGTTGAACGGCATTCACCAGGTTATGGCATATGCTGATGATGTAAATTTAATAGAGGATGATAGGAGAACAGTAGAAATAAATGCAGAGATCTTATTAAACGCTTGCAGGGACATGGGTTTAGAAGTAAATGCAGAGAAAACTAAATACATGGAAGTGCGTCGGGACCGTAATACGGCAAATTGTGGAGGCGTTAAAATATTAAATAATACTTTTGATAAAGTGGATACTTTCAAATATTTAGGATCAATATTAACAGACGAAAATCATATTCACGAAGAAATTAAATGTCGACTAAAAGCGGGGAATTCGTGTTACTATTCGGTTCAAAATCTCTTGTCGTCGCGAATTCTGTCGAGGAATTTGAAGCTTAAAATATATAAAACGATAATCATGGCTGTTGTTCTGTATGGTTGTGAAACATGGTCGCTTACTCTGAGGGAAGAACATGGACTGAAAGTATTTGAGAACAGGATCCTGAGAAGAATATTCGGACCCAAGAGGAACGAGAATGGGGAATGGCGGAAGCTTCATAACGAGGAACTACATAGTTTATACGGTTTACCCAACATTGTTAGGGTCGTTAAGTCTAGGAGGCTTAGGTGGGCAGGTCATGTAGCTAGAATGGAAGAAAGTAGAAACGCTTTCAAAGTCTTGACTGGTAGACCCATAGGAAAACTACCATTAGGAAGACCTAGGCGCAGATGGGAGGACAATATTAAGATGGATCTCGCCGAGATAGGAATACAAAGTAGAAACTGGATGCAATTAGCTAAGGATAGAAGTCAGTGGAGAGCTTTTGTGAACGCGGCACTGAACCTCCGGGTTCCATAGGCCATAGAGTTAGTTAGTTAGTTAGCTTAGGTTTAGTTTTAGTGTATGAGCACAACTTGCGAAACCTATATCATGAAATGTTCCATTTCCTTGAAATGACGTGGAATCTTTGATTTCGTCTCAAAAAAATACTACTACTACTTTTTGAAAGTATTGTAACTCTTAGTTCGTCACGGCCTCTTTTCTTCGCACTCTGTGAAATATGGCATTTTTTATGATTGTGCAAGTAACTTGGAGACTCTTTCTGTTTGTTAACGCCGAAATCTGATAATATATTGTTTTCTATTACAAAAGTGAAATGGAATATTCGAATAAGTTTATTTTTTCTAATCATAATTTAACTCGTATAATCTATAATGTAAATTTCTATTATATTATTAGATTCTACACGTCATCACCAGGTAATAAAGTAACTATTTTGATCGAAGCTTGAAATTCATTCACTTTCATCGTCTAGTCAACGTGTTTCAAAACATCAACAGTTCACACTAAACATCTATATATATATATAAAACATATACCCATATCTCACGTGTTTTTATTGATTTCCAAGGTAGCTTCTCTGAACCAACATACATAAATAGGAGAAATCTTTAATCTCCGTTTGCACACTCAAATCCACATACTTAAAAGCAATTCCATAAATGCAAAAATATATAAATAAAAGTTGTATATATACCACCTCCAGCTCTCTTATCTAAAAGCATACAGAAAAAAATAAAGAAGAATAATCTCTTTTTCACCTACAGCATTATTTTAAGTTTGGATTTTTAACTAATCGTAATAAAAGTCAAAAAAACAAAGTTTTCACTGTCTAAAATCTTCATTAATAAAAAACAAAAATCTAATTTTATACAATATTTTATTTCTGTTTGCTCATCTTATTATCACTTAGTTAGTTACAGTTAAACACATATACTAGTTTTAGTTTTAGTATATGAGCACAACTTGAGAAAGCTATATTCTGAAATATTCCATTTCCTTGAAAGGACGTGAAATCTTTGATCTGGTCTCGATTAAATTTTACTAGATTTTTAAAGTGTTGCAGCTCTTAATTGGTCAAGACCTATTTTTTGGACTCTGTGAAATATGTTTTTTTAATATTATTGTAATGTTTGTGCAAGTAACTTGAAGATTCTTTGTGCTTGTTAACGCCGAAATCTGATAATATATTGTTTGCTTTTACAAAAGTGAAGTGGAATATTCGAATAAGTTTATTTTTTTAATCATAATTTATCTCGTATTCTTAGTTTTAGTTTCAGTGTATGAGCACACCTTGGGAAAACTATATGCTCAAAAATTCAATTTCCTTGAAATGACGCGGAATGTTAGATCTGGTCTCATTCAAAATACTACTACTAGTTTTTCAAAGTATTGTAACTATTAATTAGTTACGGCCTTTTTTGTTTGCACTCTGTGAAATATGGCATTTTTTATGTTTGTGCAAGTAACTTGAAGACTCTTTCTCTTTGTTAACGCCAAAATCTGATAATATATTGTTCTCTATTACAAAAGTGGAGCGGAATATTCGAAGAACTTTATTTTTTTAATCATAATTAATCTCCTATTCTTAGTTTTAGTTTTAGTGTATAAGCACAAATTGCGAAAACTATATGCTCAAAAACTCAATTTCCTTGAAATGACGCGAAATGTTAGATCTGGTCTCATTCAAAATACTACTATTAATTTTTCAAAGTATTGTAACTATTAATTGGTTACGGTTTTTTTGTTTGCACTCTGTGAAATATGGCGTTTTTTATGTTTGTGCAAGTAACTTGAACACTCTTTCTCTTTGTTAACGCCGAAATCTGATAATATATTGTTTTCTATTACAAAAGTGAAGTGGAATATTCGAATAAGTTTATTTTTCCAATCATAATTTAACTCGTACACTTAGTTTTACTTTTAGTGTGTGAGCACAACTTGAGAAAACTATATGCTGCAATATTCCATTTCCTTGAAATGACGTGGAATGGTAGATCTGGTCTCTATCAAATACTACTACTAGTTTTAAAAGTATTGTAACTCTTAATTGGCTACGGCCTTTTTTCTTTGCACTCTGCGAAATATGGCATTTTTTATGTTTGTGCAACTAACTTGATGATTATTTCTGTTTGTTGAAGCCGAAATCTGATAAAATATTGTTTGGTATTAAAAGGGTGAAGTGGAATATTCGAATAAGTTTATTGTTTCGAATCATAATTTAACTCGTATAACTAATTTTAGTTTTAGTGTATGAGCATAACTTGGGAAACTTATATGCTGAAATATTCCATTTCCTTGAAACGACGTGGACTCTTTGATCCGGTCTAGATCAAAATTGTACTACTAATTTTTCAAAGAATTCTGACTCTTAGTTGGTCACGGCCTTCTTCTTTTTTATTCTTTTTTTTGGAGTCTGTGAAATATGTCACTTTTCTGTTTATGCACGTAAACTGGAGACCCTTTGTGTTTTCTAACGCCGCAATCCGATGATATATTGTTTGCTATTAGAAGGGTGAAGTGAAATATTCGAATAAGTTTTTTTTTTAAATCATAATTAAAGTCATATACTTAGTTTTAGTTTTATGTATGAGCACAACTTGAGAAAACTATATCCTGAAATATTCCACTTCCTTCAAAATAACGTGGAATCGTTGATCTTGTCTCGATAAAAAAAAATTACTACATTTTCAAAGTATCGTAACTCCTAATTGGTCAAAGCCTATTTTTTGCACTCTGTGAAATATGACTTTTTTTATATTATTGTAATGTTTGTGCAAGTAACTTGAAGATAGTTTCTGTTTGTTAAAGCCGATATTCGATAATATATTGTTTGCTATTAAAATGGTGAAGTGGAATATTCGAATAAGTTTATTTTTTCTAATCATAATTTAACTCTTATACTTAGTTTTAGTTTTAGTGTATGAGCACAACTTGCGAAAACTATATCATGAAGTATTCCATTTCTTTGAAATGACGTGGAATCTTTGATCTGGTCTCAAACAAAATATTTCTACAAGTTTTTGAAAGTATTGTAACTCTTAATTGGTTACGGCCTTTTCTCTTTGCACTCTGTGAAATATGGCATTTTTAATGTTTCTGCAAGTAGCTTGAAGAGACTTTCTCTTTGTTAACGCCGCAATCTGATAATATATTGTTTTTTATTACAAAAGTGAAGTGGAATATTCGAATAAGTTTATTCTTCTTAATCATAATTTAAATCGTATACTTAGTTTTAGTTTAAGTGTATGAGAACAACTTGGGAAAACTATATCCTGAAATATTCCATTTCCTTCAAAGTGATGTGGAATGTTAGATCTGGTCTCGATCAAATGCTACTACTAGTTTTTCAAAGTATTGTAACTCTTAATTGGTTAGGGCCTTTTTTCCTTGCACTCTGTGAAATATGGCATTTTTTATGTTTGTGCAACTAACTTGATGATTATTTCTGTTTGTTGAAGCCGAAATCTGATAAAATATTGTTTGCTATTAAAAGGGTGAAGTGGAATATTCGAATAAGTTTATTTTTCGAATCATAATTTAACTCGTATACCTAGTTTTAGTTTTACTGTATGAGCACAATTTGGGAAACCTATTCTGAAATATTCCATTTCCTTGAAACGACGTGGACTCTTTGATCCGGTCTCGATCAAAATTGTACTACTAATTTTTCAAAGAATTCTGACTCTTAGTTGGTCACGGCCTCCTTTTTTTTTTTTTTAACTGTGAACAATGTCACTTTTCTGTTTAAGCAAGTAACCTGGAGACTCTTTGTGTTCTATAACGACGCAATCTGATGATATATTGCTTGCTATTACAAAAGTGAAGTGGAATATTCGAATAAGTTTTTTTTTCTAATCATAATTTAACTCATATACTTAGTTTTAGTTTTAGTGTATGAGCACAACTTGCGAAAACTATATCATGAAATATTCCATTTCTTTGAAATGACGTGGAATCTTTGATCTGGTCACGATCAAAATACTACTACTAGTTTTTCAAAGTATTGTAACTCTTAATTGGTTAGGGCCTTTTTTCCTTGCACTCTGTGAAATATGGCATTTTTTATGTTTATACAATTAGCTTAAAAGCTCTTTCTGTTTGTTAAATCCGGAATCTGATAAAATATTGTTTGTTATTACAAGGGTGAAGTGGAATATTCGAAGAAGTTTATTTTTTCTAATCATAATTTAATTCGTATACTTAGTTTTAATTTTAGTGTATCAGCACAACTTGGGAAAACTATATGCTGAAATATTCCATTTCTCTGAAACGACGTGGACTCTTTGATCCGGTCTCGATCAAAATTGTATTACTAATTTTTCAAAGAATTCTGACTCTTAGTTGGTCACGGCCTTTTTTTTCTTTGGACTCATTGAAATATGTCACTTTTCGGTTTATGCAAGTAACTTGGAGACTCTTTGTGTTTCTTAACGCCGCAATCTGATAGTATGTTGTTTGCTATTACAAGGATGAAGTGGAATATTCGAATAAGTTTATTTTTTCTAATCATAATTTAACTCGTATGCTTAGGTTTAGTTTTAGTGTATGAGCACAACTTGCGAAACCTATATCATGAAATGTTCCATTTCCTTGAAATGACGTGGAATCTTTGATTTCGTCTCAAAAAAAATACTACTACTACTTTTTGAAAGTATTGTAACTCTTAGTTCGTCACGGCCTCTTTTCTTCGCACTCTGTGAAATATGGCATTTTTTATGATTGTGCAAGTAACTTGGAGACTCTTTCTGTTTGTTAACGCCGAAATCTGATAATATATTGTTTTCTATTAGAAAAGTGAAATGGAATATTCGAATAAGTTTATTTTTTCTAATCATAATTTAACTCGTATAATCTATAATGTAAATTTCTATTATATTATTAGATTCTACGCATCATCACCAGGTAATAAAGTAACTATTTTGATCGAAGCTTGAAATTCATTCACTTTCATCGTCTAGTCAACGTGTTTCAAAACATCAACAGTTCACACAAAACATCTATATATATATATATAAAACATATACCCATATCTCACGTGTTTTTATTGATTTCCAAGGTAGCTTCTCTGAACCAACATCCATAAATAGGAGAAATCTTTAATCTCCGTTTGCACACTCAAATCCACATACTTACAAGCAATTCCATAAATGCAAAAATATATAAATAAAAGTTGTATATATACCACCTCCAGCTCTCTTATCTAAAAGCATACAGAAAAAAATAAAGAAGAATAATCTCTTTTTCAACTACAGCATTATTTTAAGTTTGGATTTTTAACTAATCGTAATAAAAGTCAAAAAAACAGAATTTTCACTGTCTAAAATCTTTTTATTAATAAAAAAAAATCTAATTTTATACAATATTTTATTTCTGTTTGCTCATATTATTATCACTTAGTTAGTTACAGTTAAACATATATACTAGTTTTAGTTTTAGTATATGAGCACAACTTGAGAAAGCTATATTCTGAAATATTCCATTTCCTTGAAAGGACGTGAAATCTTTGATCTGGTCTCGATTAAATTTTACTAGATTTTTAAAGTGTTGCAGCTCTTAATTGGTCAAGACCTATTTTTTGGACTCTGTGAAATATGTTTTTTTAATATTATTGTAATGTTTGTGCAAGTAACTTGAAGATTCTTTGTGCTTGTTAACGCCGAAATCTGATAATATATTGTTTGCTTTTACAAAAGTGAAGTGGAATATTCGAATAAGTTTATTTTTTTAATCATAATTTATCTCGTATTCTTAGTTTTAGTTTCAGTGTATGAGCACACCTTGGGAAAACTATATGCTAAAAAATTCAATTTCCTTGAAATGACGCGGAATGTTAGATCTGGTCTCATTCAAAATACTACTACTAGTTTTTCAAAGTATTGTAACTATTAATTAGTTACGGCCTTTTTTGTTTGCACTCTGTGAAATATGGCATTTTTTATGTTTGTGCAAGTAACTTGAAGACTCTTTCTTTTTGTTAACGCCAAAATCTGATAATATATTGTTCTCTATTACAAAAGTGGAGCGGAATATTCGAAGAACTTTATTTTTTTAATCATAATTAATCTCCTATTCTTAGTTTTAGTTTTAGTGTATAAGCACAAATTGCGAAAACTATATGCTCAAAAATTCAATTTCCTTGAAATGACGCGAAATGTTAGATCTGGTCTCATTCAAAATACTACTATTAATTTTTCAAAGTATTGTAACTATTAATTGGTTACGGTTTTTTTGTTTGCACTCTGTGAAATATGGCGTTTTTTATGTTTGTGCAAGTAACTTGAAGACTCTTTCTCTTTGTTAACGCCGAAATCTGATAATATATTGTTTTTTATTACAAAAGTGAAGTGGAATATTCGTATAAGTTTATTTTTCCAATCATAATTTAACTCGTACACTTAGTTTTACTTTTAGTGTGTGAGCACAACTTGAGAAAACTATATGCTGCAATATTCCATTTCCTTGAAATGACGTGGAATGGTAGATCTGGTCTCTATCAAATACTACTACTAGTTTTAAAAGTATTGTAACTCTTAATTGGCTACGGCCTTTTTTCTTTGCACTCTGCGAAATATGGCATTTTTTATGTTTGTGCAACTAACTTGATGATTATTTCTGTTTGTTGAAGCCGAAATCTGATAAAATATTGTTTGGTATTAAAAGGGTGAAGTGGAATATTCGAATAAGTTTATTGTTTCGAATCATAATTTAACTCGTATAACTAATTTTAGTTTTAGTGTATGAGCATAACTTGGGAAACTTATATGCTGAAATATTCCATTTCCTTGAAACGACGTGGACTCTTTGATCCGGTCTAGATCAAAATTGTACTACTAATTTTTCAAAGAATTCTGACGCTTAGTTGGTCACGGCCTTCTTCTTTTTTATTCTTTTTTTTGGAGTATGTGAAATATGTCACTTTTCTGTTTATGCACGTAAACTGGAGACTCTTTGTGTTTTCTAACGCCGCAATCCGATGATATATTGTTTGCTATTAGAAGGGTGAAGTGAAATATTCCAATAAGTTTTTTTTTTAATCATAATTAAAGTCATATACTTAGTTTTAGTTTTATGTATGAGCACAACTTGAGAAAACTATATCCTGAAATATTCCACTTCCTTCAAAATAACGTGGAATCGTTGATCTGGTCTCGATAAAAAAAAATTACTACATTTTCAAAGTATCGTAACTCCTAATTGGTCAAAGCCTATTTTTTGCACTCTGTGAAATATGACTTTTTTTATATTATTGTAATGTTTGTGCAAGTAACTTGAAGATAGTTTCTGTTTGTTAAAGCCGATATTCGATAATATATTGTTTGCTATTAAAAGGGTGAAGTGGAATATTCGAATAAGTTTATTTTTTCTAATCAAAATTTAACTCTTATACTTAGTTTTAGTTTTAGTGTATGAGCACAACTTGCGAAAACTATATCATGAAATATTCCATTTCTTTGAAATGACGTGGAATCTTTGATCTGGTCTCAAACAAAATATTTCTACAAGTTTTTGAAAGTATTGTAACTCTTAATTGTTTACGGCCTTTTCTCTTTGCACTCTGTGAAATATGGCATTTTTACTGTTTCTGCAAGTAGCTTGAAGAGACTTTCTCTTTGTTGACGCCGCAATCTGATAATATATTGTTTTTTATTACAAAAGTGAAGTGGAATATTCGAATAAGTTTATTCTTCTTAATCATAATTTAAATCGTATACTTAGTTTTAGTTTAAGTGTATGAGAACAACTTGGGAAAACTATATCCTGAAATATTCCATTTCCTTCAAAGTGATGTGGAATGTTAGATCTGGTCTCGATCAAATGCTACTACTAGTTTTTCAAAGTATTGTAACTCTTAATTGGTTAGGGCCTTTTTTCCTTGCACTCTGTGAAATATGGCATTTTTTATGTTTGTGCAACTAACTTGATGATTATTTCTGTTTGTTGAAGCCGAAATCTGATAAAATATTGTTTGCTATTAAAAGGGTGAAGTGGAATATTCGAATAAGTTTATTTTTCGAATCATAATTTAACTCGTATACCTAGTTTTAGTTTTACTGTATGAGCACAATTTGGGAAACCTATTCTGAAATATTCCATTTCCTTGAAACGACGTGGACTCTTTGATCCGGTCTCGATCAAAATTGTACTACTAATTTTTCAAAGAATTCTGACTCTTAGTTGGTCACGGCCTCCTTTTTTTTTTTTTTAACTGTGAACAATGTCACTTTTCTGTTTATGCAAGTAACCTGGAGACTCTTTGTGTTCTATAACGACGCAATCTGATGATATATTGCTTGCTATTACAAAAGTGAAGTGGAATATTCGAATAAGTTTTTTTTTTCTGATCATAATTTAACTCATATACTTAGTTTTAGTTTTAGTGTATGAGCACAACTTGCGAAAACTATATCATGAAATATTCCATTTCTTTGAAATGACGTGGAATCTTTGATCTGGTCACGATCAAAATACTACTACTAGTTTTTCAAAGTATTGTAACTCTTAATTGGTTAGGGCCTTTTTTCCTTGCACTCTGTGAAATATGGCATTTTTTATGTTTATACAATTAGCTTAAAAGCTCTTTCTGTTTGTTAAATCCGGAATCTGATAAAATATTGTTTGTTATTACAAGGGTGAAGTGGAATATTCGAAGAAGTTTATTTTTTCTAATCATAATTTAATTCGTATACTTAGTTTTAATTTTAGTGTATCAGCACAACTTGGGAAAACTATATGCTGAAATATTCCATTTCTCTGAAACGACGTGGACTCTTTGATCCGGTCTCGATCAAAATTGTATTACTAATTTTTCAAAGAATTCTGACTCTTAGTTGGTCACGGCCTTTTTTTTCTTTGGACTCATTGAAATATGTCACTTTTCGGTTTATGCAAGTAACTTGGAGACTCTTTGTGTTTCTTAACGCCGCAATCTGATAGTATGTTGTTTGCTATTACAAGGATGAAGTGGAATATTCGAATAAGTTTATTTTTTCTAATCATAATTTAACTCGTATGCTTAGGTTTAGTTTTAGTGTATGAGCACAACTTGCGAAACCTATATCATGAAATGTTCCATTTCCTTGAAATGACGTGGAATCTTTGATTTCGTCTCAAAAAAAATACTACTACTACTTTTTGAAAGTATTGTAACTCTTAGTTCGTCACGGCCTCTTTTCTTCGCACTCTGTGAAATATGGCATTTTTTATGATTGTGCAAGTAACTTGGAGACTCTTTCTGTTTGTTAACGCCGAAATCTGATAATATATTGTTTTCTATTAGAAAAGTGAAATGGAATATTCGAATAAGTTTATTTTTTCTAATCATAATTTAACTCGTATAATCTATAATGTAAATTTCTATTATATTATTAGATTCTACGCATCATCACCAGGTAATAAAGTAACTATTTTGATCGAAGCTTGAAATTCATTCACTTTCATCGTCTAGTCAACGTGTTTCAAAACATCAACAGTTCACACAAAACATCTATATATATATATATATAAAACATATACCCATATCTCACGTGTTTTTATTGATTTCCAAGGTAGCTTCTCTGAACCAACATCCATAAATAGGAGAAATCTTTAATCTTCGTTTGCACACTCAAATCCACATACTTACAAGCAATTCCATAAATGCAAAAATATATAAATAAAAGTTGTATATATACCACCTCCAGCTCTCTTATCTAAAAGCATACAGAAAAAAATAAAGAAGAATAATCTCTTTTTCACCTACAGCATTATTTTAAGTTTGGATTTTTAACTAATCGTAATAAAAGTCAAAAAAACAGAATTTTCACTGTCTAAAATCTTTTTATTAATAAAAAAAATCTAATTTTATACAATATTTTATTTCTGTTTGCTCATATTATTATCACTTAGTTAGTTACAGTTAAACATATATACTAGTTTTAGTTTTAGTATATGAGCACAACTTGAGAAAGCTATATTCTGAAATATTCCATTTCCTTGAAAGGACGTGAAATCTTTGATCTGGTCTCGATTAAATTTTACTAGATTTTTAAAGTGTTGCAGCTCTTAATTGGTCAAGGCCTATTTTTTGGACTCTGTGAAATATGTTTTTTTAATATTATTGTAATGTTTGTGCAAGTAACTTGAAGATTCTTTGTGCTTGTTAACGCCGAAATCTGATAATATATTGTTCGCTTTTACAAAAGTGAAGTGGAATATTCGAATAAGTTTATTTTTTTAATCATAATTTATCTCGTATTCTTAGTTTTAGTTTCAGTGTATGAGCACACCTTGGGAAAACTATATGCTCAAAAATTCAATTTCCTTGAAATGACGCGGAATGTTAGATCTGGTCTCATTCAAAATACTGCTACTAGTTTTTCAAAGTATTGTAACTATTAATTGGTTACGGCCTTTTTTGTTTGCACTCTGTGAAATATGGCATTTTTTTATGTTTGTGCAAGTAACTTGAAGACTCTTTCTCTTTGTTAACGCCGAAATCTGATAATATATTGTTCTCTATTACAAAAGTGAAGCGGAATATTCGAAGAACTTTATTTTTTTAATCATAATTAATCTCCTATTCTTATTTTTAGTTTTAGTGTATAAGCACAAAATGCGAAAACTATATGCTCAAAAATTCAATTTCCTTGAAATGACGCGGAATGTTAGATCTGGTCTCATTCAAAATACTACTACTAATTTTTCAAAGTATTGTAACTATTAATTGGTTACGGTTTTTTTTGTTTGCACTCTGTGAAATATGGCGTTTTTTATGTTTGTGCAAGTAACTTGAAGACTCTTTCTCTTTGTTAACGCCGAAATCAGATGATATATTGTTTTCTATTACAAAAGTGAAGTGGAATATTCGAATAAGTTTATTTTTCCAATCATAATTTAACTCGTACACTTAGTTTTACTTTTAGTGTATGAGCACAACTTGGGAAAACTATATGCTGCAATATTCCATTTCCTTGAAATGACGTGGAATGTTAGATCTGGTCTCGATCAAATGCTACTACTAGTTTTTCAAAGTATTGTAACTCTTAATTGGCTACGGTCTTTTTTCTTTGCACTCTGTGAAATATGGCATTTCTTATGTTTGTGCAACTAACTTGAAGATTATTTCTGTTTGTTGAAGCCGAAATCTGATAAAATATTGTTTGCTATTAAAAGGGTGAAGTGGAATATTCGAATAAATTTATTTTTTCGAATCATAATTTAACTCGTATAACTAGTTTTAGTTTTAGTGTATGACCACAACTTGGGAAACCTATATGCTGAAATATTCCATTTCCTTGAAACGACGTGGACTCTTTGATCCGGTCTCGATCAAAATTGTACTACTAATTTTTCAAAGAATTCTGACTCTTAGTTGGTCACGGCCTTCTTCTTTTTTTTCCTTTTTTTTTGGACTCATTGAAATATGTCACTTTTCTGTTTATGCAAGTACCTGGAGACTCTTTGTGTTTTCTAACGCCGCAATCTGATGATATATTGTTTGCTATTACAAGGGTGAAGTGGAATATTCGAATAAGTATATTTTCTAATCATAATTTAAGTCATATACTTAGTTTTAGTTTTATGTATGAGCACAACTTGAGAAAACTATATCCTGAAATATTCCACTTCCTTCAAAATAACGTGGAATCGTTGATCTGGTCTCGATCAAAATATTACTACATTTTCAAAGTATTGTAACTCCTAATTGGTGAAAGCCTATTTTTTGCACTCTGTGAAATATGACTTTTTTTATATTATTGTAGTGTTTGTGCAAGTAACTTGAAGATAGTTTCTGTTTGTTATAGCCGATATCCGATAATATATTGTTTGCTATTAAAATAGTGAAGTGGCATATTCGAATAAGTTTATTTTTTCTAATCATAATTTAACTCTTATACTTAGTTTTAGTTTTAGTGTATGAGCACAACTTGCGAAAACTATATCATGAAGTATTCCATTTCTTTGAAATGACGTGGAATCTTTGATCTGGTCTCAAACAAAATATTACTACAAGTTTTTGAAAGTATTGTAACTCTTAATTGGTTACGGCCTTTTCTCTTTGCACTCTGTGAAATATGGCATTTTTAATGTTTCTGCAAGTAGCTTGAGGAGACTTTCTCTTTGTTAACGCCGCAATCTGATAATATATTGTTTTTTATTACAAAAGTGATGTGGAATATTCAAATAAATTTATTCTTCCTAATCATAATTTAACTCGTATACTTAGTTTTAGTTTAAGTGTATGAGAACAACTTGGGAAAACTATATCCTGAAATATTCCATTTCCTTCAAAGTGATGTGGAATGTTAGATCTGGTCTCGATCAAAATACTACTACTAGTTTTTCAAAGTATTGTAACTCTTAATTGGTTAGGGCCTTTTTTCTTTGCACTCTGTGAAATATGGCATTTTTTATGTTTGTGCAAGTAGCTTAAAGGCTCTTTCTGTTTGTTAAAGCCGAAATCTGATAAAATATTGTTTGCTATTACAAGGGTGAAGTGGAATATTCGAAAAAGTTTATTTTTTCTAATCATAATTTAACTCGTATACTTAGTTTTAGTTTTAATGTATGAGCACAACTTGAGAAAACTATATCCTGAAATATTCCATTTCCTTCAAAATGACGTGCAGTCTTTGATCTGTTTTCGATCAAAATACTGCTAATTTTTCAGAGTACAGTAACTCTTGATGGGTCATGGCTTTTTTTTGGTCTCTGTGAAATCTTGTCTTTTTTGTATTATTGTAATGTTTCTGCAAGTAACCTGAGGATAGTTTGTGTTTCTAAAATCCGATATCTGATAATATATTCTTTTCTATTACAAAAGTGAAGTGGAATATTCGAATAAGTTTTTTTTTCTAATCATAATTTAACTCATATACTTAGTTTTAGTTTTAGTGTATGAGCACAACTTGCGAAAACTATATCATGAAATATTCCATTTCTTTGAAATGACGTGGAATCTTTGATCTGGTCACGATCAAAATACTACTACTAGTTTTTCAAAGTATTGTAACTCTTAATTGGTTAGGGCCTTTTTTCCTTGCACTCTGTGAAATATGGCATTTTTTATGTTTATACAATTAGCTTAAAAGCTCTTTCTGTTTGTTAAATCCGGAATCTGATAAAATATTGTTTGTTATTACAAGGGTGAAGTGGAATATTCGAAGAAGTTTATTTTTTCTAATCATAATTTAATTCGTATACTTAGTTTTAATTTTAGTGTATCAGCACAACTTGGGAAAACTATATGCTGAAATATTCCATTTCTCAGAAACGACGTGGACTCTTTGATCCGGTCTCGATCAAAATTGTATTACTAATTTTTCAAAGAATTCTGACTCTTAGTTGGTCACGGCCTTTTTTTTCTTTGGACTCATTGAAATATGTCACTTTTCGGTTTATGCAAGTAACTTGGAGACTCTTTGTGTTTCTTAACGCCGCAATCTGATAGTATGTTGTTTGCTATTACAAGGATGAAGTGGAATATTCGAATAAGTTTATTTTTTCTAATCATAATTTAACTCGTATGCTTAGGTTTAGTTTTAGTGTATGAGCACAACTTGCGAAACCTATATCATGAAATGTTCCATTTCCTTGAAATGACGTGGAATCTTTGATTTCGTCTCAAAAAAAATACTACTACTACTTTTTGAAAGTATTGTAACTCTTAGTTCGTCACGGCCTCTTTTCTTCGCACTCTGTGAAATATGGCATTTTTTATGATTGTGCAAGTAACTTGGAGACTCTTTCTGTTTGTTAACGCCGAAATCTGATAATATATTGTTTTCTATTAGAAAAGTGAAATGGAATATTCGAATAAGTTTATTTTTTCTAATCATAATTTAACTCGTATAATCTATAATGTAAATTTCTATTATATTATTAGATTCTACGCATCATCACCAGGTAATAAAGTAACTATTTTGATCGAAGCTTGAAATTCATTCACTTTCATCGTCTAGTCAACGTGTTTCAAAACATCAACAGTTCACACAAAACATCTATATATATATATATATAAAACATATACCCATATCTCACGTGTTTTTATTGATTTCCAAGGTAGCTTCTCTGAACCAACATCCATAAAAAGGAGAAATCTTTAATCTTCGTTTGCACACTCAAATCCACATACTTACAAGCAATTCCATAAATGCAAAAATATATAAATAAAAGTTGTATATATACCACCTCCAGCTCTCTTATCTAAAAGCATACAGAAAAAAATAAAGAAGAATAATCTCTTTTTCACCTACAGCATTATTTTAAGTTTGGATTTTTAACTAATCGTAATAAAAGTCAAAAAAACAGAATTTTCACTGTCTAAAATCTTTTTATTAATAAAAAAAATCTAATTTTATACAATATTTTATTTCTGTTTGCTCATATTATTATCACTTAGTTAGTTACAGTTAAACATATATACTAGTTTTAGTTTTAGTATATGAGCACAACTTGAGAAAGCTATATTCTGAAATATTCCATTTCCTTGAAAGGACGTGAAATCTTTGATCTGGTCTCGATTAAATTTTACTAGATTTTTAAAGTGTTGCAGCTCTTAATTGGTCAAGGCCTATTTTTTGGACTCTGTGAAATATGTTTTTTTAATATTATTGTAATGTTTGTGCAAGTAACTTGAAGATTCTTTGTGCTTGTTAACGCCGAAATCTGATAATATATTGTTCGCTTTTACAAAAGTGAAGTGGAATATTCGAATAAGTTTATTTTTTTAATCATAATTTATCTCGTATTCTTAGTTTTAGTTTCAGTGTATGAGCACACCTTGGGAAAACTATATGCTCAAAAATTCAATTTCCTTGAAATGACGCGGAATGTTAGATCTGGTCTCATTCAAAATACTGCTACTAGTTTTTCAAAGTATTGTAACTATTAATTGGTTACGGCCTTTTTTGTTTGCACTCTGTGAAATATGGCATTTTTTTATGTTTGTGCAAGTAACTTGAAGACTCTTTCTCTTTGTTAACGCCGAAATCTGATAATATATTGTTCTCTATTACAAAAGTGAAGCGGAATATTCGAAGAACTTTATTTTTTTAATCATAATTAATCTCCTATTCTTATTTTTAGTTTTAGTGTATAAGCACAAAATGCGAAAACTATATGCTCAAAAATTCAATTTCCTTGAAATGACGCGGAATGTTAGATCTGGTCTCATTCAAAATACTACTACTAATTTTTCAAAGTATTGTAACTATTAATTGGTTACGGTTTTTTTTGTTTGCACTCTGTGAAATATGGCGTTTTTTATGTTTGTGCAAGTAACTTGAAGACTCTTTCTCTTTGTTAACGCCGAAATCAGATGATATATTGTTTTCTATTACAAAAGTGAAGTGGAATATTCGAATAAGTTTATTTTTCCAATCATAATTTAACTCGTACACTTAGTTTTACTTTTAGTGTATGAGCACAACTTGGGAAAACTATATGCTGCAATATTCCATTTCCTTGAAATGACGTGGAATGTTAGATCTGGTCTCGATCAAATGCTACTACTAGTTTTTCAAAGTATTGTAACTCTTAATTGGCTACGGTCTTTTTTCTTTGCACTCTGTGAAATATGGCATTTCTTATGTTTGTGCAACTAACTTGAAGATTATTTCTGTTTGTTGAAGCCGAAATCTGATAAAATATTGTTTGCTATTACAAGGGTGAAGTGGAATATTCGAATAAATTTATTTTTTCGAATCATAATTTAACTCGTATAACTAGTTTTAGTTTTAGTGTATGACCACAACTTGGGAAACCTATATGCTGAAATATTCCATTTCCTTGAAACGACGTGGACTCTTTGATCCGGTCTCGATCAAAATTGTACTACTAATTTTTCAAAGAATTCTGACTCTTAGTTGGTCACGGCCTTCTTCTTTTTTTTCCTTTTTTTTTGGACTCGTTGAAATATGTCACTTTTCTGTTTATGCAAGTACCTGGAGACTCTTTGTGTTTTCTAACGCCGCAATCTGATGATATATTGTTTGCTATTACAAGGGTGAAGTGGAATATTCGAATAAGTATATTTTCTAATCATAATTTAAGTCATATACTTAGTTTTAGTTTTATGTATGAGCACAACTTGAGAAAACTATATCCTGAAATATTCCACTTCCTTCAAAATAACGTGGAATCGTTGATCTGGTCTCGATCAAAATATTACTACATTTTCAAAGTATTGTAACTCCTAATTGGTGAAAGCCTATTTTTTGCACTCTGTGAAATATGACTTTTTTTATATTATTGTAGTGTTTGTGCAAGTAACTTGAAGATAGTTTCTGTTTGTTATAGCCGATATCCGATAATATATTGTTTGCTATTAAAATAGTGAAGTGGCATATTCGAATAAGTTTATTTTTTCTAATCATAATTTAACTCTTATACTTAGTTTTAGTTTTAGTGTATGAGCACAACTTGCGAAAACTATATCATGAAGTATTCCATTTCTTTGAAATGACGTGGAATCTTTGATCTGGTCTCAAACAAAATATTACTACAAGTTTTTGAAAGTATTGTAACTCTTAATTGGTTACGGCCTTTTCTCTTTGCACTCTGTGAAATATGGCATTTTTAATGTTTCTGCAAGTAGCTTGAGGAGACTTTCTCTTTGTTAACGCCGCAATCTGATAATATATTGTTTTTTATTACAAAAGTGATGTGGAATATTCAAATAAATTTATTCTTCCTAATCATAATTTAACTCGTATACTTAGTTTTAGTTTAAGTGTATGAGAACAACTTGGGAAAACTATATCCTGAAATATTCCATTTCCTTCAAAGTGATGTGGAATGTTAGATCTGGTCTCGATCAAAATACTACTACTAGTTTTTCAAAGTATTGTAACTCTTAATTGGTTAGGGCCTTTTTTCTTTGCACTCTGTGAAATATGGCATTTTTTATGTTTGTGCAAGTAGCTTAAAGGCTCTTTCTGTTTGTTAAAGCCGAAATCTGAAAAAATATTGTTTGCTATTACAAGGGTGAAGTGGAATATTCGAAAAAGTTTATTTTTTCTAATCATAATTTAACTCGTATACTTAGTTTTAGTTTTAATGTATGAGCACAACTTGAGAAAACTATATCCTGAAATATTCCATTTCCTTCAAAATGACGTGCAGTCTTTGATCTGTTTTCGATCAAAATACTGCTAATTTTTCAGAGTACAGTAACTCTTGATGGGTCATGGCTTTTTTTTGGTCTCTGTGAAATCTTGTCTTTTTTGTATTATTGTAATGTTTCTGCAAGTAACCTGAGGATAGTTTGTGTTTCTAAAATCCGATATCTGATAATATATTCTTTTCTATGACAAGGGTGAAGTGGAATATTCGAATAAATTTATTTTTTCTAATCATAATTTAATTCGTATACTTAGTTTTAGTTTTAGTGTATCAGCACACCTTGGGAAAACTATATGCTGAAATATTCCATTTCCTTGAAACGACGTGGACTCTTTGATCCGGTCTCGATCAAAATTGTACTACTAATTTTTCAAAGAATTCTCACTCTTAGTTGGTCACGGCCTTTTTTTTCTTTGGACTCTGTGAAATATGTCACTTTTCTGCTTATGCAAGTAACCTGCAGACTTTGTGTTTCTTAACGCCGCAATCTGACAGTATGTTGTTTGCTATTACAAGGATGAAGTGGAATATTCGAATAAGTTTATTTTTTCTAATCATAATTTAACTCGTATGCTTAGGTTTAGTTTTAGTGTATGAGCACAACTTGCGAAACCTATATCATGAAATGTTCCATTTCCTTGAAATGACGTGGAATCTTTGATTTCGTCTCAAAAAAATACTACTACTACGTTTAGAAAGTATTGTAACTCTTAATTCGTCACGGCCTCTTTTCTTCGCACTCTGTGAAATATGGCATTTTTTATGATTGTGCAAGTAACTTGGAGACTCTTTCTCTTTGTTAACGCCGAAATCTGATAGTATATTGTTTTCTATTACAAAAGTGAAGTGGAATATTCGAATAAGTTTATTTTTTCTAATCATAATTTAACTCGTATAATCTATAATATAAATTTCTATTATATTATTAGATTCTACACGTCATCACCAGGTAATAAAGTAACTATTTTGATCGAAGCTTGAAATTCATTCACTTTCATCGTCTAGTCAACGTGTTTCAAAACATCAACAGTTCACACAAAACATCTGTACCGATATAAAACATATACCCATATCTCACGTGTTTTTATTGATTTCCAAGGTAGCTTCTCTGAACCAACATCCATAAATAGGAGAAATATTTAATCTCCGTTTGCACACTCAAATCCAAATACTTAAAAGCAATTCCATAAATGCAAAAATATATAAAAAAAAAGTTGTATATATACCACCTCCAGCTCTCTTATCTAAAAGCATAAAGAAAAAAAATAAAGAAGAATAATCTCTTTTTCACCTACAGCATTATTTTAAGTTTGATTTACTACTATACGTAATAAAAGTCAAAAAAACAAAGCTTTCACTGTCTAAAATCTTCATTAATAAAAAAGAAAAATCTAATTTTATACAATATTTTATTTCTGTTTGCTCATCTTATTATCAGTTAGTTAGTTACAGTTAAACATATATACTAGTTTTAGTTTTAGTATATGAGCACAACTTGAGAAAGCTATATCCTGAAATATTCCATTTCCTTCAAAGGACGTGAAATCTTTGATCTGGTCTCGATCAAAATATTACCAGATTTTTAAAGTGTTGTAGCTCTTAATTGGTCAAGGCCTATTTTTTGGACTTTGTGAAATATGTTTTTTTTATATTATTGTAATGTTTGTGCAAGTAACTTGAAGATTCTTTGTGCTTGTTAACGCCGAAATCTGATAATATATTGTTCGCTTTTACAAAAGTGAAGTGGAATATTCGAATAAGTTTATTTTTTAATCATATATTATCTCGTATTCTTAGTTTTAGTTTCAGTGTATGAGCACAACTTGGGAAAACTATATGTTGAAATATTCCTTTTCCCTGAAATGACGTGAAATCCTTCATCTGGTCTCGGTCAAAGTATTACTACTATATCTTCAAAGTATTGTATTTCTTAATTGGTCACTGCTTTTTTTTGACTGTGAAATATGGCATTTTTTTATGTTTTTGCAAGTAAGTTGAAGACTCTTTCTCTTTGTTAATGCCGAAATCTGATAATATATTGTTTTTATTACAAAAGTGTAGTAGAATATTCGAATAAGTTTATTTTTTAATCATAATTTATCTCGTATTCTTAGTTTTAGTTTTAGTGTATGAGCACAACTTGCGAAAACTATATGCTGCAATATTCCATTTCCTTGAAATGACGTGGAATGGTAGATGTGGTCTCGATCAAATACTACTACTAGTTTTTCAAAGTATTGTAACTCTTAATTGGCTACGGCCTTTTTTCTTTGCACTCTGTAAAATATGGCATTTTTTATGTTTGTGCAACTAACTTGAAGATTATTTCTGTTTGTTAAAGCCGATATCCGATAATATATTGTTTGCTATTAAAAGGGTGAAGTGGAATATTCGAATAAGTTTATTTTTTCTAATCATAATTTAACTCTTATACTTAGTTTTAGCTTTAGTGTATGAGCACAACTTGCGAAAACTATATCATGAAATATTCCATTTCTTTGAAATGACGTGGAATCTTTGATCTGGTCTCAAACAAAATATTACTGCAAGTTTTTGAAAGTATTGTAACTCTTAATTGGTTACGGCCTTTTCTCTTTGCACTCTGTGAAATATGGCATTTTTAATGTTTCTGCAAGTAGCTTGAAGAGACTTTCCCTTTGTTAACGCCGCAATCTGATAATATATTGTTTCTTATTACAAAAGTGAAGTGGAATTTTCAAATAAGTTTATTCTTCCTAATCATAATTTAACTCGTATACTTAGTTTTAGTTTAAGTGTATGAGAACAACTTGGGAAAACTATATCCTGAAATATTCCATTTCCTTCACAGTGATGTGGAATGTTAGATCTGGTCTCGATCAATTGCTACTACTAGTTTTTCAAAGTATTGTAACCCTTAATTGGCTACGGCCTGTTTTCCTTGCACTCTGTGAAATATGGCATTTTTTATGTTTGTGCAACTAACTTGAAGATTATTTCTGTTTGTTGAAGCCGAAATCTGATAAAATATTGTTTGCTATTAAAAGGGTGAAGTGGAATATTCGAATAAGTTTATTTTTTCGAATCATAATTTAACTCGTATACCTAGTTTTAGTTTTACTGTATGAGCACAATTTGGGAAACCTATTCTGAAATATTCCATTTCCTTGAAACGACGTGGACACTTTGATCCGGTCTCGATCAAAATTGTACTACTAATTTTTCAAAGAATTCTGACTCTTAGTTGGTCACGGCTTTCTTCTTTTTTCTTCTTTTTTTTTTAACTGTGAAATATGTCACTTTTCTGTTTATGCAAGTAACCTAGAGACTCTTTGTGTTTTCTAATGCCGCAATCTGATGATATATTGTTTGCTATTACAAGGGTGAAGTGGAATATTCGAATAAGTATTTTTTCTAATCATAATTTAAGTCATATACTTAGTTTCAGTTTTATATATAAGCACAACTTGAGAAAACTATATCCTGAAATATTCCACTTCCTTCAAAATAACGTGGAATCGTTGATCTGTTCTCGATCAAAATATTACTACATTTTCAAAGTATTGTAACTCCTAATTGGTCAAAGCCTATTTTTTGCACTCTGTGAAATATGACTTTTTTTATATTATTGTAATGTTTGTGCAAGTAACTTGAAGATAGTTTCTGTTTGTTAAAGCCGATATCCGATAATATATTGTTTGCTATTAAAAGGGTGAAGTGGAATATTCGAATAAGTTTATTTTTTCTAATCATAATTTAACTCGTATAATCTATAATGTAAATTTCTATTATATTATTAGATTCTACACGTCATCACCAGGTAATAAAGTAACTATTTTGATCGAAGCTTGAAATTCATTCACTTTCATCGTCTAGTCAACGTGTTTCAAAAAATCAACAGTTCACACAAAACATCTATACCGATATAAAACATATACCCATATCTCACATTTTTTTATTGACTTCCAAGGTAGCTTCTCTGAACCAACATCCATAAATAGGAGAAATCTTTAATCTCCGTTTGCACACTCAAATCCAAATACTTAAAAGCAATTCCATAAATGCAAAAATATATAAATAAAAGTTGTATATATACCACCTCCAGCTCTCTTATCTAAAAGCATAAAGAAAAAAAAATAAAGAAGAATAATCTCTTTTTCACCTACAGCATTATTTTAAGTTTGGATTTACAACTAATCGTAATAAAAGTCAAAAAAACAAAGCTTTCACTGTCTAAAATCTTCATTAATAAAAAACAAAAATCTAATTTTATACAATATTTTATTTCTGTTTGCTCATGTTATTATCAGTTAGTTAGTTACAGTTAAACATATATACTAGTTTTAGTTTTAGTATATGAGCACAACTTGAGAAAGCTATATCCTGAAATATTCCATTTCCTTCAAAAGACGTGAAATCTTTGATCTGGTCTCGATCAAAATATTACCAGATTTTTAAAGTGTTGCAGCTCTTAATTGGTCAAGGCCTATTTTTTGGACTCTGTGAAATATGTTTTTTTTTTTATATTATTGTAATGTTTGTGCAAGTAACTTGAAGATTCTTTGTGCTTGTTAACGCCGAAATCTGATAATATATTGTTTGCTTTTAGAAAAGTGAAGTGGAATATTCGAATAAGTTTATTTTTTTAATCATATATTATCTCGTATTCTTAGTTTTATTTTAGTGTATGAGCACAACCTGGGAACACTATATGTTGAAATATTCCATTTCCCTGAAATGACGTGAAATCCTTCATCTGGTCTCGGGGTCAAAGTACTACTACTATATCTTCAAAGTATTGTAATTCTTAATTGGTCACTGCTTTTTTTTTGACTCTGTGAAATATGGCATTTTTTTATGTTTGTGCAAGTAACTCGAAGACTCTTTCTCTTTGTTAATGCCGAAATCTGATAATATATTGTTTTCTATTACAAAAGTGAAGTGGAATATTCGAATAAGTTTATTTTTTTAATCATAATTTATCTCGTATTCTTAGTTTTAGTTTTAGTGTATGAGCATAACTTGCGAAAACTATATGCTGCAATATTCCATTTCCTTGAGATGACGTGGAATGGTAGATGTGGTCTCGATCAAATACTACTACTAGTTTTTCAAAGTATTGTAACTCTTAATTGGCTACGACTTTCTTCTTTGCACTCTGTGAAATATGGCATTTTTTATGTTTGTGCAACTAACTTGAAGATTATTTCTGTTTGTTGAAGCCGAAATCTGATAAAATATTGTTTGCTATTAAAAGGGTGAAGTGGAATATTCGAATAAGTTTATTTTTTCGAATCATAATTTAAGTCATATACTTAGTTTTAGTTTTATGTATGAGCACAACTTGAGAAAACTATATCCTGAAATATTCCACTTCCTTCAAAATAACGTGGAATCGTTGATCTGGTCTCGATCAAAATATTACTACATTTTCAAAGTACTGTAACTCCTAATTGGTCAAAGCCTATTTTTTGCACTCTGTGAAATATGACTTTTTTTATATTATTGTAATGTTTGTGCAAGTAACTTGAAGATAGTTTGTGTTTGTTAAAGCCGATATCCGATAATATATTGTTTGCTATTAAAAGGGTGAAGTGGAATATTCGAATAAGTTTATTTTTCCTAATCATAATTTAACTCTTATACTTAGTTTTAGTTTTAGTGTATGAGCACAACTTGCGAAAACTATATCATGAAATATTCCATTTCTTTGAAATGACGTGGAATCTTTGATCTGGTCACGATCAAAATACTACTACTAGTTTTTCAAAGTATTGTAACTCTTAATTGGTTAGGGCAATTTTTCCTTGCACTCTGTGAAATATGGCATTTTTTATGTTTATACAATTAGCTTAAAGGCTCTTTCTGTTTGTTAAAGCCGAAATCTGATAAAATATTGTTTGCTATTACAAGGGTGAAGTGGAATATTCGAAGAAGTTTATTTTTTCTAATCATAATTTAACTCGTATACTTAGTTTTAGTTTTAATGTATGAGCACAACTTGAGAAAACTATATCCTGAAATATTCCATTTCCTTCAAAATGACGTGCAGTCTTTGATCTGTTTTCGATCAAAATACTGCTAATTTTTCAAAGTACAGTAACTCTTGATTGGTCATGGCCTTTTTTTTGGACTCTGTGAAATCTTGTCTTTTTTTGTATTATTGTAATGTTTCTGCAAATAACCTGAGGATAGTTTGTGTTTCTAAAATCCGATATCTGATAATATATTGTTTTCCATTACAAGGGTGAAGTGGAATAATCGAATAAATTTATTTTTTCTAATCATAATTTAATTCGTATACTTAGTTTTAGTTTTAGTGTATCAGCAAAACTTGGGAAAACTATATGCTGAAATATTCCATTTCCCTGAAACGACGTGGACTCTTTGATCCGGTTTCGATCAAAATTGTATTACTAATATTTCAAAGAATTCTGACTCTTAGTTGGTCACGGAATTTTTTCTCTTTGGACTCTGTGAAATATGTCACTTTTCTGTTTATGCAAGTAACTTGGAGACTCTTTGTGTTTCTTAACGCCGCAATCTGATAGTATGTTGTTTGCTATTACAAGGATGAAGTGGAATATTCGAATAAGTTTATTTTTTCTAATCATAATTTAACTCGTATGCTTAGGTTTAGTTTTAGTGTATGAGCACAACTTGCGAAACCTATATCATGAAATGTTCCATTTCCTTGAAATGACGTGGAATCTTTGATTTCGTCTCAAAAAGAATACTACTACTACTTTTTGAAAGTATTGTAACTTTTAGTTCGTCACGGCCTCTTTTCTTCGCACTCTGTGAAATATGGCATTTTTTATGATTGTGCAAGTAACTTGGAGACTCTTTCTGTTTGTTAACGCCGAAAATCTGATAATATATTGTTTTCTATTACAAAAGTGAAATGGAATATTCGAATAAGTTTATTTTTTCTAATCATAATTTAACTCGTATAATCTATAATGTAAATTTCTATTATATTATTAGATTCTACACATCATCACCAGGTAATAAAGTAACTATTTTGATCGAAGCTTGAAATTCATTCACTTTCATCGTCTAGTCAACGTGTTTCAAAACATCAACAGTTCACACAAAACATCTATACCGATATAAAACATATACCCATATCTCACGTGTTTTTATTGATTTCCAAGGTAGCTTCTCTGAACCAACATCCATAAATAGGAGAAATCTTTAATCTCCGTTTGCACACTCAAATCCAAATACTTAAAAGCAATTCCATAAATGCAAAAATATATAAATAAAAGTTGTATATATACCACCTCCAGCTCTCTTATCTAAAAGCATACAGAAAAAAATAAAGAAGAATAATCTCTTTTTCACCTACAGCATTATTTTAAGTTTCGATTTTTAACTAATCGTAATAAAAGTCAAAAAAACAAAGTTTTCACTGTCTAAAATCTTCATTAATAAAAAACAAAAATCTAATTTTATACAATATTTTATTTCTGTTTGCTCATATTATTATCAGTTAGTTAGTTACAGTTAAACATATATACTTGTTTTAGTTTTAGTATATGAGAACTTGAGAAAGCTATATCCTGAAATATTGCATTTCCTTCAAAGGACGTGAAATCTTTGATCTGGTCTCGATTAAATTTTACTAGATTTTTAAAGTGTTGCAGCTCTTAATTGGTCAAGGCCTATTTTTTGGACTCGGTGAAATATGTTTTTTTAATATTATTGTAATGTTTGTGCAAGTAACTTGAAGATTCTTTGTGCTTCTTAACGCCGAAATCTGATAATATATTGTTTGCTTTTACAAAAGTGAAGTGGAATATTCGAATAAGTTTATTTTTTTACTCATAATTTATCTCGTATTCTTAGTTTTAGTTTCAGTGTATGAGCACACCTTGGGAAAACTATATGTTGAAATATTCCATTTCCCTAAAATGACGTGAAATCCTTCATCTGGTCTCGGTCAAAGTACTACTACTAGTTCTTCAAAGTATTGTAATTCTTAATTGGTCACTGCTTTTTTTTGACTCTGTGAAATATGGCATTTTTTATGTTTGTGCAAGTAACTTGAAGACTCTTTCTCTTTGTTAACGCCGCAATCTGATAATATATTGTTCTCTATTACAAAAGTGAAGCGGAATATTCGAAGAAGTTTATTTTTTTAATCATAATTTATCTCGTATTCTTAGTTTTAGTTTTAGTGTATAAGCACAAATTGCGAAAACTATATGCTCAAAAATTCAATTTCCTTGAAATGACGCGGAATGTTAGATCTGGTCTCATTCAAAATACTACTACTAATTTTTCAAAGTATTGTAACTATTAATTGGTTACGGCCTTTTTTGTTTGCACTCTGTGAAATATGGCATTTTTTATGTTTGTGCAAGTAACTTGAAGACTCTTTCTCTTTGTTAACGCCGAAATCTGATAATATATTGTTTTCTATTACAAAAGTGAAGTGGAATATTCGAATAAGTTTATTTTTCCAATCATAATTTAACTCGTACACTTAGTTTTACTTTTAGTGTATGAGCACAACTTGGGAAAACTATATGCTGCAATATTCCATTTCCTTGAAATGACGTGGAATGGTAGATCTGGTCTCTATCAAATACTACTACTAGTTTTAAAAGTATTGTAACTCTTAATTAACTACGGCCTTTTTTCTTTACACTCTGCGAAATATGGCATTTTTTATGTTTGTGCAACTAACTTGAAGATTATTTCTGTTTGTTGAAGCCGAAATCTGATAAAATATTGTTTGCTATTAAAAGGGTGAAGTGGAATATTCGAATAAGTTTATACAATTAGCTTAAAAGCTCTTTCTGTTTGTTAAATCCGAAATCTGATAAAATATTGTTTGTTATTACAAGGGTGAAGTGGAATATTCGAAGAAGTTTATTTTTTCTAATCATAATTTAACTCGTATACTTAGTTTTAGTTTTAATGTATGAGCACAACTTGAGAAAACTATATCCTGAAATATTCCATTTCCTTCAAAATGACGTGCAGTCTTTGATCTGTTTTCGATCAAAATACTGCTAATTTTTCAAAGTACAGTAACTCTTGATTGGTCATGGCCTTTTTTTTTGGACTCTGTGAAATCTTGTCTTTTTTTGTATTATTGTAATGTTTCTGCAAATAACCTGAGGATAGTTTGTGTTTCTAAAATCCGATATCTGATAATATATTGTTTTCCATTACAAGAGTGAAGTGGAATATTCGAATAAATTTATTTTTTCTAATCATAATTTAATTCGTATACTTAGTTTTAATTTTAGTGTATCAGCACAACTTGGGAAAACTATATGCTGAAATATTCCATTTCTTTGGAACGACGTGGACTCTTTGATCCCGTCTCGATCAAAATTGTATTACTAATTTTTCGAAGAATTCTGACTCTTAGTTGGTCACGGCCTTTTTTTTTTTTTTTTTTTTTTTGGACTCATTGAAATATGTCACTTTTCGGTTTATGCAAGTAACTTGGAGACTCTTTGTGTTTCTTAACGCCGCAATGTGATAGTATGTTGTTTGCTATTACAAGGATGAAGTGGAATATTCGAATAAGTTTATTTTTTCTAATCATAATTTAACTTTGTGCTGGAATACGCCATAAGGAAAATCAAAGATAGCAACCAGGGCCTAGAGTTGAACGGCATTCACCAGGTTATGGCATATGCTGATGATGTAAATTTAATAGGGGATGATAGGAGAACAGTAGAAATAAATGCAGAGATCTTATTAAACGCTTGCAGGGACATGGGTTTAGAAGTAAATGCAGAGAAAACTAAATACATGGAAGTGCGTCGGGACCGTAATACGGCAAATTGTGGAGGCGTTAAAATATTAAATAATACTTTTGATAAAGTGGATACTTTCAAATATTTAGGATCAATATTAACAGACGAAAATCATATTCACGAAGAAATTAAATGTCGACTAAAAGCGGGGAATTCGTGTTACTATTCGGTTCAAAATCTCTTGTCGTCGCGAATTCTGTCGAGGAATTTGAAGCTTAAAATATATAAAACGATAATCATGCCTGTTGTTCTGTATGGTTGTGAAACATGGTCGCTTACTCTGAGAGAAGAACATGGACTGAAAGTATTTGAGAACAGGATCCTGAGAAGAATATTCGGACCCAAGAGGAACGAGAATGGGGAATGGCGGAAGCTTCATAACGAGGAACTACATAGTTTATACGGTTTACCCAACATTGTTAGGGTCGTTAAGTCTAGGAGGCTTAGGTGGGCAGGTCATGTAGCTAGAATGGAAGAAAGTAGAAACGCTTTCAAAGTCTTGACTGGTAGACCCATAGGAAAACGACCATTAGGAAGACCTAGGCGCAGATGGGAGGATAATATTAAGATGGATCTCGCAGAGATAGGAATACAAAGTAGAAACTGGATGCAATTAGCTAAGGATAGAAGTCAGTGGAGAGCTTTTGTGAACGCGGCACTGAACCTCCGGGTTCCATAGGCCATAGAGTTAGTTAGTTAGTTAGCTTAGGTTTAGTTTTAGTGTATGAGCACAACTTGCGAAAAATATATCATGAAATATACCATTTCTTTGAAATGACGTGGAATCTTTGATCTGGTCTCAAACAAAATATTACTACAAGTTTTTTAAAGTATTATAACTCTTAATTGGTTACGGCCTTTTCTCTTTGCACTGTGTAAAATATGGCATTTTTAATGTTTCTGCAAGTAGCTTGAAGAGACTTTCTCTTTGTTAACGCCGCAATCTGATAATATATTGTTTTTTTATTAGAAAAGTGAAGTGGAATATTCAAATAAATTTATTCTTCCTAATCATAATTTAACTCGTATACTTAGTTTTAGTTTAAGTGTATGAGAACATGTTGGGAAAACTATATCCTGAAATATTCCATTTCCTTCAAAGTGATGTGGAATGTGATCTGGTCTGGATCAAAATACTACTACTAGTTTTTCAAAGTATTGTAACTGTTAATTGGTTAGGGCCTTTTTTCCTGGCACTCTGTGAAATATGGCATTTTTATGTTTGTGCAAGTAACTTAAAGGATCTTTCTGTTTGTTAAAGCCGAAATCTGATAAAATATTGTTTGCTATTACAAGGGTGAAGTGGAATATTCGAAGAAGTTTATTTTTTCTAATCATAATTTAACTCGTATACTTAGTTTTTGTTTTAATGTATGAGCACAACTTGAGAAAACTATATCCTGAAATATTCCATTTCCTTCAAAATGACGTGCAGTCTTTGATCTGTTTTCGATCAAAAAACTGCTAATTTTTCAAAGTACAGTAACTCTTGATTGGTCATGGCTTTTTTTTTCACTCTGTGAAATCTTGTCTTTTTTTGTATTATTGTAATGTTTCTGCAAATAACCTGAGGATAGTTTGTGTTTCTAAAATCCGATATCTGATAATATATTGTTTTCCATTACAAGGGTGAAGTGGAATATTCGAATAAATTTATTTTTTCTAATCATAATTTAATTCGTATACTTAGTTTTAATTTTAGTGTATCAGCACAACTTGGGAAAACTATATGCTGAAATATTCCATTTCCTTGAAAAGACGTGGACTCTTTGATCCAGTCTCGATCAAAATTGTATTACTAATTTTTCAAAGAATTCTGACTCTTAGTTGGTCACGGCCTTTTTTTTTCTTTGGACTCATTGAAATAAGTCACTTTTCGGTTTATGCAAGTAACTTGGAGACTCTTTGTGTTTCTTAACGCCGCAATGTGATAGTATGTTGTTTGCTATTACAAGGATGAAGTGGAATATTCGAATAAGTTTATTTTTTCTAATCATAATTTAACTCGTATGCTTAGGTTTAGTTTTAGTGTATGAGCACAACTTGCGAAACCTATATCATGAAATGTTCCATTTCCTTGAAATGACGTGGAATCTTTGATTTCGTCTCAAAAAAAAATACTACTACTACTTTTTGAAAGTATTGTAACTCTTAGTTCGTCACGGCCTCTTTTCTTCGCACTCTGTGAAATATGGCATTTTTTATGATTGTGCAAGTAACTTGGAGACTCTTTCTGTTTGTTAACGCCGAAATCTGATAATATATTGTTTTCTATTACAAAAGTGAAATGGAATATTCGAATAAGTTTATTTTTTCTAATCATAATTTAACTCGTATAATCTTTAATGTAAATTTCTATTATATTATTAGATTCTACACATCATCACCAGGTAATAAAGTAACTATTTTGATCGAAGCTTGAAATTCATTCACTTTCATCGTCTAGTCAACGTGTTTCAAAACATCAACAGTTCACACAAAACATCTATACATATATATAAAACATATGCCCGTATTTCACGTGTTTTTATTGATTTCCAAGGTAGCTTCTCTGAACCAACATCCATAAATAGGAGAAATCTTTAATCTCCGTTTGCACACTCAAATCCACATACTTAAAAGCAATTCCATAAATGCAAAAATATATAAATAAAAGTTGTATATATACCACCTCCAGCTCTCTTATCTAAAAGCATAAAGAAAAAAAATAAAGAAGAATAATCTCTTTTTCACCTACAGCATTATTTTAAGTTTGGATTTTTAACTAATCGTAATAAAAGTCAAAAAAACAAAGTTTTCACTGTCTAAAATCTTCATTAATAAAAAACAAAAATCTAATTTTATACAATATTTTATTTCTGTTTGCTCATATTATTATCAGTTAGTTAGTTACAGTTAAACATATATACTAGTTTTAGTTTTAGTATATGAGCACAACTTGAGAAAGCTATATCCTCAAATATTCCATTTCCTTGAAAGGACGTGAAATCTTTGATCTGGTCTCGATTAAATTTTACTAGATTTTTAAAGTGTTGCAGCTCTTAATTGGTCAAGGCCTATTTTTTGGACTCTGTGAAATATGTTTTTTTAATATTATTGTAATGTTTGTGCAAGTAACTTGAAGATTCTTTGTGCTTGTTAACGCCGAAATCTGATAATATATTGTTTGCTTTTACAAAAGTGAAGTGGAATATTCGAATAAGTTTATTTTTTTAATCATAATTTATCTCGTATTCTTGATTTTAGTTTCAGTGTATGAGCACACCTTGGGAAAGCTAGATGCTCAAAAATTCAATTTCCTTGAAATGACTCGGAATGTTAGATCTGGTCTCATTCAAAATACTACTACTAGTTTTTCAAAGTATTGTAACTATTAATTGGTTACGGCCTTTTTTGTTTGCACCCTGTGAAATATGGCATTTTTTATGTTTGTGCAACTAACTTGATGATTATTTCTGTTTGTTGTAGCCGGAATCTGATAAAATATTGTTTGCTATTAAAAGGGTGAAGTGGAATATTCGAATAAGTTTATTTTTCCAATCATAATTTAACTCGTACACTTAGTTTTACTTTTAGTGTATGAGCATAACTTTGGAAACTTATATGCTGAAATATTCCATTTCCTTGAAACGACGTGGACTCTTTGATCCGGTCTAGATCAAAATTGTACTACTAATTTTTCAAAGAATTCTGACTCTTAGTTGGTCACGGCCTTCTTCTTTTTTTTTCTTTTTTTTGGAGTCTGTGAAATATGTCACTTTTCTGTTTATGCACGTAAACTGGAGACTCTTTGTGTTTTCTAACGCCGCAATCCGATGATATATTGTTTGCTATTACAAGGGTGAAGTGAAATATTGGAATAAGTTTTTTTTCTAATCATAATTTAAGTCATATACTTAGTTTAAGTTTTATGTATGAGCACAACTTGAGAAAACTATATCCTGAAATATTCCACTTCCTTCAAAATAACCTGGAATCGTTGATCTGGCTCGATCAAAATATTACTACATTTTCAAAGTATTGTAACTCCTAATTGGTCAAAGCCTATTTTTTGCACTCTGTGAAACATGACTTTTTTTATATTATTGTAATGTTTGTGCAAGTAACTTGAAGATAGTTTCTGTTTGTTAAAGCCGATATCCGATAATATATTGTTTGCTATTAAAAGGGTGAAGTGAAATATTCGAATAAGTTTATTTTTTCTGATCATAATTTAACTCTTATACTTAGTTTCAGTTTTAGTGTATGAGCACAACTTGCGAAAACTATATACTGAAATATTCCATTTCTTTGAAATGACGTGGAATCTTTGATCTGGTCTCAAACCAAATATTACTACAAGTTTTTGAAAGTATTGTAACTCTTAATTGGTTACGGCCTTTTATCTTTGCACTCTGTGAAATATGGCATTTTTAATGTTTCTGCAAGTAGCTTGAAGAGACTTTCTCTTTGTTAACGCTGCAATCTGATAATATATTGTTTTTTATTACAAAAGTGAATTGGAATATTCAAATAAGTTTATTCTTCCTAATCATAATTTAACTCGTATACTTAGTTTTAGTTTAAGTGCATGAGAACAACTTGGGAAAACTATATCCTGAAATATTCCATTTCCTTCAATGTGATGTGGAATGTTAGATCTGGTCTCGATCAAATGCTACTACTAGTTTTTCAAAGTATTGTAACTCTTAATTGGCTACGGCCTTTTTTCTTTGCGCTCTGTGAAATATGGCATTTTTTATGTTTGTGCAATTAACTTGAAGATTATTTCTGTTTGTTGAAGCCGAAATCTGATAAAATATTGTTTGCTATTAAAAGGGTGAAGTGGAATATTCGAAGAAGTTTATTTTTTCGAATCATAATTTAACTCGTATACCTAGTTTTAGTTTTACTGTATGAGCACAATTTGGGAAACCTATTCTGAAATATTCCATTTCCTTGAAACGACGTGGACTCTTTGATCCGGTCTCGATCAAAATTGTACTACTAATTTTTCAAAGAATTTTGACTCTTAGTTGGTCACAGCCTTCTTTTTTTTTTTTTTTTTTTTTTTTTGACTCTGTGAAATATGTCACTTTTCTGTTTATGCAAGTAACCTGGAGACTCTTTGTGTTCTATAACGACGCAATCTGATGAGATATTGTTTGCTATTACAAGGGTGAAGTGGAATATTCGAATAATTTTTTTTTCTAATCATAATTTAACTCATATACTTAGTTTTAGTTTTATGTATGAGCACAACTTGCGAAAACTATATCATGAAATATTCCATTTCTTTGAAATAACGTGGAATCTTTGATCTGGTCACGATCAAAATACTACTACTAGTTTTTCAAAGTATTGTAGCTCTTAATATGTTAGCTCCTTTTTTCCTTGCACTCTGTGAAATTGCATTTTTTATGTTTATACAATTAGCTTAAAGGATCTTTCTGTTTGTTAAAGCCGAAATCTGATAAAATATTGTTTGCTATTACAAGGGTGAAGTGGAATATTCGAAGAAGTTTATTTTTTCTAATCATAATTTAACTCGCATACTTAGTTTTAGTTTTAATGTATGAGCACAACTTGAGAAAACTATATCCTGAAATATTCCATTTCCTTCAAAATGACGTGCAGTCTTTGATCTGTTTTCGATCAAAATACTGCTAATTTTTCAAAGTACAGTAACTCTTGATTGGTCATGGCCTTTTTTTTTGGTCTCTGTGAAATCTAGTCTTTTTTGTATTATTGTAATGTTTCTGCAAGTAACCTGAGGATAGTTTGTGTTTCTAAAATCCGATATCTGATAATATATTGTTTTCTGTTACAAGGGTGAAGTGGAATATTCGAATAAGTTTATTTTTTCTAATCATAATTTAATTCGTATACTTTGTTTTAGTTTTAGTGTATCAGCACACCTTTGGAAAACTATATGCTGATATATTCCATTTCCTTGAAACGACATTGACTCTTTGATTCGGTCTCGATCAAAATTGTACTACTAATTTTTCAAAGAATTCTGACACTTAGTTGGTCACGGACTTTTTTTTCTTTGGACTCTGTGAAATATGTCACTTTTCTGTTTATGCAAGCAACCTGGAGACTCTTTGTGTTTGTTAACGCCGCAATCTGATAGTATGTTGTTTGCTATTACAAGGATGATGTGGAATAATCGAATAAGTTTATTTTTTCCAATCATAATTTAACTCGTATGCTTAGGTTTAGTTTTAGTGTATGAGCACAACTTGCGAAACCTATATCATGAAATGTTCCATTTCCTTGAAATGACGTGGAATCTTTGATTTCGTCTCAAAAAAATACTACTACTACGTTTTGAAAGTATTGTAACTCTTAATTCGTCACGGCCTCTTTTCTTCTCACTCTGTGAAATATGGTATTTTTTTGATTGTGCAAGTAACTTGGAGACTCTTTCTGTTTGTTAACGCCGAAATCTGATAATATATTGTTTTCTATTAGAAAAGTGAAGTGGAATATTCGAATAAGTTTATTTTTTCTAATCATAATTTAACTCGTATAATCTATAATGTAAATTTCTATTATATTATTAGATTCTCCACGTCATCACCAGGTAATAAAGTAATTATTTTGATCGAAGCTTGAAATTTATTCACGTTCATCGTCTAGTCAACGTGTTTAAAAAAATCAACTGTTCACACAAAACATCTATATCGATATAAAACATACAACCATATCTCACGTGTCTTATATTGATTTCCAAGGTAGTTTCTCTGAACCAACATCCATAAATAGGAGAAATCTTTAATCTCCGTTTGCACACTCACGAACCAACACTTTAAAGCAATTTGATAAATGCAAAAATATATAAATAAAAGTTGAATATGTCAATATAAAACATGTACCCATATCTCTCGTGTGCTCTATTGATTTCAAAAGTAACTTCTCTGAAGCTATATCCATAAATAGGAGAAATCTTTAATCTCCATTAGTACAATCTCTAACCAAACACTTTAAATCAATTTGATAAATGCGAAAATATATAAATAAAATTTGAATATGTACAACCTTCAGCTCTCTTATCTAAACGCATAAAGCGAAAAAAAAAGAAGAAGAATCTCGTTTTCAGCTTCAGAATTATTTTAGGTTTGTATTTACAACTAAACGTAATAAAATCACACAAACATTCTGAGTTTTCACTGTATAAAATCTTAAATAATAGAAAACCAAAATCTAATTTTATATATTATTTTATTTCTGTTGGCTTTTATTACTATCGGCGAGTTAATTACCGTTAGACGTGTATACTTAGTTTTAGTTTTAGTATATGAGCACAACTTGAGAAAACTATATCCTGAAATATTCCATTTCCTTCAAAATGACGTGCAGTCTTTTATTTGTTTTCGATCAAAATACTGCTAGTTTCTCAAGGTAATGTAACTCGTAATTGGTCATGGCCTTTTTTTGGAGTCTGTGAAATCTTGTTTTTTTTTTTTTTTTTTTTTTTGTATTATTGTAATATTTCTGCAAATAACCTGAGGATAGTTTGTGTTTGTTAAAGCCGATATCTGATAATATATTGTTTGCTATTACAAGGGTGAAGAGAAAGATTCGAATAAGTTTATTTTTTCTAATCATAATTTAATTCGTATACCTAGTTTTAGATTTAGTGTATGAGCACACCTTGAGACAACTATATACTGTAATATTCCATTTCCTTGAAATGACGTGGACTCCTTGATCTGCTCTCGATCAGAATTGTACTACTACTTTTTCAAAGTATTCTGACTCTTAGTTGGTCACAGTTTTTTCTTTTTTTTTTTTTTTTTTTTTTTTTTTTTTTTTTTTTGAAGGGACACTGTGAAATATGTCACTTTTCTGTTTATGCAAGTAAACCTGAGACTCCTTCTGTTTGTTAACGACGCAATCTGATAATATATTGTTTGCTATTACAAGGGTGAAGTGGAATATTCGAATGAGTTTATTTTTTCTAATCATAATTTATCTGTTATACTTAGTTTTAGTTTTATGTATGAGCACAACTTGAGAAAACTATATCCTGAAATATTTCATTTTCTTCAAAATAACGTGGAATTTTTGATCTGGTCTCGATCAGAATATTACTAGATTTTCAAAGTATTGTAACTCTTAATTGCTCAAGTCTATTTTTTGCACTCTGTGAAATATGTCTTTTTTAATATTATTGTAATATTTGTGCAAGTAACGTCAAAATATTTTGTGTTAGTTAAAGCCGATATCTGATAATATATTGCTTGCTATTACAAGGGTGAAGTGGAATATTCGAATAAGTTTTTTTTTTTCTAATCATAAATTAATTCGTATACTTATTTTTAATTTTAGTGTATGAGCACACCTTGGGAAAACAATATGTTGAAATATTCCATTTCCTTGAAATGACGTGGAATCTTTGATCTGGTCTCGATCAAAATACTACTACTAGTTTTTGAAAGTATTGTAACTCCTAATTGGTCACGGCCTTTATTCTTCGCACTCTGTGACATATGGCTTTTCATGTTTGTGCAAGTAACTTGAAGACTCTTTCTCTTTGTTAACGCCTAAATCTGATAAAATACTCTTTGCTATTACAAGGGTGAAGTGGAATATTCGAATTAGTAAATTTTGTCTAATCATATTTGGTCTAGGAATTAATTCGTGCGGTTGGTACGCACACATTGAAGCTGTAGTACAAGCACAAAATACATAAATACCTTAAGAAAAATATTGTCCATCGCTAGCCACCACTTTCCCCCATCTGTCAGGCAATGTACAGATTCCGTGGCGAAAGAAGTCCTCATCCTTGGAAGCGATCCAGTCAGAGACCCATGTTTCGATATCTTCTGAAGAAGTAAACCGCTGTCCAATCAAATCGTTGTTCATGCAATCGAACAAGTAGTAGTCCGAAGGAGCAACGTCTGGTGAATACGGCGGGTGGGGTAAAACTTCCCATCCGACATTTTCTAAATAGGTTTTGACCGGTTTTGCGACATGTGGGCGAGCGTTATCATGTTGAACAATAAGTTTATCATGTCTGTTCTCCCATTCTGGTCGTGTTCTGGCCAGAGCTTGCTTCAAACGCATTAATTGTCGTCGATAACGTTCTCCATTCATAGTTTCACCCGGTTGCAGCAGCTCATAGTACACCACACCTTTCATATCCCACCATATGCACAGCATAATCTTTGCACAGTGAATATCTCGTTTTGGTTGTGATGGACCTGGTTCACCTGGTTTCACCCAGGCCTTTTTTCGTTTAGGGTTCTCGTAATGGATCCACTTCTCATCACCCGTAATAATTCGATGCAGAAACCCCTTTCTGCTCTGTCGTTGAAGCAGCAATTCGCAAATGGTTTTTCGTCTTTCAACGTCTCTGTCTTTCAATTCATGTGGAACCCAATGTGACATCTTTTGAATCATTCCCATGGCTTTCAAGCGTTTGGAGACTGTTGTTTGATCAACGCCTAATGCTGCTGCAAGTTGTTCCTGCGTTTGACACGAATCCTGCTCGAGCAATGCTGTCAATTCTTCGTCTTGAAATTTTTTTGGCTGTCCAGCTCGCTCTTGGTCTGCCAAGCCGAAATCACCACTTCTAAACCGTGCAAACCACTTCTGACACGTTCGCTCAGCTAGAGCATGGTCACCATACACTTCTACCAAAATACGATGACTTTCAGTCGCACTTTTCTGCATGTTAAAGTAATGCAGCAGGACACCCCGCAAAAACACTTTATCAGGCACAAATTGCGCCATGTTCACTTAACTACAAACTGGTGTTGTTGACGCTTTAATCCACTGCCCTATACTACGAACGATACGCGATGACAGGGGTTTGAAACACATGTGTGGATACACGGAACTGTGGGACGCTCCGTTCGTTGCGCCATCTCTTGTCCACCCGCACGAATTAATTCCTAGACCAAATAATTTTACTCGTATAATCTATAATGTAAATTTCTATTATATTATTATATTCTACACGTCATCACCAGGTAATATTTTAAATTAACTAATTTGATCAAAGCTTGAAATTCGTTCATGTTCATCGTCTAATCAACATGTTTCAGGAAATTAGCAGTTTTCACAAGACATCTATATCGATATAAAAGATATACCCATATCTCACGTGTGTTTTATTGATTTCAAAAGTAGCATCTCTGAACCTGTATCCATAAATAGGAGAAATCTTTAATTTCCATTAGTACACTCACTAACCAAACACTTTAAAACAATTTGAAAGATGCGAAAATATGTAAATAAAAGTTGAATATTTACCATCTTCAACTCTCTTATCTAAAAGCATAAAGCAAATAAACAAAAAAAGAAGAATAATCTCTTTTTTACCTTCTGAATTATTTTAAGTTTGATTTACAACTAAACGTAATAAAATCACACAAACATTCTGAGTTTTCACTAAGTCTAAAATCTTAATTAATAAAAAACCAAAATCTAATTTTATATATTATTTTATTTCTGTTTGCTTTTATTATTACCGGTGAGTTAATTACCGTTAGACATGTATACTTAGTTTTAGTTTTAGTATATGAGCACAACTTGCGAAAACTATATCATGAAATATTCCATTTCCTTGAAATGACGTGGAATCATTTATCTGGTCTCAAACATAA
The DNA here is from genome assembly GCF_964235325.1 of Thermobia domestica. Taxonomy (NCBI): domain Eukaryota; kingdom Metazoa; phylum Arthropoda; class Insecta; order Zygentoma; family Lepismatidae; genus Thermobia; species Thermobia domestica. Next base: position 72,283,936 of record NC_137468.1, read on the forward strand.
TACTACTACTAGTTTTTAAAAGTATTGTAACTCTTAATTGGTCACGGCCATTTTCTTCGCACTCTGTGAAATATGGCATTTTTTATGTTTGTGCAAGTGACTTGAAGACTCTTTCTGTTTTTTAACGCAGAAATCTGATAATATATTGTTTTCTATTACAAAAGTGAAGTGGAATATTCCAATAAGTTTACTTTTTAAATCATATTTTAACTCGTATACTTAGTTTTAATTTTAGTGTATGAGCACAACTTGCGAAAACTATATGCTGAAATATTCCATTTCCTTCAAACTGACTTGTAATCTTTGATCTGGTATCGATGAAAATACTACTACAAGTTTTTCAAAGTATTGTAACTCTTAATTGGTTACGGCCTTTCTTCCTTGCACTCTGTGAAACATGGCATTTTTTATGTTTCTGCAAGTAACTTGAAGACTCTTTCTGTTTTCTAACGCCGAAATCTGATAATATATTGTTTTCTATTACAAAAGTGATGTGGAATATTCGAATAAGTTTATTTTTTCTAATCATAATTTAACTCGTATACTTAGTTTTAGTTTCGGTGTATGAGCACACCTTGAGACAACTATATGCTGTAATATTCCATTTCCTTGAAATGACGTGGACTCCTTGATCTGCTCTCTATCAAAATTGAACTACTACTTTCTCAAAGTATTCTGACTCTTAGTTGGTCACAGTCTTTTCTTTTCTTTTTTTTATGACTCTGTGAAATGTCACTTTTCTGTTTATGCAAGTAACCCTGAGACTCCTTCTGTTTGTTAACGACGCAATCTGATAATATATTGTTTGCTATTACATGGGTGAAGTGGAATATTCGAATTAGTAAATTTTTTCTAATCATAATTTAACTCGTATAATCTATAATGTAAATTTCTATTATATTATTATATTCTACACGTCATCACCAGGTAATAAATTAACTAATTTGATCAAACTTTAAAATTCGTTCATGTTCATCGTCTAATCAACATGTTTCAGAATATCAGCAGTTCTCACAAGACATCTATGTCGATATAAAACATATACCCATATCTCACGTGTGTTATATTGATTTCAAAAGTAGCTTCTCCGAACCTGTATCCATAAATAGGAGAAATCTTTAATTTCCATTAGTATACTCACTAACCAAACACTTTAAAACAATTTGATAGATGCGTAAATATATAAATAAAAGTTGAATATGTACACGTTGTCTCAAAAAGGTTGAGCGCATTCTTTATTGCTGTTTCGAGGCAAAAATTTTCTAAGTCCAACTTCGGGTATCTTCGGGAAAAAGTAAACCAGGCTCGAACCTCGAAGCCAACCTTTGTAATCGGGAAAAATCTTGCAGATGTGTTTTTCTTCTTTTAAATATAATAAGACTTGTTACCAATTATATATAAAAAAGCAACATTGATTGAAATACTTAATGATACAATATTTCGAAACTTTGTATTAATGCTGGTTTGTCATTTTGCTCTCCATACTTAATGGAACATTTAGATACGTAAACGAATCTTTTCATCTGTAAAAGAATGGTGAAAGTTAAGACATAGAACATTATTCTCTCCTGAGTACTAAAATAAAAGTCAAAGTAGAACAAAAACAGCGTTTGCAGTGGATATGAATGTAATTATTATCTTAAATACCGCTATATATCGCTAGAAGTATTCTCCGAAGAGCGCTTGTGTTAGCTCACTGGTACGCCGTTGGATTTCAAATCTTAAGGTTGAGGGTTCGATTCCCATCTGAGTCAACTTTTTTTTATGAAATTCTATTTTCCGCAATGCATGAAAAATTCTATAAAATAATTACATTAAAATACGTCAGTTGTATATATATAACATATAATCATTGCAGAACATAGTGATTATTATGTTTAAAATATAACAGGTGTTCACAGTACGTTGATATTCTATGGTATATGTGAACGTTAAATACATATTTAAAAAATAATATCATCGCAATGAATAAATTATGTAGTGTATTTATTTGCAGCTATTTGTCATCGGAAGTTACTTCTGAATTTTCTCATTACAGCAAGTGATTTACGCTTTCTGAAAGGTAAAGAGACTATTCGGGCATAAACAGAAATTATTATACAAACTCCAATCTTCGTTACAGACACAAAACTCCCGATCCCCAAAAGCATGTAAACAGGAAATTTACGAACACGAAGTCATGTCTAAGAGACTTATTTATACTCCAGAAAGAAGGCAGAATAGGATTTCTTTCCAAAGGATTTCAGTTCAATAATCTGCAAGGCTTTTGTATATGGATGTGGTCCCTTTCTGTCCGCCTCTTATATATATATATATATATATATATATATATATATATATATATATGTTATGTGTATGTTTCATCATGTAAACAAACTTCCTACATATAGTGCTTATAGTCTAAAAAGTACTCTCGGGGTAAGCTATTGGGAGTTGGAGGGGGATATATATAAAGTAAAAGCGTTTGATATTAGTGTCGAATCCATAGTTCTCGTTGTTCCAGGTATTAATAATTACAACTCCGAAAGCGTTAAACTCCAAATTTAACTCTCATCGTAAAGCTCCTTTGTGGTTAAGGTATAGCGTACACGCTTTCGGCGTGGGAGACCCAGATTCGGCCCCCAGCGAGAGCTCATGTAGTTCGGATTCTACGTTAATTAGTAGGTCTACGTCTCATATAGCCTCACTGCTGACGGGACGTTAAACTCGAATTCAATTCAATCGATTCAAAACCCATTATTATGGCGGGCGATAAAGGATGAAAAATAAAATGTCTCAAGTGACTGAGATTAGTGTCAAATCCATAGTTTGAGTTCGTGACACTATTACAAACACAATGTCATTTAATGCCACGTTTTGGTATGAGCGACTATGCCACTTGGATTTTGAATTTACAGGAGCAACATCGAAAGCATTGCTCACACAGCTGTAAATGTTTTGATGTATGTATACGTGTATATTCCAGCGAAACTCCGGAATGTCTGGAGCAACTTTTACCTAACATGGGAGACATATTACTTTCAATCTAAGGAAAAAAATATTGTGGAATTCAGATACCTCAAGGGATTGAAGTTGGGAGGAGTGACATGTAAAAATAGTGTAAAATGACTGATTGTAGAGTGTTATCCATTGTTTTCTGGGTCGTTGAGATGAGTAGTGAGGCACTCAATGGAGTTATATCCAAATTCATCCCCGTCTTCACAGGATGAGGGTTGGGAGGAGTGACATGTAAAAATAGTGTAAAATGACTGATTGTAGAGTGTTATCCATTGTTTTCTGGGTCGTTGAGATGAGTAGTGAGGCACTCAATGGAGTTATATCCAAATTCATCCCCGTCTTCACAGGATGAGGGGCTTGGAGATATAATTAATAAAATGTAAAAATTTACTTAAATATTTGTCGAAGTAATAATTTTCTGGGGTCCGAAAGCGTTTCTAAGAACTTTGGAATGTAGTTTGTAACCACTTCAAGATGGGTTCTTTAATCGTATCAATTTCTCACCTTAAGAAGAAATTACCATCTCAACTAGTATATGTATCAAGCTAGCCTTCGCAATCAAGAAAAAAATGTGTAGATGTATGTTTCGTCTTTTAAATGGTATACTAAATGCAAAATCAGAGATTGAGTTGGTCGGTGGGTCAAATGGGTCAAGATTTGTGAGTGGGTCAGTGGATCGTAGGTCAACAAGGCGTGACCCACTGCGAAACACCATCACTGTGACTCACACTGACCCATTGACCCACCAACCCATTCTGCTCAGTGCCTTCTAGATAGCATTTTCTGAACACTGGCAAGTTTGTCTACGTTTTACTTTCAAGACCTACATTTTTCTTCTTTACTTCAGTTGGTTTCATTTCATGAAAAAAGAATTTCAGGCTTTTTTGGATTTTGATATTTCCAGTTGTAACAATGGCAATAGGACTTACTACTTGGCTTTTGAGATGCAGGCTATGAGATTTTAGAGGAGCTAACTACTGGAAAAAGTTGGTTTATTACAAATATAACCTCTTAAGTCAGTAGAGAGGATGGCGTGAATAATGGATCAAATTTAATGACAATGTATTTTAGTGGGTCGGAGTAGGTCACAATGGTTCAGAGTTGTTTATAGTTGGTGGTGGGTCAGAGTGGGTCATGGTGGGTGAATGGGTCACGTTGGGTCATTGTGGGTCACGATGTGTGGTGGGGCAGTATGTTGTGGATCCAGGTTTCATTGACCCACACCATCTTTGGTCAACATTGCACTAAAAAGGAGAGTCTCCGAAGGTGCGCGTCGGCGATTTTCTCAAATTTTGCACATAGATAGTACCCCACCTGAAAGCAATAAATCTCGAAACGGTTCACAGTACCATCTCACAGAACTCGAAATAGAGGGATTTGTTTGATTGGCTAAATTAAGACCTCAATAATTTATCCTTCTACAAGCGAGATTTTCTTCATCGTTTCCGTGGCGAAGTCAAAAGAATATGCGGCAAGTAAACTTAAGGTTGAAGGTTCGCGCCCACCTTGGGATACTTGCTTTTTTTCCCTAGTGTTTTTTACACTCACCTGAACATAAACAAATCAAACATATGGGCGATTTAACATATTTTTGGGGAGGAATTTTGTGGTTCGTTGGCGTTTCGTCGAGTCTCTGCCGCTGGTGGTATAATTTTCAAAACCGAAGTGGGGCCACCACGGATCGTACCTGCGGAATCACCAACTTTTGGCGAAAAGTCGCCAGTTGCGCATCGGTGGTCCCCTGACGCTTACGTCATGGGGGCTTGTATATGAAAACTAAGAGAATAAAGAAGCATGGTATCCATGAAGCAAGTTGACACTAATAAAAGTCTGAAACGATGAAACAGATGTCAATACCGGAAAACATGTATTTTATAATTTCAAAGGTACCCCGTGTCCAGGAAAAAGATTTGCCCCAAGGCTCCCCGGTGGGTCTCAGGAGGGGTGCAACTCAAAATTTGAAAATGGCAAGGGGAATCAAGTAGTATGTCATTTAAAAGTATTACTAAAATTTATTTAAAAAAATGGTAAGAGTCTCGAGTCTTTATGCTAACTTGTGCAAAATAGCGAGCGTTCAAGATGGTAATAAATCCTTCATTGAAAACTCCGTGACCACCTCTACAAATGTGAAACTGTGAAACTATCCAGAAGAGGTAAACACTTGTCTTACCATTGCAAAAGTATAATGCACCAAGGTAAAACAAGAAGCGACCCATTATGGGTTTATTACATCACTAATATTAAATTCTACGTTCCACGATTGTGTCCTTAAGCTAAAGGACAGGGTGATTGCTAATTATGAAATTAATGGTAGAACACAGAACGGACTCACCACCCACTATGAACCACTCTGAACCATTGTGAGCAACTCCGACCCACCAACGTAATCAACTCTGACCCATGATCCACGTCCTTCTCTCCATTGACTAAAGAGGTTACACTTGAAACAAACAAGACTGTGAAATTTTCACTTATCGGAGTTTGAATTCCTACCGTCAATCGCTCAAGCACCGCTCTGTTACAATACCGGTGGATCTGACCTTTACGATATACAATGGTAAAGTGTTTCTCATCTTCCAAATTAAGATGAATTTAAATTTATCATATATAATTATTTCTTTAGCTTACATATACGTTTCAGTAGAAAACAGGATGAAATTTGAAAGTATCAAATGAAGATAAAGTAGACCAACGTAAGAAAAAGAGAAAGAAAAACTAGTTTTCCATATAATTAAGCATGCCGTACTAATTTAAAATGCTCATGAAATTAAGCTTGGAATACAAATGTTATGTCCATTTTTCTCACAACTTTATGGTTTGATTGCCGTATGCTCTAAACGATTCATATATTAAACACCAGCTTCAGCAATTATTATAATAGAAAGCAGTGGGTATACAACGCAAATGACTGTACTTTTCATTCATCAATGGGTTCTCAACTAATATAAATTGTTTTCGATAATTTTTAAAATCAACCCACTACCAATTTCCAATATATAGAAAATCCCCCCCCCCCCCCGCTTATAAAACACATTTTTAAAAATGCCAGGACACGTTCTGTTTATTTTTAATAAAGAGTTATATACTGAATTTCAGCTCTCTAAGTTGAACTGCTTGTAAGATACTCAGTTTCTCGCAAAAATTCGGACACCTACTCCTCACTAAGGATATGTGTTATAGTGAAAGTGATACGCGTATGATAACTTTCCAGTTGGGATTGGAGCCTGATTATATACCAAATGTCATTTCATTTGACTTTGCAATTTGACCGTGATAATCACGCAGACATAGTTACTTTCAGTTTTTTATGCTAGGTATAATAATTCATATATTACAGGTGATTCAAATTTTTTACAGCAGTTAGCTCCTCTAAAAGCTCACAAGCTGTATCTCAAAATTGAACTCCTATTGCTATTGCCACTCTTACAATTGCAAATATCAAAATCCAAAAATGCCTGAACATTTTTTCATTAGAAACAAATGAAAAAATAAGAAAAATGGAGATCTTGAAAGTAAAACGTAGACAAGCTCACAAGTATTCAAAAGATGCTGTCTACAATGCACTGAACAGAATGGGACGGTGGGTGTTGGGGGTCGTTTCGTCCAAAGATATTTCGTCCTAAGAATTTTCGTCCAGAGACATTTAGTCCAAACACATTTGGTCCAGGGACATTTGGTCCAAAGGGCAATTTGTCCAAAGAACATTTTGTCCAAAAGACAATTGGTTCAAAGGACATTTCGTTCAAAAGACATTTGGTCCAAAGGACATTTCGTCCAAAAGACAATTGGTCCAAAGGACATTTCGTCCAAAACACAATTGGTCCAAAAGATATTTGGTCCAAAGGACATTTCGTCCAAAAGACAATTGGTCCAAGGGACATTTCGTCCAGGGATGTTTAGTTCAAAGCACATTTCGTCCAAAGAACATTTGGTCCGGTAACGCTTGAGGGTCAAGGGTTTGCTTCTATTAGAAGAGTAAAAGTGATGCATATAACATTACGACTCACAAGTAATACCTCCCAAGTGTAACACTCCAATTTTGAAAAAAATAGGCAGGTAGATACTACACATAAAATAAACGAATACGTGTTTTTCTGCGGAAAAGTGGTTTTAGGGAGGGGCAAAAGCCCCTACTCAAAATTTTGAAAGTTGACGCCCGAAAGGCAAGAAGAAGTGGACCGAAAGGAACGAAATTGTGCACAGATATTGCAGACTTAAAATGAGGGAATACGTGTTTCGTATTTTCCTGGAAAAAATGGTTACGTGGGACACAGACCCCCTCCAAACCTTTGATCACGAAATATCAAAAGTACTTATAACAGTATGTCAGATGTGTGTAAAGAACATGAAGAATTGCAACGAAACTTTGGGTGGGGATAATACGTAAAAAATAAATAAATACGTTTTTTATTTTCTGCGGAAGAACGGTTTTAGGGGCAGAAGCCCCCATCCAAAAGTTTGAAACTTGAGGCCCGAAAGGTCACAAGAAGTGAACCAAAGTGAATGAAATTGTGCAGAGATATTGTAGACATAAAATAAGGGAATACTGATTTCTTATTTTCCTGAAAAAAAAAATAAATAAAGGTTTGGGTGGGACACAGGCCACTACAAAACTTTGATCGTGAAATATCAAAAGTGCTAATAAAAGTATGTCAGAAGTGCTTAAAGGACATGAAGAATTGGAACGACACATTGTGTAGGAACAATACGCAAAAAATAAACGAATGCGAGTTTATTTTCTGAAGAAAAACGGTTTTAAGGGACAAAATCCCCTGCCCAAAATTTTAAAATTTGAGGCCTAAAAGGCAAGAAGAAGTTAACAGAATTGAATGAAACTGTGCACAGATATTGTAGACGTAAATTAAGGTAATTGGGTTTCGTATTTTTCTGAAAAAAAAAAAGCGGTTGCGTATATCACGGACCTTTTAAACTGTTGATTACGAAATGTCAAAAGTGCAAATAATTATACGTCAGAGGTTCTTAAAGAGTATGGAGAATTGCAACGAAACCTCGTATAGGGACAATTTTCAAAACAATAAATGAAACGTGTTTTAATTTGTGCGGAAAAACAGTGTTGGGGCCTAAGCCTCCTCCGAAAAAAGTAAATATTACCGTAATAGCACAGGAAGTAGTGGACCAAAGCAAATGAAATTGTGGGTAGACATTTTAGAGACCCTATGTAAAATAAGGTCTTTCATGTTTCTGAAGTGCCCCTATCCGTTTTGCTTCAAATTTGACACATCAACAGCAAACAGGAAATTAATCAACACGTGTTTTTGTTTATGCGGAAAATCATTGTAAGGGTTAAAGGTGCCTCCTGAAATGCTATAAAATACACTATACTGTTTGTGCTTGTTGTTGATCTGCCAAATTTGAAGAAATCAGATGGAGACACTTGTGAAACACGAAAGGCCTTATTTTACGTATCCAATATCTACATACAATTTCATTCGCTTCGGTCCACACCTTCCGCCACTCAACGCCTCGGTCCGCTCAACAGTTTTTTTCTTTTCAGGAAAATACAATATCTGTGCACAATTTCATTCACTTCGGTCCACTTCTTCTTGGCTTTCGGGCGTCAACTTTCAAAAGTTTGGGTGGGAGTTTTTGCACCCTATAACCCTTTTTTCGCAGAAAATAAAAATCCCGTGTTCAATTATTTTTTGCGTATTGTCCATACACAAAGTTTCGTTGCAATTCTTCATGTAAATTTAGGCACTTCTGACATACTGTTACTAGTACTTTTGATATTTCATGAGCAAAGGTTTGGAGGGGTCCGCGCCCCACCCAACCATTCTTTCTAGAAAAACACGAAACCCGTATTCCCTCATTTTTCGTCTACAATATTTGTGCACGATTTCATTCATTTCGGTCCACTTCTTCTTGCCTTTCGGGTGACAACTTTCAAAATTTTGGGTGCGGGCTTTTGCCTCCTAAAACCATTTTTTCCGCAGAAAATAAAAAACACGTATTTATTTATTTTATGTGTAGTATCTGCCTGTCAAATTGTTATCAAAATTGAAGTGTTACACTTGGGAAGTGTTACTTGTGTAGCTTCTTATTTCTAAAGGAAATTTTGAAATAGAGATATATTCCGCAATTTTCTTTTCGATAAAACAAATATATGCTGAGATATTCAGAAAAAACGTAAACGCCTGAAAACTAAATGGTCACCTTTCTTTGCTTTCATTAATAATTTTACAAAAATACAGTTTTAGCTTCGCAGAAATACAGTTGTAGCTTCGTTGGTTAAGGAATTCACCTCCCAAAATGATAAACAACCCTTTAAAGAGCATACTCCCTCTTCATTTGCGGACAACATTGCCTCCGCATGGTCTTGTATTTGGTTTGAGACTTTGCAATGAATATCTTAAATGTACTGTGCTGTACCGAGAAAATTAATATGAAAGCAAAACTATATACTATATTTGCATAAGGAGTAACACTGAAATAAAAATACAAGATAAGTTAACAATTCTGGTTTGTCATACAACTCACTAATTATGTAGAAACGCCTGCCGAAGTTACACACTATCAATAGTCTACGAATAGAAACCAGACTTGTGGTTAACCTGAAAAGATACGTATATTCTACACGAAATGTTCCACCTTTCATCTTATATTTGTCAATCACTTTTCACAATGTTGCAGCCAAGAATGTGACTGTTTAAGAGTATTATCTTTGGACACTAAGAATATATTTCACACATGTGTATTTTTCTATTCTCAGTATTTCTTCAAAGATACTTGACACATAATTTTTCACTTTTCTAACACAAGGGTTTGAATACCTAATATTTAACTTACTCAAATTTAAACTCCATTAATTTTAGTTACCGGTACTTATTTTAGAACTATTTCATTCACAACATGAAAATTTTAGATATGTTAGTAGTTATTACAGCAACATACTTCACACTGCAACCTTTTCCTCACTCTTGTTGTTCGGCCATCTTGTTTTCAGGCTTTTACGTTTTTCTGAATATCTCAGCATTATTTGTTCTATCGAAATGAAAATTGCGGAATAAATCTCTATTTCAAATTTCCTTTAGAAATAAGAAGCTACTGTCATAATGTTATATGAATCACTTTTACTCTTCTAATAGAAACAAACCCTTGACTCCCAAGCGTTACCGGACCAAATGTTCTTTGGACGAAATGTGCTTTGGACTAAACATCCCTGGACGAAATGTCCTTTGGACCAATTGTCTTTTGGACGAAATGTCCTTTGGACCAATTGTATTTTGGATGAAATGTCTTTTGAACCAATTCTCTTTTGGACGAAATGTCCTTTGGACCAATTGTCTTTTGGACGAAATGTCATTTGGACGAATTGTCCTTTGGACCAAATGTCTTTGGATTAAATGTCTCTGGACGAAATGTTCTTGGGACGAAATATCTTTGGACTAAAAGGGTGGCCACCCGGTGGGCCAGTGTGAGTCACGGTGAGTGGTGTTTCGCAGTAGGTCACGTCCTTTTGACCCACGATCCACTGACCCACTCGCAAATCTTGACCTATTTCACCCACTTACCAACCGACCCATTTACCCACTCCATCTTTGATTTTAACATGTCTTGTTTCATTTAAAAGACGAAACATACATCCACATAATTTTTTCATCGATTGCGAAGGTTGACTTAATATCATTGTTGTAATGGTAATTTCTTCTTAAGGTGAGAAATTGATATTAAAAAGCCCATCTTGAAGTGGGTACAAATTACCTTCCAAAGTTATTAGAAACGCTTTCTCACCCCGAAAACTATGAATTCGACAAATATTTAAGTAATTTTTGAGATTTTATTTTTATCTCTCCCAGGCCATCATCCTGTGAAGATGGGGATGAATTTGGATGTAACCTCCATTGGGTTCATCACTATCCATCTCAACGACCGAGAAATTATGGATAAAACACTAAGATCAGTCGTTTTACATTATTTTTACATGTCACACCTCCCAACTTCCGTAACTTCATACTACTACAATATTTTCTTCTTAGATTGAAAGTAATATGTCCCCCAAGTTTGGTAAAGGTTGTCCCAGACATTCCAGAAATACGCTGGAATATTCATTTATGCAGGAACATTAAAATACATAGAGTTGTGCGAGCAATGCCTTCGATGCTGCCGTTGTAAATTCAAAAACAGGCTGACATGTTCGTTCAGAAGTGTTGCTATTTATCTCGGTGATAACGAAACGATGAACTCTACACTAATATCGGTCGTTTTGAATCATTGTATATGTTACTCCCTTCGACTCTCCTTAGATGTGCTGGGGGATCTTACTCCTACTGGAAGTTGAACTTAAAGGTCATCAGAACTGCTCCCAATGAACTTGGGGACCACGAAAGATATGGGTTGTATACTAACATTGGTCATTTTCAATTATTTCTACATGTCACAAATTTCACACACTCCTTCATTGTGTTAATGAGGGCTTAACTTACATGGCATCGGAAGTGCCACTCTTCATCTAAGAGACCTCCAAAATTATAGATTCGACACTAATGTAGGTCTTTTTTATAATTTTGATGTCAGCCCCTTTCATTCCTCCTAGGACAGCAATCGGATACTGCCACCGCTAGGACTAAATTTGGTCTTAAATGGCATTAAAATTTCTACCAATTAATTTAGCGAACAGTGCTGCATTTAGAAGCTCGGCGTCCCTACGCACTTTTGCTCTCGGCGCCCCCAATAACTACATATTTCTCCGCCCCTTGATCTCTAACTTACAAATTAAACTTAATTCGAATATGCTTAATTAGTGAATTTATTGCAGTTAAATACCACTCACTAGATGCTACAGCTACAACTACGTAACAAAAAATAAATGGGAAACATGTTCTAAATTATTTTCAGATTTCTTACGCTATCATTAAATATATTAGAATAGTAAAAGAGGATTGCTCATGAAATAGTATATTTCCTCTCGATTTTTTTTAACTTTTTCATACGAAGAAAATTAAAATTTTAAACTTTGCGCTCTTCAAATATGTTGCCCTCTAGGCACGGGCCTAGTTGGACTAATGGGAAATACGGTACTGAAAACTTACGCTTCGGCTCTAATATCGGTTGATTTCGATTTTATTTTTTATTTTTTTTGTTTTGTTTTGTCGCTGCGTAACCACCCTGGGTGCTAATGGGAGCTTAATTGGACTTGAATTGAAAGTAGAACTGTTTACCTAAGCGACCACGAAACTATGGATTCGATACTAATATCGATTCTTTTCTAGCATTTTTGATATGTATCCCGACAGTACTCTTTTCCAAATTGTAAGAAATATGGTTAAAATTGCTCTAGACATATCAGAATTATGTCGAAACACACACATACATCCACTTTCATATATATATAAGTACAGAGTGAGCGAGCGAGAAAGTGAGAGAGAGCGACCAAAGGCATCACCACTTCCACATTGCAAAAGCATATATCAGGTATTGAATTGAAAATCTATGTAAAGACCTTCTGCTGTGGCATGCTTCATAAGGACAATTCCAGTCTGCTCACGTGACCTTTGGGGTTCATGAATTTCTTGCGAGCGTTCCGACTTTGGATTCTCTGTTTATACCCTCTTTTAATGCCTCGGATATTTTTTCAAGAATATCAATGACATGCTGTAATACGAATGTTGAGAAATAACCTCTATATGACAAATAGCTGCAAATAAATACACTACATAATTTATTTATTGCGATGATATTATTTTCTTAATTTGAATTTAACATTCACATATATCATAGAATACCAACGTACTGTGAACACCTGTTATATTTTAAACATAATAATCACTATGTTCTGCAATGATTATATGTTATATATATACAACTGACGTATTTTAATGTAATTATTTTATAGAATTTTTCATGCATTGCGGAAAATAGAATTTCATAAAAAAAAACGTTGACTCAGATGGGAATCGAACCCTCAACCTTAAGATTTGAAATCCAACGGCGTACCAGTGAGCTAACACAAGCGCTCTTCGGAGAATACTTCTAGCGATATATAGCTGTATTTAAGATAATAATTACATTCATATCCACTGCAAACGCTGTTTTTGTTCTACTTTGACTTTTATTTTAGTACTCAGGAGAGAATAATGTTCTATGTCTTAACTTTCACCATTCTTTTACATATGAAAAGATTCGTTTACGTATCTAAATGTTCCATTAAGTATGGAGAGCAAAATGACAAACCAGCATTAATACAAAGTTTCGAAATATTGTATCATTAAAAATTTCAATCCATGTTGCTTTTTATATATTATTGGTAACAAGTCTTATTATATTTAAAAGAAGAAAAACACATCTGCAAGATTTTTCCCGATTGCAAAGGTTGGCTTCGAGGTTCGAACCTGGTTTACTTTTTCCCGAAGATACCCGAAGTTGGACTTAGAAAATTTTTGCCTCGAAACAGCAATAAAGAATGCGCTCAACCTTTTTGAGACAAGGTGTACAAAATACACTTTCACATGAAAACTGAGGCCCATGGAGAAATTCTGCAATTTGATCAGATTCAGGGCCAAATTATCTTTCAGAAACAGTTTGTTGTGTTCTTGTGACAGATTTTTTATATATATCTGGGAAAGGACAATCTACAAGATACATTCCAGTACACAATGTATGTCAAACTGTTTCAGTACGAGTTATTGAAGTATTTCCTGCAATTCACTCTCTGAGTGCATGTGATACTGCCAGCAAATTTGTACGCATAAGCAGCTTTAACTATTTGGGGATCTTATGGTACAATTTGTACCATACGGGGTGTTTCATGGTACATTGCGTTATAACTCTCCTATTTGAGCTTTCTCGTCCGTTTTTTTTTTTTTTTTTTTTTTCAAGTCCAGAGGCATTGTAGAAGACATTACGTATGGTTTCACACCTTCCTGCGTCGAGGCATAGGAGGTGATGACGTCATAAGTCTAAAATTTATATTTTCGAGTAATACTTTTTTTTGGGGGGGTTATGTAAAGTATTTTTGGCGGGCTTATTTTTGCAGAAGATTGAAATTTTGCACAAACATCCAGTCCACCGAGCAGTATTTACCAGATTTTTTTCAGATTTCTGCGTTAAAACAAGGGGGGATCCAGCTGGTCAAAAAGTTGAAAAAAGGGATATTTTTACCCAAAAATCACGTTTTTCCTCATTTTCCCGCCTTAGATACATGATGGAGACAAGTGAATGGTACCGCCTGAAAGGCAGTTCTATTCGGAAGAGAATGATGTGCGACACATGGCCCTAGGGTAATTAGGGAAGTGTCAGGGAATTTTTATCAAAATATACTTCTGTATAGGGGAATTTTGGACATTTTCGGTACTATTTTTTGCGGGCTTACTTTTGCACCTAGAAGATTGAAATTGTGCACAAACATTCAGTCAACCGAGTAGTATTTACCAGATTTATTTTTCAGATTTCTGGGTTAAAACAGGGGGGTACAGAGGGACTAAACGTTGATAAAGGGAAATGTTAACCAAAAAATCCCTTTCACGGGATTTTCCCGCCTTAGATACATGATGGGGACAAGTGAATGGTACCGCTTGAAAGGCAGTTCTATTGTGAAGAGAACGATGGGCGAAACATGACCCTTTTAAAAATTTTCCTCTGTATACGGGAATATGCGACATTGTCGGTATATATATATATATATATATATATATATTTTTTTTTTTTTTTTTTTTTTTTTTTTTTGCTGGGCTTACTTTTGCACCTGGAAAATTGGAATTGTGCATAAACATTCAGCCCACCGAGTAGTATTTACCAGATTTTTTCAGATCTCTGCGTTAAAACAGGGGGGTCCAGGGGGGCTAAAACTTGAAAAAAGGATATTTAAACCCAAAAATCCCGTATTTCCTCATTTTCCCGCCTTAGATACATGATGGGGACACGTGAGTCATACCGCCTGAAAGGCAGTTCTATTCTGAAGAGAATGATGGGTGAAACATGACCCTAGGGTAATTAGGAATGTCTCAGGAAATTTTTTACCTGAGATCATGGTGTTTTACGGTAATTTGGGGCATGGTGGGAATTCCTGATAAAATTTCTCCCGCCCTTGGTATTCAAGATAGAAATTTGAAATTTGGCACACACATTCAGTATACCAAGTACTATTTATCAGATTTTTTTAGATGGCTACGTTCAAACAGGGCCGCTCCAGAGGGGCCCAAAGTGCGAGAAAAAAATTCCCTCCGAAATTTTCCCTTTGACATTATTTTTCCCGCTCCTGGTATATGGTGTGAGCATGCAAGTGGTATCATTTGAAAGCCAGCTCCATTCTGAAGAGAATGAGGTATGAACCATGATCCTAGGATAAATAGTGACGATGCAGTAGCTGCTTGACTGAAAGTCTAAAAAATAGCCCAAAAACCCCGGATCCCTTAAGGGTTAAAGCTGGCAGAACACTATGCATACTTATTTAAAGACTTCGGAAAAATGAACTGTCACGGTCAATAACTGAAAATGCTAAATACGTTGTCTAAAGACTGTGGGAAAATGGATGACTTAAATATCATGTGATCATGTGATAGAATGAAAACTTTAGACTTCACAAAGCTTTCACCAACATCATTTAGTACGGTATTACATATCAAGATGGTATACTTACAAGCTAACTGGTGGTACAGTCTGTCAGAAAAATCTACCATAATGAATATGAATATGTAGAACTTGAAATAGGGTGGATTCCTCAAATTATCGCAGATCAACTTCCTCCTACTTTCTCCTAGAAACGTGAATATATATAGGTCTATTTGTTTCAAACCAACACTGTCACGTTTGGAAGGTGATTCGTGACACCAAGATATCGCAAATAGTATACACCGACCTTGATGCACAAGCGCTTCCTTTCGGAGTTATAGGCTGCTGAAAACATGAGAAAATGAACTTTAAAAGATCCATAGGTTCAAAATTATGGGACCTACCGTAGTCGGGTCAAGACTTCACTTAGGAACCAATATGTGCGCTATCCAAAAATGCATGTTTTAGAATCTTAAGGTACTCACATAACAATTTTTATAGAGAAAGTTTGGCTACGGACATATAATTTGAAGTACTCACCAACTACTTCTATAAAATTTCTTGCAGAAGTGCCGCAGGGTTGTAAAACTTGGATATATTGGATAGAACACATACTAGTTCCTAAGTGAAGTCTTGACCCGAATACGGTAGGTCCCATAATTTTCAACCTATGGATCTTTTAAAGTTCATTTTTTCATGTTTTCAGCAGCCTATAACTCCGAAAGGAAGCATTTGTGCACCCAGATTGGTCTACAATTTTTATGATGTAACTTAATTAATGTAGTAAACGTCGGGAGGTGATTCATGTCCCGAGATAAAATGCAAAGTATAAGCCAACCTGGGTGTGGTAATACCTCGGAGCTATGACAACCCAAAATTCTTCGGAAAAATGGAAAAACAGTCATACTCGAGAACAAAATGTTGGATCGAAATCGGGCAGAAGGTAATGTCCATTATTTTTAGTCGTAGATCCCACTAGTGTATGATCGGATATAGTGCAGTAGCGGAGCAGTAATGATTACCAAAAAAAAAAAAATACCTGGAGTATCTCCTCGAGTATTTTATAAAACGTTGAATGAGGAAACTGAACAACAATCAAGTACAGGATTTCAACAACAACAACAACAAAATAATAATAGTACATGGTTCAAGTTAGTAGAACACTTAGAATTCGAAAGAAAAGAGAGATACACTTGTGTGATTGATCTATTTTGTATCGGCACAAAATAAACTCTCGGAAGAAGAATTTAAATGAAAGGAAGTCTTCAACATATCACAGTTACATCTTCTAAGCTAATGGTGGCGAATGATAAATGAACGGCTTCCTGTCCAAGTTACGATTGTGTGAAAATGAAATCAATAACTTTGATTCAGATTAGGTTTATAACGACTATGCATGAGACAGTCAGGTGGCAAAGATCATGTACGATGAACAAGAGTACAAGGCATTTTTCACATGATAACAGTGATTCTCACAAATTATGTGGATACAATTTGGGCGAAAGGAAGCTGCATTAAAGTATTTCCTCCTCGTAATACGTAATTTCGTGGAAGATAGTAATTTCGTGCACAGAAGCAATGAAACTTGACGAAACACAAGCTGTTGCGTGCATTGCACAATGATACAAAGAAATACAGTTTCAAACTTTCGATTTATTCCGTTTCATATAAAGTAGGATAACCGTAAAATACTCAAAAGTACCTTGTACAGTATTTGTACAATGCAGTGTGTGTACACGAGACAGTTGTGAAGAATAACAGTTCACAGTCAGATATTGTCCACCATTGACCGCATTGCAAAGATGACATCGGTGAAGCAAATTTTTCCCAGTGCAGTCAAACACATCTGAAATTTCTGAGATGGCTAACGCAGCTTTATTAACTCGAGCATCAAGTTATTCGGCTGTCGTGGTTGGTGTTGCATACAAAAAGCGTTTCATACACCAAACCTTCGAGGGGCGTGAGGTAGGGTGAACGAAGTGGTCATAACACAGGACCTTCTCTCCCAATCCAGCGATCTGAGAATGTTTCATTTAGGTAGGTCTGCATATTCCTGTCAAAATGTGATGGTGCACTGTCATGCTGGGATCACATCTGCTGTCTTACGTTCAAGGGCACATGTTCTAATAATTTTGGGAGAACATTACGGAAAAACAAAAGATACGTATCCCTACACAGGCGGGCTGGTAATAAATAAGATTCCACCATATCGCACTGCACAGGACCTTCTCTCCCAATCCAGCGATCTGAGAATGTTTCATTTAGGTAGGTCTGCATATTCCTGTCAAAATGTGATGGTGCACTGTCATGCTGGGATCACATCTGCTGTCTTACGTTCAAGGGCACATGTTCTAACAATTTTGGGAGAACATTACGGAAAAACAAAAGATACGTATCCCTACACAGGCGGGCTGGTAATAAATAAGATTCCACCATATCGCACTGCACAGGACCTTCTCTCCCAATCCAGCGATCTGAGAATGTTTCATTTAGGTAGGTCTGCATATTCCTGTCAAAATGTGATGGTGCACTGTCATGCTGGGATCACATCTGCTGTCTTACGTTCAAGGGCACATGTTCTAACAATTTTGGGAGAACATTACGGAAAAACAAAAGATACGTATCCCTACACAGGCGGGCTGGTAATAAATAAGATTCCACCATATCGCACTGCACGCTCACACTAAATCTCTACTGCTGTTGATATTTCACTAGAGTTGCATGTATTTTTTACGTCCTACAAATGGCTACTGCTAGTTTCAGGACGGTCTCTGATAGTTCCCAGTACACTGTCTTCAAATTCAACTATCCACAAGGTTGCGATTTCTTCCGATTTCACGCAGAGGAAATTGAAGAGACGTTATCTTTCGAACACGAATATGGAGGCGTGTAAAAAATACAGGAAAAGTTAATCTGCTTTGAGGGTCACGAGGATTACGGTCACGATATAAACGCGTCGCCTCTTGGCTATTACCCCTTGCTTCTCTATAAATGAAGTATATATCTGCCATATCTGCCAGCTCGTGGCCAGTGTAATCTGCAGCTGCTCAGGCACGTAAAGAATAACCCAATCAGTTTTACCTAAACACCAACGTCTACACTTTTACACGACGGTGAATACTGGACACAATCCTCTAGCGTTGAACTCAACACTTTCTATCCTGTTACACAGCAATTCCACATGTAACACCAGAGCATCGAACTATGTATATCACTCACAAGTTGCGTATATGCCTAGTACAACACAGCCACGCTAATTGACGTCATTCCACAACAAAATAGCAAGACAGTCTTCTGTGAGCCACTCGCAATTGGCACACAAGGGACGATAGTTCTGTAGTGTACGACCAAAGCATCATGCCTTAGTGAAAGCACTATGAGCTACGTACGTACTGCCACGTTTACACAAAAGTGCCACATTCTCTTTCCTTTATGTAGGTATTCCATTCAGCACCATCCAGCACTAGGAACGTCGAAAAATTTTTTCCATCATTTTTGGAGGTAATTCAACCTAGCTTTCTTCAAGAAAATTTCTCCAGCAGTGACAAAACCAAAAAGTCAGTAGGCTACAGTAGGATGCTATTTTGGTATATTCACAATAGTAATTTAGTTTTTCGTAACTCAGACTAAAGTGGCGGCCAACTCCAAAGGATGGGGAAAAGTCCCTGGAAAGTATCCCTGGAAAAGATTTACCTAACGGATAAATCAAATATACTGTCCCAGAGCAGGGGCATACTACTAAATATTTTTGAAAAACTAACAAAGTTTCTTTTGTAAATGAAAAGAAATAATGAAATTTAACTTACCACACCATCCAGCACTAGGAACGTCGAAAAATATTTTCCACCATCAACGAATACCTCTACGAATTGTGGCTCACGACATCTCAGTTGGTAAAACAAGTTAAAAAGATATATGTTGAATGGTGGAAAATTGTCAAGTTCAAAACTGCAGAAGGGGGAGGTTAAAAATTTAAAATTCTTGAAGAAGAGAATAGAGGAATAGATAGAGAAGAGAAAGAAAAAGGAAAAGCAAAAGCGGCGCCAAAGGAATAAGCTAAGACACTAAAACTACAAAGATAAGTGGTCGAATTTAGACATACAACAATCCACAGCCAAATATGCTTTCATATGCCGAAAAAGGACGGCCTACTAAAATGCGTGACCCAAGGGGGTCTCTGAGTGCCTAAGTACGAGTAAGTGCCTTCTAGGCAACCATATTACAAGAAATAAGCCCTGTGGAATGATTGACTATTAACCGTTCCCGGTATCAATTCACTCAGATTACGGCCGGTCCAGCCGGAAGTGTCAGTGTGGTCTCTAATTTAGAATTTAAAAAATAATATCCGACCCCTCAGAAACTGGGAGAAGTTTCGAGTAAAGTATGGGAAAAATAGAATAAAGTCGATAAAATAGAAGAAATCCGAACAGGGATTTGCCAAAATTTAAAAAAATAAATAAAATAAATTTTGTACTAGTAAGTTGTCTGCAAATCTTACCAGTATCTCCCAAATTCGCAAGGGTGCCAATCTTGAGGCGTCAATTAATTTCAAAACACTATATCTACTAGATGTAGAAGAAATGAAAATTCATGGACATTGGTGATTTCGACGCTCTGGTACGGTATAACGATATTCTACTGTAATAAATGTTCTATATTATTCGATCCTATCCACTTCGTCTCCTCTGCGGACAATAGTGAACTTAACTTAATCAGGTGACGTGGAAAAAATTTTAAAGTTGCAGAGTAGTATCGCAAATATAAACTGAACGAGTATTTTAAAATTGTATCAATTCTGCAAACGGTTATTGTATTCTGTGAATAACTGGAAAATATCTGAAATCGTTCTCTATATGACCATTATTCGTATCGTCAGGCCGGTTGATCAGTTAGCTTATATGCTTACTATCAAATGTCAAAAAAATCAAAGGTTACAAAGTGAAAATACCATCCATCATTTTTACATAACACACTATCCTCACACAAATATCCTAGCGTAATGATTAATGTACTAGAAATTTTATCATTATATAAATACAATCAATATCTCGTAGTAAAATTTACAACCGAGCACATATATATACGGGTGTCCTATTATTTATTCATGCTCTCTATCATGCACATGCATATATCATTAATATTATTATTACTCACTTACATATACATTTATTCATTTCTATAACGTCGATTTAATTTTCAGACACCCCATACTTTACCATTACGCCCAAGACTGCTCACAGCAGTCTTATTATATATAAAAAAAAATCAACACATTATTCTGATACGTTAATCAATACACGTGAACTTGTATGAAATGATGTCAGATTCTTTTAAAACAAACCATAGTATATTTCACTTTACGGATTCGGATTATTTTGTACGCGACAAAACTCAATATTCTTAACTACATGCAACTATATGTCAGAAAATGTCAACAATGCGATCGTTCACAGAAAGCAACGAAAAGAGAGAATTTAAAACTTCAGCCTGACAACAAAAATAATGTCACATAGGTAAAGGGGGAAAACAAAGTTGACTATTATTACTAATTTGGTTACTGGACTATATAAATGACTGTGCTTTTCAGGAAAGTTAATTTACAATGTAAATCATCTAAATGCCTATTCATATGGGCCAAAACTAATATCTACTCATCATTTATTTCAAAGTTCGTTATCTCATCGTTTATTTTCGTGTTGACCAGATCGTTATGTAACTGAGGAACAAAACACTAGCAGCGAATATTTCCTAACCGAGCGAGAGATGGTGTTGGTAGTGTAAAAATAATCTTTGCAGTATTAAATAAAATTTGTACTTTGTCATCGATAACTATGACTAATCTAATAAGTAATTACGGTACAGTGTTTCTATGAATTTGAGATGCTAATTGGTTTATCCGTTTATATTGACTACAAGAGATAACTAATTAAGCAATACACTGTCCAGAAATAAATAAATCACCCACAACACACTAAATTACACATATCTATGCTATATCACACATGAACTAAGAAAGCAAATACTAATACATATCACTACACATGTTAAATCATATTATCACATCACTCGACTATATGTAAATCAAACAATCACTAGATTTCACCATATTAACAATCGGCTCTGTAAACTGGGAAAAGAAACAGAATTAATCAGAGCTAACTGGCCCTTCTATTAAAATCATATTTGTCAGTTTTAAGATTATTTCCAACGCCCCAGGAAGGACATATTGAAAATGTTAAATAAAGGGGAGGTCTTTTCCCTGAGGGAGAAAGAACCTTCAATAAGAAATCAATCAACCCATTTCCGTTGGAATCTGTGATCAATTCAGGAGTAAAAGAGAGTCCCTATGTTAAATTACTCTGACATTAAGGAAATTAATTTATCCACAAAGAAATCTACACCAACCGCCATGTTACAATAAAAAAATCACATTTGCTTCATATACATACAAAAGCTATATTAGGACAGGCCTATCGCAACCTACCTGAAAAATTTTGAGGATAACGGGAGTTATCAAGAGAAACCACTAATCTTCAAACTGGTTTTAAAAAGATCACAACTTCGGTGAATCCTGTCCATCACTATTAACATTTACGAACATGGCGTCGCTTGGGTTGAAGTCCATATCTCACTGTTCTCAGTCTCTTTTTAAATAAGATTCCAATATTTGTGGGACTCTGCATGCTTCCAATGGGTTTATGTAAATGTTTAATTTAGCATTACCTGAATTATGCGGCTTTTTCTTGGCGAAAATCCAACTTTTTGAAGTGCAAAATTAAAACACTCCTTCCCTGAATCCGGCACCTGTAGAACAAGGTGAAAGCGCGCTAGAATACTAGAGCTTCGGAAATAGCCACAATCAGAACAAAGAGTTTTGGCGGCGGAGAAATACAAAGCGAATAGAAAATGGTAAAAACTGGATGAAACCGGATTTTGGGAGGATATGGGCATCTCAGAGGAACGAAGGGGGTCTAAATTATTATGCCAAATATCAGATTGGTGGATAATTTCCAGAATTTCTGTCCAATTGCAAGTAAAGAGCAAATAAATTTACTACTTGGACCGACGACACAGTACGTTCAAAAAATATTGGGTTCCTCCAAACAAAAATTTCATTACCCCGACTGTAATGATACATTACACTAAAACCTATCCTTAGATATGTAGGAAACGACTTTTGAAGAGAAATTGTTTATACACTTCCGTAGATCAGTAGTCGTCAGTAGTATGGCTCCTAGACGATACAGATAACTGTCAAAGATGTTAGTGACGGAAATTTCTTTAATGTGCTTAGCTGAGTAAGTACACTACGCACACCATGGCTACAACAATCAAATTAGAATTGAATGTTGTGCCTGATCAAAATATAATGGAACGTTTTAGTGCTCTATAGTAGTAGAAAATGGATCGATCTGGAACATATGAGGCCATATGAGGACAACTCACAAGCCCCTGAGAAACTGAGTACCGTACGCCGTGAGCCCACGGTCTTTTACGACCTCCATTTTAGGGGTGAATTTATTCCCTTTTATGAGCACTTTTTAGGGGGTGTATTCGTTCTCTTTTATGACCACATTTTAAGGGGTAAACTCGTTCCCTTTTATGAGCATATTTTCCAACCCCTATTAACACATAGCATAACAAGGGTATACTCGTTCTCTTTTATGAGCATTTTTTCAACATAGCAAAGGGGTACGAACACACAACTATTTAGGGTTGTATTCATTCCAACCCCTACGAACACACAGCAGAACATAGCACAGCTAATAAAAGAGCATGGCTTATTTTAACATAGCAGAAATTACAGCAGAGCATAAGACTACGTAACACACAACAACCTCCATTTTAGGGGTGGACTCGTTCTCCAACCCCTACAGAGGTGTATTCGTTTTCAACCCCTTAGCATAGGAACGAACACATAGTAGAGCAGATAATAAACACAACAACCTCCATTTTAGGGGGTGTATTCATTCCCTTTTATGAGCATATTTTCCAACCCCTATTTCAACATAGCACATCAGACAGAGACTACGAAACATAGTGAAGATTAGATAACACATAAGAGTACATAACATAACAAGGGTGTATTCATTCTCTTTTATAACCACTTTTTAAGGGGTGGACTCGTTCCCTTTCAACCCTTATTTGAACATAGCAGAACTAGTAAAAGAGTATGACTTATTTTCCAACCCTAATACATAAGACTACGGGGGTGTATTCCACCCCTATTTGAACATAATGAACATAGCAGAGAATAGGGGTTTACTCGTTACCTTTCATAAGTATATTTTACCACAGCAGGGAGCCTTCCCTATTTGAACATGGCAGAGATTATTTTCTTTTACGGGGGTAGCAATAACCCCAACCCTCCTCCTTTCTCATCCAGGGCTTGGGACCGGCAATGGCGGAGTTTAAAAAAATAGCATCATCATACTCTCATAAATGAATAAAGCATAATATCATTAGCATCAATAGTGGTAAGTGAGAATTTGTTTAAAAAATCGTGCAGTGAATAACCAGATGCACGACATGCTAGATATAAAAAACAGTAATGTCCACAAAATTGAGATAAATCATCTTGAATACGTCTATTATTCCATGTATAATACAGACAGTTTCGTTTTAAAAACCTTATATGATGTATATAGGGAGGTATACCATAGCTATCGAAATACTCTCCCACACACAAATTAGATATATAAACAGCAACCCAATGTTCACCAGGCTTATCACTAGAATCAGTATTTATAATTATGGCGGCTGGAAATGTATGAATAAACAAAGGTAACTCATCAGCAGCATATACACCAATAAAATGATCTTTAGGAAAATTTTGTTGTAATGCTTCATAAAGCTCAATTGTATTTAACATTTTTTTAAATTAATATATATTTTTCTCTGGAAATCAATTTCTAATTCTGAAGAGAATTCACCATAAATAATTGTTGTTACAGGAGATGGCAGTGCTTCTTTAAAATGAACCTCTAAACGAACACTTCCTTGCCGTTGTGGACTAGTATGAAATGCAGCACTTGCGCTTGAATCAGGAGTTAAATCAAACACCAGTAGAGTATAACCATTAGGACATTCGGCGAGTGAAATATTATTACCTTGATTAAAATAATAAATACCTGAACCTGTAAATAACGTAGAATATGCTTGTACATATAGATTATTATCAAAATCCGGTTGTAAAGGTTTGAAGGGCATTGGAGTTCCATCAACATACAGTGTAAAAAATGACATACTAAAATGTTGAAAATTGAATGGATTTGTTTGATAAGTACCATTGAAAGCAGTATTAGTAACAAAACCAATAATAATACGTTTAGGCACTATGCCTGAAAACAGATCTGGAAGTGTACTATCCATAATTCCTTGTGGCAGAGTTTCTGTCTTCACCTGCACTTTTGTTATAGGATATTTTATTCTAAATTTAGGATTTTGTAATACTTTATTTTGTGCTATTTTAACTGCTGGTGATACATCAACCTTTTTCACAAGCAATGTTGCATCTGTAATTACAACTTTTCCATCAGCATCTGCGTCACCCATTAGACAAAATGTAGGTTTAGCTGGAATTAGTTTAATACGCAATTGTACACCATTCAGAAAAAATTTCTCCTGATTGAAAATATCAGCATGAATATAACCCAATAATTCAAATGACTGACTTAAAGTAGTGAGAAGAAAACGTTGTTTAAATCCTACATTAGCATCGGCCACACTGTCCATATGCCCTGCAGTATCTTTAAACCACATTGATGTTTGAAGATGCGTTGTTTTAGCTTCAGCATTATAATTTAGTACTTTTTCAATATACGATCGATATGGATATGTATGTGAAGAGTAGGAAATAATTTGATTATTTAAATATAATTGCACTTCACTGAACATTGCATTGAGAAAATCATTTACAGGGCCGATTTTCTTATCGGCAGAAGTTAAATTAGAACCATCTGATTTAGTAATTTTACCTTTAACATATAACATTGTGTGCGGTAAGTCAATATAGTCATCCCCATGACCGGGGACTACAAATTCTATTGGTGCATTATCAGCTATCGAAGCCACAGGCTTATATGGAACTATTTTATTACCTATAATACTGGTTTGAGTGGGTAAACCAGCAAATAAATCTAATTCTGATTTCATACACTCACACTGCATTTTTCTCTTTTCTTACTATTAATATTCACACATGGTAAAATTTACAATACCATATTACGTCTACGAAAATGTAATTTTACACATACACTGCCATATTGGAAAGGAAGTGGATTACCTGTACTATCTCTTAAATCAATAATAATTTGATCAAATTGTTTACGTTGCACTGGCACATAATGAGGATTATCAAAAATATGTACATTATTAATACCATGCTCTGTAATATTTGTATTTATAATACGTAACAATGGAGCTACGGTGTCACCCACCATTTGTGGTTCTACAATATCACTGTAAATATACATAAGTGTAGGTAGCGCTTTTTGTAAATCAGGTGGATAACGAGCATGATGCACAACTGCAATATCTTCTTGTATGTGATCAAAGCCTAGTATTCTGGCTAGTTCAGGAGATAGGCGTACTTGTATATGCTTCTCTTGATCTTTTACTACTCTATTAACCTCAATTCGTTTCACTGATGCTTTGACTTTTAATTGTAAATTTAATATATCACTTTTATGATTAATTTGAGATAGAATATCATCAACATGATAATAGTGTCCTGGTAAGATTTGAGTTATGTTCCAGTTTTTTGTATTCATGAGACGGTAATAAATATTATTTGTATATTTGGAAACATTCTGAAATGAACTTGTATAATGTAAAATACTTCAACAACAGCTGTTTCCCACACTCCCTTCTCCAGTACAATAGGTTGATATAATTTAGTAGTATAACAAGCAAGAGTATTTTGAGGAAAATATTTCATAGAACTATTGCTAGGAAGTGTGAGATAAAAACTATCACTTTGCTCCATAGTCAATCAATCAATCAAAAATATCTTTGGATCTTTTTATCCGTTTCACACCACCACCACCACTAAAATGAACTTTCTTTCTTTTTCTTCTTCCAGATCCTTCCAACACCTGATTTAATTTATTTTGAGCTTTATTTTTTAAATTTGTTTTAGCTTCTTGCCATCGATCATGCAAAGACTCTTCAATAGGTCTATTATTATCTAGTACATCTTCTGCTACATTAATTCCTGTACGTATCAATTCTTTACCAACAGTTTTTGCACCTTGTTTTAATAAAGGAAATACAGTACGAAATAAACCCCCTAGAAAACTACCAATGCCATAACCTTCTTGATATGCTATATCTCTATACACGTTATAATCACCTCCTGGTTGATGTGTGTAATAATTAAGGTAGGGCTCATTCATCTTTCTTTCTTTCTATATACTTAAATATATCAATAGATTACAATAACAAAATATAATTATTATTGCTTATAAGTACACCATTTGCGTTTACGGGGTGGAGGACCATCCTCTTCGTCCTCTTCGTCCTCTTCGTCTTCTGTTAGTTTTCTAATATAATCTATTCGTTGAGGATTACCAATGTACTCTAAGGGTATATTGGCTTTTGCTAATAATGTAGCAAAAGGTTTCCAGCCAGCAACTGAAATATTTTTCTTACGACATCTAACAAAATCGTATATCAAATCCACTATATTTGCACCTGGAATTAATTTATTATTAGTATTCACATTTCCATTATCGTCCCATTGAATATTTGGATTTTGTTTCAATTTACGTAATAAAGGTCTTGCTTTACGTTTACAAATTTCAGGGAGAGTAGATATTATTTCATCTTCCTCCTCCTCATCCTCTTCTTCTTCTTCCTCCGTAGTAGTAGTAGTTGTAGTTGCTGTTGTTGTAACTGCTGCCGGTTTTTGAATAATATTTAAATATTTATGTAAGACTTCTCTATATCTTGTCCATTTTTCTTCTGCATTTAAACTTTTATTATTTAAAATTTCTTTCATTTCATCATCAAGATTAGATATCGTTTGATAATGATGTAATTTTTCTGGTGAGATTAAAATAAGTTTTTGTGCGTTTTGCATAATTATTTAATTAAACTAGATAGTATACCTCCTAAAATAGGTGCAAGCAATGCAGTAAGAAAACCACCTTTTTGTATAATTATTCGTTTTTTCTTTTGTTTTAATGATGGACCTTTTTTCACCAAATATCTCAGTTCCTTTTTATATTTTTTTAGCTTATTTATCTCTGTTTTATTTAATGGAACATTTCCCTGTAATACGTTATAGGAACATTCACAAATAGAGCGAATTAAATCAGGATCTGTATTTTGTAAAATTGCCTTACGTGCTTTCGGTTTTGACTTTGCTAAAAGTTTTAACAAATGTGCATTTTCCTTACTAATCATTTTTTACGGCTATTAAAGCACAAATAGTTGTTAGAATATAAACCATATTACAATTATTTTTACAGGTACATAAACATAATTAAAAGAATCTGTTGGAAAGATATTTGTTCGAACTCGCTGCTCATCAGGAGTATTTTGTTTTAAATCAAAAAGTAAATAACCATGTGCAATTCGAGTTGCATCTTGATATGCTTCTTGAATAAATTTTGTATTACCTGGATACAATTGTCGTGCGAGATAATTAATTTGAGCTTGGTCTCTAGGATTTTTAAAACAAACAATATAATGACAATTTAACGAAATATCCCGCATTCCTTTTTGTTGATGGAAAATATTCTGTGTTATAAATATTACACTTATATTTCTATGATGGCTACCCTTAGTAAAAATATCTACAATCCGATGGTCACACTCACGCATTAAATCATCAATAATGACAAGATGTGGACCTTCGTGTGCTTGAAATTCATTATTTTGAGGTAAACCTTCTTTAAACGTACAGTTTGAGAGAGTATCATACAATGGTTGCCATTCACCATAACACCATACAATATTTTTAAATAACTTACTATAATGGTCAAGAAATGTTTTAACAAAATATGATTTTCCACAGCCTGTAGGACCTGCTACCATACATGTAAAAGGAATTTTCCATTCCATCTCTATTACAGATATATTGCATTTATTTTAAATATTTTTACATAAAAAAAACAGCGTTTGTAGAAGAACGAAAATTTACAGTGTTGCTAGAATTTAAAATACTTGTGACGACATGCTTCAACTATAAATTCTTGACTTCTCTTTTTTTTACAATATAGTATGTTTTAAATCGATCCAAGAATTTTCACTTTTTGGAAAATCTAACCATTTCACATAGGCTTTATTATTTTTCTTCCGCAAAACTCTTTCAATCAAATACGTATGAGGATATTTGGTTTTCATTAATTCCTGTTCATAAAAACGTCCCTGTATAGGTTGTTCCTTGTTATCTTTTAAGTGGTAGGTCGGTGGATTTCTCAGGAATACTTCAGCTATTTGAAAGATTTCAGTCGTCCAATTACGAGTAAATCCTCTTTGAAAATGCTTGTTCGCCTTACTTATTCTAACATAATCATTCACTCTAAATTTTGGTTTTCCTTTAAAGGAAGCAAATTTTTTACAATACACGGTTGATAATAAAACCTGTTCATGTTTTTTGGTTACATCTGCAGGTCTCATTTTGATAGTGCTATGTTTAGTATGATTATATTGTTTTAGTAATTCTGGCAATATATCGAGCCATTTATAATTACCTTGTAAAGTAAAGCGTTTTCACATTAAATTACGCAATGTTTTGTTAAATCTTTCGACAATACTAGCTTTTATTTCAGTATATGTAGAATAATGCTTAATATTATATTTTTTCATTAATTGAGTAAAGTATGTGTTGTAGAATTCTTTCCCTCTATCCGTCTGAAGATAATTAGGACTTATCTGATTTTGCTTTACAATCGACTCAAAACCTTTGGCAACATGTTCACCAGTTTTTTGTTTCACAGGCACCGCCCATGCTTTTTTACTAAATGCATCTATGACAGTTAATAAATATTTGTATTTTTTATTAATTTTTGCTAGACCTTTTAATTTCCCACTATTCATTTCTACAAGACCTGCCTGCCATAAATCGTGAATACCTTTGGTAATAACAGGAATTCTAGCATAGTGTTTTCTAGCAGATTTATGTAATTCATTTACAATATTTTTTCTTTCATCCTGATAAGACATCATTTCTATATTTCTCCTAAAATATTATTTACATATTTTACATTGATTATCATTATGCTGTTTCGATTGAAAAACTTTCTTTAAAAACAATTTTTTTTACATTTTACACTTATCACAATATTTCAATGGAAACTGATAATGTCCCCATGGCAATGTATGAATGTTACAATTAAGAATACATCGCTTGTCATCATGCGGATCTAAAGCAATTTTATTAACAGATACTGTAAAGATTTCATGTTCTTTAGATTGCAACTGTGTTGTTTCTTTCTAATAGTTCGATTATTGTTTAAGCAATCCTTAAAATCTTCAATATAAATCATACGTGTTACATTTTTTCTTATACCCTTAATTTTTTTACTTCTTTATCAGATTTAGTGCGAATTGCATAAGTTTTTGCTCGTAAACCAACATTTTCAATGATAGGAACTCCACTTAACTCGTCTTTCATTTTACCCAAAACGTGTTTATTTTTTGTGTTATGTAAAGCATGATTTTCTGCATAATTAGAAGTATCAAAATATTCGTTCATGTCTTTTATATCTTTATAAATATCGGTTTTAATGTAGTAAATGAAAGAGTCAGTATCCATATAAGTAATGCTAATCTTATCTCCATATCGAGGTTTCATTATATTGTAATGGAATTCATACATTGCTAATTTTGATAGTTCCAAAACTGTAGCTCCTACATAGATCGGTTTATTTAAAGTTACAGATTTTTTTAACATATGGAATAATGCAAGATTATCTCCTAATTTTACCCAATTTTGAAACTGATTTTGCGCTACTAATTTTTTACACTTTTTCTCATTGTTAATTAATTTTATATTAATGCGTTTTCGTACATTCTCCATTGTCTTTCCGTATACAGAACTACTATTTATTAATTTAATAAATATATTAAATCTATATTATTTAATAACTTATAGAAATCTTTTTCAAATTCAATTGTAGCATTTGCACGGCGTTGAGTATTTTCTTGTATATAAGATGCAAGCCATTTAGATTGACGAACCCATAATATTTTATGTACTTTTACCAATATTAAACCTTGCTTTAGATAAAATTGTAATACTCTATAATGCAAGATATAATTCGATTTCGATTTAAGTGTCAATAGCAATTTTGAGTATTTACCATTTGGTGGAACTTCATTTGTGGGAGCACACGGAAAATCAGAATGGTATTCGTGTAAATAATTTGGATACTCTAAGTCCACTTCTAGAAAAAAAACATTCACTATCCGTGGGCCAATTGATAATTTTGTTTTTATCTTGCCAATTGTCAATTTTATCCTCCCACCGAAAACCACCATATGGTAAATAGTCAATCATTGATAGTCCGTACAGATTGTTCATGTCAATATAGAGTAAATAAGATTTTTCTTTTTCCGCATCAAAATCATGTACGTAGGGATTATTAGCTTTGGCATACCTTAACACAGCTTGAGTAATACCTCCGCGAATCGATTTTTCTACAAACATATACATATTGATATCTGATAAAAGTTGAAGTTCAATTTTTGTTCTATATAACATGGCTTGCCATGCCAACCCAGGTGCAGGAAAACAATTAATCGGATCAATGCAAAAAGCATTTAAACATGTCTTTCTAAAATTCTCCAACACATCTGCTGTGAGAATTACATCACATTTTAAATATAGATCGTGGTAGTCCCCTAAATTTTCACATTTAAACACACGCCAAATCAGTTTTGCATATTGATAATCAGTCTCGGAAATTTGTGTTTTATTCAATTTGCTATTAAATGCCTCTCTTTCAGGAAATTCAATTTCATTAAATGTATCTAAATTTATTATGTAATCATAATAGTAAATTCCCTTACGAAGAATTAAAGGGAACTTATCATCAGAAAAATGTTGCTTTATATAGACAAATTGCTCAGGTTTTAATTTCGACACCAAATTTCCGAGACTGTACGGCAGGAATTTAAATAAGTCTACAAAACGTAACTCGATAGGTCTACCATTAAAATTAAAGTGCTTAGAGAATGTGATGTATTTCTCAGTGCTTTCAGCAATTACAGAAATATTGCCAGGGGTGCAACTTAATTCTTTCACAAATAAATGTGCATCATACCCAGACAAATTATGGAAGAAGACAGGGATAAAATTACTTTGACGTTTGTAAATTGCAATTGTTGCACACCGTGGCAATATATTGACCAGTTAAATGGTTATGATGTTTAACTTTTCTATTGTTACTCGTATATTTACTATCGCAAACAGAGCATTCAGTGGATAGATTAAACTCCTGTAACTGAGAACTATTTAATGGTATTAATGGTTTTTGTTGATCTAATATGTTTATGATTTTTCTTAATTCATTCTCCATAGCAGACAAACTTCATCGATACATTTTCTCCTCGATAAATAACTAAATCTGATTTCACATAGTTGTTACTCCAACATACAATATAACCAAAACTGCATGGTATATGTTGCTGAATTTGTATTGTATGAGATCCACTTTATTTATTTATAGGTTTTAATAAACTTTCAAAATCTGCAACTATTATCACATTATTCTGTAATAACAATTTCAAATTTCGAAATTTTAAAACTTCTCCTTCTTTCGGCATTTTAATTTTGGTTGGAGTGTGTTCTTTACATAATTTCTCATGTTCATCTAATTTTGATTTGTTATAAAAAGATACTAAACATCGTCTACAAATAAATGTTTGATGACTACCTAACTGATGTCTAACTAAACCATTTAAATTTGTAATTAAACAATAATGAGAGTTTAAATATAATAAATCAATATGTTTAAATACACTTGTGTTTTCGCTTATACGTAACTGAAAAATTGTTTCATTATCATAATCAATGCCATATATATTAATAGAAATTTGTTCCTTAGTAAATACGGAATTATACATATGTTCAAATTTGCTTATGTGTTCTACTTCGACGGGGAATTTTATATTCGTTTTTTCAAATAACGGTAATAAAGTATTAATATATTGTATGTAATTATTCATACGATGTGGATTATCTTTTGCGGGATGCAACGCAGCTAGAATACTATACATAAAACATCTATTATCGTTATTTTCAATATTTATAACACATTTTGTGGATAAAATCCATTGAGGCAATTTTACGTAAGTTCATGAATCTTCAATAACGCATTAAGATTTTTTATAAGACAATAATGACTGTTGCAATTTTCTTCACAATACAGTAAATCTATACGTTTAAATACAGATGTGTTTTCGCTTATACGTAACGGAAAAATTGTTTCATTATCATAATCAATGCCATATATATTAATAGAAATTTGTTCCTTAGTAAATACGGAATTATACATATGTTCAAATTTGCTTATGTGTTCTACTTCGACGGGGAATTTTATATTCGTTTTTTCAAATAACGGTAATAAAGTATTAATATATTGTATGTAATTATTCACACGATGTGGATTATCTTTTGCGGGATGCAACGCAGCTAGAATACTATACATAAAACATCTATTATTGTTATTTTCAATATTTATAACACATTTTGTGGATAAAATCCATTGAGGCAATTTTACGTAAGTTTTCTCTTTATGAATCTTCAATAACGCATTAAGATTTTTTATAAGACAATAATGACTGTTGCAATTTTCTTCACAATACAGTAAATCTATACGTTTATCTACACATGTGTTTTCGCTTATACGTAACGGAAAAATTGTTTCATTATCATAATCAATGCCATATATATTAATAGAAATTTGTTCCTTAGTAAATACGGAATTATACATATGTTCAAATTTGCTTATGTGTTCTACTTCAACTGGGAATTTTATATTTGTTTTTTTCAAATAACGGTAATAAAGTATTAATATATTGTATGTAATTATTCACACGATTTGGTTGTTCTTTTGCGGGATGCAACGCAGCTAGAATACTATACATAAAACATCTATTATCGTTATTTTGAATATTTATAACACATTTCTTTTTGGATAAAACCCATTGAGGTAATTTTATAAATGATGAAGCTGACAGAGGATCATATTTACTAATTTTAATTTCTAAGTGATGGTTTGGTTCAGAACATAAAGACCACCCTGATTTCTTATTTGCTCTATTTTCTTGTTCAACTAAAATTTTATTAAATAGTTTTTCAATTATAGAATTCACATCTGTACTCGGTAAAATAATTTCGTTACCACTATTTACAAAGAATCTACATGTTTCTAAATCTACTACAAAAGTTGTAGCCAAAGAAAAATTTACTTTAAACGATGTATTAGTTTGTTCTTGTTTTAATATATCTAAACAGTCTTTTCTTTTATTATTTAAAAAACATCCACTATCCTCATTTAAAACAGTATCACATTTTAAAATGATTTTTTTTAAAATTATTATTAAATAGAATATCAGTTGGTGAATTGATAGTATTTGATTTAACCTTTTTTGTTGCCTTTTTTTTTAAATAACTCAGTGTTACTATAATAATTCTGAAGTGAGTTTTTATAATTGATATTATTATTATAAAATGTCTTACCTAAAAAAGAAAACAAAACCACACTAATAATATAAACACACACACAAAAAAGATCTGAACTTTACACTTCAAACACCAAACAGGAAGTGATTACAAAAAAAAACATCTCGGTCAGTCTTTTATACCTGTGTGATCGCATTACGTCATATTGCGCAATAGGTATGAGTCACGGTCGGGGATTCCCCTCTTTTTTTAATCCTATCGTTGAATGACAAGTTATACCTTTGTAATTGATTGCATTACGTTCAGGGATTCCTTTTTTTCAATCCTATCGTTGAATGACAAGTTATTGTCCGTTGAAGAGAAAACTAGCTCAATGTTTTAAAATCCGGATGAATGACGTAATGAGAATTATCCACATATGGCGGAAGTTATTATGTAACTGATAACAAAACACGGAAGTTCGCATTCCTCTGCAATCTTTAAATATAGGTTAGAATAATCTTTGCTATAGGGTTCGAATGTATTATCTGTTATGTTCAAATAAGGGTTGAAAAATGAGAACGAGTACACCCCCCGTAGTCTTATGTCTGCTATGTGTTGTTGAAAAATGAGCCATAATCTTTTACTAGTTGTGTTATGTTATGTAGTCTGATGCTAAGGGGTTGAAAACGAATACACCCCTATTCTCTGCTATGTTCATTATGTTCAAATAGGGGTGGAATACACCCCCGTAGTCTTATGTATTAGGGTTGGAAAATAAGTCATACTCTTTTACTAGTTCTGCTATGTTCAAATAAGGGTTGAAAGGGAACGAGTCCACCCCTGCTATGGTTCGTAGTCTCTGTCTGATGTGCTATGTTGAAATAGGGGTTGGAAAATATGCTCATAAAAGGGAATAAATTCACTCCTAAAATGGAGGTTGTTGTGTTTATTATCTGCTCTACAATGTGTTCGTAACTGCTATGTTACATAGTCTTATGCTAAGGGGTTGAAAACGAATACACCTCTGCTATGTGTTCGTAGCGGTTGGAATGAATACAACCCTAAATAGTTGTGTGTTCGTACCCCTTTGCTATGTTGAAAAAATGCTCATAAAAGAGAACGAGTATACCCTTGTTATGCTATGTGTTAATAGGAGTTGGAAAATATGCTCATAAAAGGGAACGAGTTCACCCCTTAAAATGTGGTCATAAAAGAGAACGAATACACCCCCCTAAAAATGTTCATAAAAGGAAATAAATTCACCCCTAAAATGGAGGTCGTAAAAGACCGTGGGCTCACGGTGTAAGGTGCTCAATTTCCCAGGGGCTCGTGAGTTGTCCTCATATGGCCTCATATGTTCCAGATCGATCCATTTTCTACTACTCTCTATTTTTAGGAGTATTAATTTTCATATGAAAGTTTATAATATTCCAAATCTTTTTTTATAGGAAAAATATTTAATCCATTAATAAGAAAATATACAGAATCAAAGCCATGGAAAGTGGTCAGTTCAAATCTATTGTAAAAAAGTTTCGATTGAGTTGAGTTGATTTTGAGTTTAACGTCCCTTCCAGCGGCGAGGCTATATGAGATGGGACCTACTGATTAATGTGGAATCCGAACCACATGAGCTTCCGCCGGGAATTGAACCAAGGCCTCCAACGCCAAGGGCGCGTACGCTAATCACTTAGCCACGGAGGAGCTCTGGAGAAAGTTTTAGTGAGGAAGCCATCAAACAATCATGTATTTCACTTTAGAAATTAATGTAATTCTTTCGTTGACAGTGATATTAAAATTGTTTTGGTATCACCTTGAAGCTCTTAAAACGCCCTATAAACACAATCTCAAAATATGTAATAGATATTTACACTTTAAGATTAAAACAATTAATGAGAAAGTCCTTTTCTTTTATTTTCTATTAATATACGGACATGTTACCGGTATAAATAAAATACTCCTTTTTCTACATTGTGCACTCAATTCTCTTGAAGTTGGCACAAAAATTATGTTTCTATCTTTACTCTGTGAAAAGTTATATTCGTTCAAAGATTACGCTACAAATTTTGACAGAGACCAAACTGATAACATCGTATCTCCTAAACTCGCAAAAGATTCTTTGGGACCTTCTGTGAGTAACTCCTAGTAAATACAGGGTGAGCACAGAAACCTTCCCAGGTTTCAAATTAGTGTAAATTTAATATGCGAAGGAATATTTCGCTGAAATTTTGAACAGTGATATACAAACTCAAAAAGTTTTTATAGCAATAATTGAAATCACAAACACTCGATGTGCGCGCCACCTGTAACGCGGGAAATATCGAGGCGGTAATCTAGCTTCAACCACACGTTGTGAAGCATATCCGGTGTGATGGAGTTGACAGCATCACTGATGCGTTCTTGGAGATCGTTCAGAGTTGCGGATAGTGGAGGTGCATACACTTTGTCCTTCACAAATCCCCACAGAAAGAAGTCACAAACAGTGAGGTCAGGTGATCTTGGAGGCCACTTGCAAAGAACTTGATCATTGACTCCAGAGCGCCCTATCCATCGGTTTGGGACGTTCTCGTTTAGGAACCTGCGTACAGCACGATGCCAGTGTGGTGGCGCTCCATCTTGTTGTAGAACGAAGTCATTTATCTCTGCATTACTAAGTTGGGGAATCAACCAGTTACGTAGCAATGCTAAGAAACTTTCACCTGTAATTGTTTGTTCCTGAAAGAAGAACGGACCGTGCACCCGACGCTCTGGTACTGCACAAAAAACATTGATTTTCGGTGAGTCACGTTCTTCTTTCCCACTTTGTTGTAAGAGAATGATTTCTTTACAACTGCTCAAAGATGCCTTAAACCCCACCTCGAAGTGCCAACCGTAACCCCATGGAGAATCTTTGGTATGAACTGCAATGTAAGGTAAACAAGGTCAACGAGTTACGATGAAAGATGGGACGATATTTCCCCACATTATACCAAGAAAATTGTAACAAACATACCGAAACGCTTAAAGGAATTTATAAATCGTCATGGGTTTGTTACTAAAAACTGTGTTAATTTCCAGGGAGGAAATAACTGTAGAGGATATTTGTTTTCATTCTATCCGAAAATTAAAGAGATAAGTAAATACAGGGTGACACACAAGCAAATTTAATTTATTATAATGTTATTATGTTATATTTTATATTCATTGAATTATTATTTTTGTGTGTTGCATCATCATCATCATCATCATCATCATAGGTATTTTGCCATTATTTTTGTGTTGCAAATAACTATTTAAATTTTAAAGCAAATAAAATATTGTTTTTCTTTTAATAAAATAATATTTTCCCGGTATTTTAAAAAAAGTAATTCACATTGTCTAAATATTAATGTGAATCTCCGTATATGCTTAGTTAGTGTTAACATACATTCTGTTTTGACCCAGACACTCCTGCTTTGAAGATGCTTGTTATGGTGTTCCGACAGTTTACACTTTGTTATTGTTTTCAGTCATGATAAACTTGTAATTTTTTTTTTCTGTATCCTCCTCATTGCGGTATTCTAAAATATTATTTTTGATGTTTCATACGTTCACGTTAACAATTACATATGTAATCTTAATTCATTACAAATTATAGCACGCTACGTCACGGCATATAGTTCATACATAATCTTGGATGTAAGTCGTGTGTTTCTTTCTCAAATGCATCCGACAAGAATCAAGAAAGAACGGTTTTTGTGGTTAGGTATTTTCTGCTGTTGGGGGGAGTGAAAGTAAATCTCCCAACAAAGTGTGCCGGTTTGGAACATCTACCTCATAATCATCTCTTCCAATTTTGAATAACGTAAATCCAGTGAACCTATGTATAATCACTTAGAATAGAATGTATTATATATTATCAAGAGACCGATAAAACATGAGCACTTTTATTCCAAAACTAAACTGAGGGTCTATATCAAATCGTTCTTGTTTGTGAAATTATTATATTATCACTTTGCATAAAAAGAAAAATTTGAGATAAGAATTTTACGTACCATATAGAATAATAGCATACTTTTCCGTGTAATAATTTCGTTATTAAATATAAATTTTATTTGTTTCAATCTCCATATTTTAATAATAAAAAAGTATGAAATTAAGATTGTGAATTTATTAATACAGATTATCATTCTTTTGCAAAGAAAAAAATTTAAAAAATCAATATTTGTATATTACTCTATACTTATTACTAGTTAAAGTAACAAAAACTAACCTTAGATGGAAGCACATTTTTGTTCTTAAATTTACTCGCCATACTGAAATTATTGTTTGAAAATGAATATTTGTTTACATTTAGTCAACGTAACTATTTAGAACAATAAAATGAAATTTAAAAGTTGAAGAGAGGCAGATACGTGTTTCTATTTACGAAATGTTAATTAAACATTCTGCTTGAAGATTTGTACTCATCATTATAGTGGACTTACACGGCGTCCGTCTATCGATTTCTCAAGTTGGCTCATACTTGAGCTCAGGTATGAGTGTGTCATTGCTATTGCTTAGGCGATAGGAATGGCTTAACAACTGAAATACGTAATTTTTGGAAAGAGGCACTAATCTTGTGCCTCTATTTAAATAAACAAATGAGAGATTTGGCTTATGCTTCATTTGATTTGAATGTTCATATATTTACATACCTTCCTATATTTTGTCTATTTGCTCTTTTTAACTTTCGCTCTTTCAGAAGTTTCATTTTAAAAAATTGTAATTCTCTTTTCTATGATAATAT
Organism: Thermobia domestica; assembly: GCF_964235325.1. NCBI lineage: Eukaryota > Metazoa > Arthropoda > Insecta > Zygentoma > Lepismatidae > Thermobia > Thermobia domestica. The sequence continues at coordinate 72,322,803 of NC_137468.1, forward strand.
TTATAAATCAATGCCAAATGTGGCCATGTAGATCCGTATACCATTGGAACTACCGGAAACAAAGAATGCAGAAAGAATTGGCGAAAACATGTCATGCTCAACCCATCTCCAGAATATATTGATATAGATAATAGAAATGTGTCCTCTTTAGTTGACATTGTAAAATACAGAGTTTCAGTCTGTCTTATTTGTGTATCGAAATGTAAATCATCCCAATTTACATACGAATATTTAAACTTTTGGTTAATTTTATAAAATTATGGGAACAGAGTATTTATATACTATATATCAGATTTTATTAATATTTGTGTGATAGGTTCTGTTACATACGACTGCAACTATTGATTACTGAATGTTTGTATCTCTATATCTTTTAAATATATCCCTATATCATGTTGTGGTTTTTGTACAGGTTTATTTTTGGTGCACCACTAGAAACAATTGTCGAAAAATTATAATTCTTACACTAAAGTCTTTCTTATTGTACTCTAAAACGTTTCCACTGGGTGACATGATAATATCTTACGTTGTATAGATAAAATTCAAGAGGGCCACAAGAAGCAATTGTTAAAAAAATTACAATTCTTTTACAATTTGCATATATATACTCCAGACATGTAGCATAAAAACTAGTGAAAAACACAAACCATCCTGTGCTAGATGGCCACAAAAGCACGAATGCTATCTAACCGAGTCAAGGCAGGGCGAAGCTGGTGGGCCCGCGCGGTGGAAGCTGGTGGATTCTTTGTGCTAAGTAAAGTATTTAAAAGTAAGTTCAGTAATTCCATACGTAAAACATATACTGCATACATAAGTATGTAATTGCAAGTTCTTGTCATACTTCCTGTAATATTTTTGCCTTACATCACAATTCAAAGAATTCTTTCAGTGAAAAATCGCTGGAGGTCACAAAGGCGGTAGCTGGAAACGGGATGAAGCTGTTTTTTCCGCCACTGTAGATGTGAAATGTAGAACTCTGAAGCCATCATTGCTTTAGCACTATGCAAATTAGTCACATACTGTGTTCTCTATCTTCTAGAGCTCTTTCCGTTAGCATATTAGTCATAGTTTACCATTTGCAGGAGTGGATATACATCATTAAAAAATAAATAGGTTTTTCAAGTATTGTTTTAGTACAGAATCTCCATGAAGTCTGGTTCCGTGAATTCCACTCGCGATTCCGCTAAAACAACACTCAAACAGAGAGAATGGTATCGAGTTATTTCCTCACACATTAAATATGGGATATTTTCTCAATTACCTTATCTTCCTATGGGTCATAAACTGGGAATGCATGATGGTATAGGAATCTTGTCTACCGTCCAGAATGGAAAGGGGGGAGGGGGAGTGATCTTCGATATGATAAAATAAATGCAATATTACCACAATTTAGATACTTTTAGTATGAAATTTTAAGCATGAAGTTTTATCACTAATCATTTACGTCAAAGAAGCGGTACATTTCGTAATTACGCACATAAGCTTTCAATTTAGGATTCAATCATAACTGTTACGTTCTCAATATCCTATTTTTTATTACGATGGCAAAATTCTGTATCTGAGCCATTCAAGATGAAAGATGGATTTCTTTAAATACTTAAGACTCATGAAAAAGAGATTAAATAATTACAGGCAATATTGTATTAAAAAGTAAATTGTCTTTTGTAGGCACAATTGCTTCAGAAAATCACATTAATTTCTTAGGTTGTTGATTTGGAGTTGTATTACATAATATTTAGAGTAAAAGTCAATATATGGATAAACTTATGTCTTTGTATACGACATAGTGTTACAGCTACAAAATATTATTAGACAACTAGAAATATAAATTTGATGTTTAAAATGATTACTCCAAAAATACTTTTTAAAAAAATGGACAACCGAGCACTCCAATTTAAAAAAAAAGAAAAAGAAAAGGAAGTAATATAATGTACCATACTGTTATTTTAGAAATCTTAATAAATGGATTTTCTTCCCATTATAGCCTAGACTTTCCCGAAAATGGCACTAAAGTACGAATTTAGTCTTTAAAGTACGAATTTAGTCTTTTAAATCTTCAAGAAATTTAGAAAAATTTAATTGAAATTATTTTGTAAGTAACATAGTGCATTCAGGAATATATGAAATAATTTGTGACTCTCAACAAACATACATAGGTGTGAAAAAAGAAAGAGTCACCAGAAGAAGAAAACATGTTAGGGACGCCAAGGATGAAGAAATCAGTTGTTTGCGGGTTATTGAAGCATTTAAATGAGTCGAAACACACCATTGAGAAAGTAAACCTACAGCATAAAATCCTGTCATTCCTTGAGAGAATAGTCTACAAATTCTAGTTCGTCAGAGCTAAGAAACCAAATTTTAACTTAGATAAAGTTAGGCTTGACAAAGAATGCGACAATATTATAAGACTATGATCATCATACAAATAAAATTAAGCCCTGGAGATTTATTGAAAATAGGTTTTTGTATAAAAAAAAAAGCCTAACTCATCAACAGTTTTGCATAGTGTCTAATAGTCTTTACACAGTAAAAAATTCTGGTAGTTGAGAACAATGGGTATCAAAACAATAAAACTGCAAGTATATATTTCTTGTGTTTGTAGTGACGGTTATAAACAATATGCAACGAACTATACTTCAGAATTTTATTGAAATTAAACTCATGTCTGACAATTAATCAACAAGTATAGCAATCGTATCTAATAAGCTTGATACATCAAGAAATTATGGTGCCTGGCAAACATTTGATATAAAAGACAAAATTACAGGCACATTTTGCTTGTGTTTGTAGTGACAATAAGCAATATATTTTTTTTTAATATATTTTAAACAATTTTTAATACAACATAAGGAAGAAGTACTTACATGCATAAGTAAGCTAAGACTTTCAGCAATAACATAGACGGACGAAATATTAGTGAACTAAACAATTCATGTAATAGGAAGGTAAATAACTTGTATTTCAGTATTTGACAATGGAGAACGTATCAAAAATACAGACTATTTTATTAAGTCTGGCAAACTCAAATTAGCTCGGAAGCAAATCCTCGAGGCATTTGGGAGGCAATGCAGCAAATATCGCTTTCTTCATTGAAATAAGCGATTTTCTGTCGAAGTTAAATGAAATTGTATAATCATTTTGTAATTTCGTTCCTTCTTCAGTTAACGCACACAACACCTTAGTCTTTGATGACATGTAAAGAGGTTTAGTGCAGAATGCTAAAATATCACATTCGAAGTGTGGAAGGGGGAGACAGTGGAGGGAAGACAAAGTTGCCAGATCATAATTAATCCGGTTGTTTTCTTTGTCTTCCCATACCACTAGTTTATCAGTTTTATTATTCTAAAAAGATTTAATGAGAGAAATTTTTTCATTCCTCGTCCCTAGGATTTCCTACTCTGATTTAATGATTCACAATTTCTGACAAGCTCTAAAACGGCGAAAGAACAATGTTGTTCTCGATTCAGACGGTCTAATGTAATGTAAGCCAAATAATCAGGCACTGACTAAAGTGATATAGATTATACGCTGAGAAAATTCGTTCATGGTACATCTATGAGCATAGCAAACGTTCATTCCCAGTTTCATAAGATAGTTGCATCTGAAAATGCTATATGAGAATGAGAGAACTTAGTCAATGTTGTACGCACAAATACTGTTAGTATGTATTTAAACAAAATTTGCTTTTGAATTAGATTTTCTATTCGAAATTTACATTTAAAAATCTATTACATAGGAAGGAATAAACTTTTACTCATAGATGTACATCCTTATTAAAAGAATAGGGCACTCAGCAATAGCCAACTATACAAGGTGTTTCAAAACAACACCGACAACGTTTGCGAGGTGATTCCTGACACCAAAGTAAGACAAAAAATATAGACCAACCTGGGTGCACAAATGCTTCCTTTTGGAGTTATAGGCTGATGAAAATATATAAAAAAAATGAAATTTAAAGGTCCATAGCTCCAATACTATGGGACCTATCGTAGTCGGGTCAGAACTTTATTTAGGAACTAATATGTGCCCTATCCAAATATCCACATTTCAGAATCCTGTGGTACTTCCACTACAATTTTTATAGAGGTAGTTTATGAGTGCTTCAAATTATATGCCCGTAGCTCAACTACCTCTATAATAATCGTTGCGTGAGTACCTTAGGATTCTGAAACATGTATTTTTAGAAAGCACACATATTAGTTCCTAAGTAAAATTTTGACCCGACTACGATAGGTCCAATAGTATTGGAGCTGTGGACCTTTAAACTTGGTTTTTTCATATTTTCGGCAGCCTATAACTCCGATAGGAAGCATTTGTGCACCCAGGTTGGTCTATACTTTTCGTCTTATCTTCGTGTCAGGAATCACCTCCCAAACGTTGTCGGTGTTGTTTTGAAACACCCTGTATATGTCTTTGCACCATCTCATAGATTTAGTTACAGTAAATAAAACATTGATTTGTTCTTCCTTTCTATTAACGTATTCTACACAATTACTTTCAAATTTGATGTCTTTTGTATTTTAATCTCGAAACTAATAATACATTTAAATGTAGCAGAAGTCAAAAATATAGAGAAAGAAAGATACAGTGTTTAGATTATGTTGCGAAAATGCAGGAAGGTATATAGTATGTACATAATGATTTTTACAGGGAAGAAATTAGAGAATAGAGAGATTGGTGTACTTTCGCCAATGAATGTTGCTGAAGTGAGGAAATACAAGAAAAGAGAAGACAGCTGTGGAAAGCCTTCATTCGATATACAGATATATCAAGTAGATTATAAAGTGTCACATGATACATGATAGATTTCGAAACTGTTTAAAGAAAGCAAAAATTCGGTTTGGAGCACACTATGTTCTAATTAAAGGGGAATCCAACTGAAAAATGTAATCAGGAAAGAAAATAGAACATAAAAATTAACTATTAGATGCCCTAGGAATCCTAATCGGATTGTTAAATTCATAATACAATTTCGGCAATTAATTCTATTGCCTTCGACAACTAGACCCTATTAAAGAGCTTTGGCTTCATACATATTTTTATATTATTTAATCTTTTATTCTTTAAAACAAAATTCCAAACAAAAAAAAAAACCTACTGACGCAACAGTTCTCAGGGGGACAAAGCGTGTCACACTCATGCCTTTGAGGTGATATGCAGTCAGCACATTGGCTCTCCTCACCGTTAATGCCGGAGTTCGCTACTTTTTTTCTTTCAAGTAGCTCCCCCTTTGTCCTCATGACACTTTATGGATTCCTCAATGCAAACACCATCTTATGCACATGAGTGATTATCAATCTGACCTCTGATCCAGATCTGCCACTGCTTGACTTAGCTAATCTCACAAGAAGCAGTATTCCAGTGCTAAAGAAAGTCAGCTAGCTGGCTAAAATCAGCAAGAAATTTTTGAAATGTTACTCATCATTACAAATCCTAACTTATAACTTAGCGGTACTAATATAAAATAAATCTAAGATGTCACTATTTATATATGTTACACTACATTTCAGTTAGTTTCTTCTTCCTCTTCCTCCTCTTTTCTTCTTCTGTAATATGCATCAACTTATAAATATATAAATATAAATCTGAAAAATTGTTGTTACTTATAAAATTTAAAGGGTGGATTCCAAAAGAGCCTAAGTTAAATTTTTGTCAATCTTGAGATATTGGTTCTATTAAGTTCCATTTCAGCAACTGGGTTTCATGCCAAAACTCCATAAATCAAATTAACTGTAGGCAAAAGAAACTAGCGTTGTTTTCTAAAATGTCCTTCGCCAACAATATTCTCTGAAGTTACTTTCTGACTCATGCCTAAAAACACTAATAATACTCTTGCTATAGATGATAATTCACCGTTATCTTATGAAGAGTAGGCAATTACAATTTTCTTTTATGTAGATAACTTTTCTTTCAGAGAAATAGAATGATGGAAACACACACAAAAAAAATCGTCTCCTGAAAAACTTACTTTTTGGACTTAGGGTCTTTTAGAATGAGCTCTTTAATTATGTGCGTTTTTGAATGGAGCCCATTTATAACTAAATCCAAATTCTTGTAGAGATTACCTTTATCCAAATTTAATGTTGAATGTTTTGTTCTAAGTGGCATGACTAGAATTTATTTCGATCTTCTGGTGATGTTTTCTTAATAACTTTGACTTCCTTTAAGTTCTGCACGTTTATACATCGATATTCTCGTAAGCTAGAAGCCGCATAATCCTTGACTTTTGCGTTTCTCTTATGTTCTTTTATTCTAATTTCTGATATTTCTCTTAGCTATCCCCATATAAGAACTGTCGTATTGACAAATGACCTGGTAGACGCTACCATGTACAATGTTGTACAGAAAATAACTTTTGTAATATATATATATATATATATATATATATATATATATATATATAATTGTAACTTACTAACTTAAATAAAGTGTATATGTGTTGATAATAATAATAATAAATGTGTAATAAATTATTTAATTTGGATATTTAATATAGGACCGCCAGCAGCTGTTAGGAAATATGTCCCTACAAATGCTAAAAAATATCTACTTGTTTTTTATTAATATTTATTAGTATTATTTATTATTAATATTTACTAATATTTATTATTCTTTCGAACTGTAAATCTGACTTACTATAAACCTGTCAAATTGTAATTCAGAAGATATGTTCCACGTTCGTCTTTGTATACATGAGAACCCTATTGCTATTATTATTTTGTTTAAAAAAAGAAAAAAACTAATTTCTCATAACTGAAAATACACTTACAAAGTGCAAAGAAATTATTCAACTAAATACTAAATAAAATTGTGTAGTATTTCGGTTAATCTTAATTCACAGCAAATTATATATGAACATTTTAAAAGAAAAAGAAAGTTTACAAAGAACTTCTAGTGACAACTAATATGACTTAATTCATAATTTTATTAATACTTGTCACTGTAATTGATTTTGAATAGTTGCGTAATTATCAAATTTTCTATAAAATAAATTTCACATTTTTACAAGGTTGTGCTTAGATGTTTACACGGATATTTTAAAAATATTAAATTGTAATTGTCTGTATATGCAATGTTAATATACATATCAAATCAAAAATATTATAACATACATCACTATTTTACTCTAATATTGGCCCGTATATAAATAATAATCTCGTGTACTATTTATATTCTATAATTTATATTTCATTACTTATAATTAAGCATAGATATTATCAAAACACAATCTAGCCATCATTTTCAGATATACCTATACCAGAATCAAAATATGATGGTAATCAAGTCTAAATATTCGTGGAATTTATTTTTGAAAACACCCGCAAATAATAATTCTAAATAAAACAAAATTGTCCATTAAACTGTATTTATTCCATTGATATTTATTGGCTGTGATCATTTGCAATATTATTCTACGGAACAAAACTAGTTTGAAGAATTTTGTCAATACTATAAATTTTTCGTCATTGAACTGAAAAAAATACATGTTTATTCACCAACACCCTTTCATTCTGCCCAAGATATTAATAATTTAAGTATGTATTAAATTATTGTGCAACGTTCGGAAATACAGCCATTCCACTCTGTGGAAAGAAGGACTAAATTAAAATTAGTCACGAATCATGTTCGTTGCTTTTCCATGTTCTTAAAGTTCCACTTCTGCCTAGTAAAGATAATTTGAACTGCACTATTAAAACCTCCAAACCGTTGTTAATACTAAAATAGTGTTTTAGTTTACAGTCTGCCCAAAAGTTACTAATCAGCAAACAGATGAAACAAGTTATGACACTGATGAAATCCTAGCCTATCTGATCACTATAACTTAGATGATTTTCTTCCACAATTTCATTTCAATATTGCCCCTTGGACTTTACTAACTACTGTATACTACAGATGTATAACCAGGTGTATAACCCACCTCACTTCTGCTAACAGCAGCAAAATTGCAACATACATGCGGGCAGTGGTTGTTTCAGAAAAAAAAAATGTTCCGGGAGGGCACACTTAGTATTCCGAGAAGGCACTGATGGTACTATTCTATTTATTATTATATTATAGATGTATTATATTAGTCTCCTCCGGGGGGACTCTCAGAGCTCCGAGGGGCAGTGCCCCCCCCCCCAAAAAAAAACATATTTGGAAGAAACACTGTATGCGGGAGCAGAAATTCCTTACTACTGACTCCATTTAAAATTACCATCGATGGACCTAATCTCAACCCCAGATGTTCAGAAAATCAGGGATTTAAATGCCTGTTTCCATGCCAATGTTGTATTAAAGTATATGAAAATGTAAATATACATGAAACTATGAATTAATTCGCTTTTTTAATAATTATCAATATTTCTGAGTGAATAATTGTGAAAATATTTATCACAATTAACGAAATCTAATATTTGGATTGGAACAATACTAAAATAATATAAATTCACATAATTTAGAAGAATTTCCCTAAATACATGCATTTCAATAGGTAACAAACTTGATTATAGTATCACTACAACCACTAATTAAGTACATGGTTAACTAATTGACGTAAACGAAAACTTGAAAAAAAATTAATAAACATTAATAACTAATATACGAAACTGGCAAAAAAAATATATTAATTATTCAAAAAATTAACACTATATGGAAAATTAAAAATAAGATTCCTACATAATAAACTTTAAAAAAAATTATAAATTTGCCAGCTAAATTAAGAGTCCGTGTAGAAACATACAAAGAATTATAACAGAAAGTAATTCGAGCAGCCAAAAGAATTCACAATGACAACACAATATATAAATGTAAAAATAAAATGAAAGGTGTATGAAACGTAATAAATTGACAAAGAGTGATCTAATACTTGAAATATTGCAAATAAACTACATGAATATTTCTTTTCTCGCTTCTACTACTATTACTGAAGTTTTTAATGATTATTTTCTTAACACACGATTACCATTATGTACCTCGGATTTCTCTATGGAGGTAAACACTTCGTGTAATAGACATAGCATGTATATGACTCCAGTAACTAAGGAGACGTTATTAATAAGTATTAAAATTCTTTCTAGTTTCCATTTCCCAGATATAAATAATATCCCAATCATACTTATTACCAAAAACAAAAAATCCAATTTAAATTAGTATTGAAACATCTCTGTTAATTTGTAAATATATAATTCGAATTAGGTATATTTCCTAAAAGATTAAAGATAGCAAAAAATGTATCTTTGCATAAGAAAGATAATACTCATGATGTCCAAAACTATAGGCCTTTTTCTATTCTATCTGCTTTCTCGAAGAATTTTGAATTGGTGATATATATCCTACCATAATCTGTCCTAGACTTCTCAATATGATTTTCAAATAAACAGATCAATCGATACTATTGTTCCGTAACCCATCCCAGAGGTTCCGGATTCGATTCCCTGCGATGTATCTACATAAGAAAAATTTTATTTATTTATCTTTTTTTCCTTTCAATAATTATTGTAGTCTCGAGGCTCGAAGAGCACGTTGTAATTTCTCTTTTTTTTCTGTTAATAATAAATGATGGCACAAGGCAAATGTCCTTTCCTACCCAAGCTTCTGCAAAGTTAGTTAATATTCCACTTCTGGATCCTTCATTATTTTCCTGTCTGTCCTAACTTCCCTGTAGGTTTGCATTCTCAAGGAACGCTGAAGTATTGATCTAAAGTTCCTGTTTTGGTTGTCAACAACGAAGATATAACTTGCTGAGCTGCGTGTCTTCCGTGTGTATAGTTTGATGCCGCATTTAGGCTTTTTGCTTAAATGTCGGAATTTCTACCGGGTTTGGTGCCCGCTTGTGTGGTCAATTCCCGGACACGTTTTGCGGAGGATCAAGCTGATGTTGGGCTTCATGACGTATGTGGGAGGTGCTAGTTTGAACACCATTGTCTCGCGTTCGGATTAGAAGAAGGATAGAGACGGAGTTTCAACCAAACCCCGGAAATGGAAGATGAACAAAATCAGGAGGATATGAAACAATCGGGATCTTGGCGATTAGATTTTGGAGGAGACAACACGCGCTCAAGGATCCTTTCTATCCATCGCATAATGGAAATTCATCGATTTCAAAAGGTAAATTACCGTAGAAACAATCAGGAACGCATACACCAAAAGCATCTCTAAGTTTGCTAAAGTCAAATCTTGCCTTAACCTTTTCCTTTAACATTTGCCGTGCCAAATATTTATAAATCAATTCGAATTGCGTTTTATTTCTAAAATTATAAGTACAAGCTACATCCCATAGTTATGAGAAAAGTAGTAATTTATACGTTTCACAATTTAAGATTTAAGTGTGTTTATTTGTAGAAATTTCAACGAAATAAGGACAACATTACCCTTTCTTCTAACCGAAAATTGGTAATGTTTCACTATACTATTTACCTTTGTTATAAAGATTTCTAATAATCTTGAAAAGAAAAAAATACGCGTTAAGTTTATTTCTCGATTTCTTTAAATCTCTTGATATTGTATAACATTCTGTTCTATTGGCAAAACTCTAGAAATATGGTGTTAGAGGTATAATGCATAAACGGTTTTCCTTGTACTTATTATACTATTCTAAGTTCTTTTTTTTTTTTTTTTTTTTTTTTTTTAATAATTTTCTTGGGGTGTATCTTAGTACTACTGTCTTTGCTTGCAGAAGAAGGCAATAAAGACCATTTTTAATCTATCGTCCAGAGCCCCCTGTAGAAGTGTCTTCCAGTCAAATTAAATTTTAACTGTCCTTTGTTTTTAAATATATAAAAGTAATATGTATATGTATGTTAAAAGAACTGAAAGCAATTTTATTCATGTTAATTATGTACATTCATGACACAAGACAAAAAACAACATATGCACATTATATCACAACTACTTGTACTTGAAAAAAAAAAGAAAGTGTCCATGGTATTCCATTAAGCTGTACAATAAGTTGCCAACTTACTTGCAAGATATTCAAACTATGCAAAAAAAAAAAAAAAAAAAATCAAAAAGGAGTTGTTCAAATTTCTGTGTAATAAAAGGTATTAACCTTGTTAATTAATATTTAAATGATACTGTAAAATTAATCTAACCAATTATACTTAAATATCTCAATATTATATGACAATACCTATGTTTGAACGATAATGGAGGAAAATAAGAATTAATAAATGAATAAATGCTTCTCAATGTTCGTGGGTGGAAAAAAGTTACATGGTGAAGAATTTAAAGATAAAAAAAAAAAGGCAAAAGGAATCATTAGGAACTTCAAAGTTGAGAAGAAACACATATAATAATTATCTAGTGGTAGGAGCATGTCAAACTTTACACGAATTACTACCTAACGGTATGATATATTCAAAGGCACAGAACTTAAAGCCTAGGGTTACAGAAGAAATCTAGAGGAAAATGATGGAAAGAAATATATAAAATTAAGTTACACTAAGAAAAGATAAAGAATGTATAGAAAGTTAAACAGTGAGTTAAGTAGAGGAACTGAAAATGTTAAGGAAGCATGCAATAAACATAAAAATTATAAGAGAGAAGTAAAAATGGAGGGAAAATTTAAATAGGCAAGACAATTAAAATGAAATTGGTAAGTGCAACAGAGAACAACAATGGTAAGTTTGAAAAGGTCTTTTGAGAACGAAAGTAACTTCTAAGTAGATAAAAGGAATGGACTAAGAATGTATTTTAAATATGAAAAGGAAGAAGAAATAAGTAGAGTGAGAATGACAAGAATTTACAATACTGTGACAAGAGCTGAAGAAAGTGTTTAGCGAAATGAAGGAAAATGTAACATATACACATACAAACTACACATATAGAGGTTTTTATTATTAACTAACTAAACTAACTAACTCTATAGCCTATGGAACCCGGAGGTTCAATACCGCATTCACAAAAGCTCTCCACTGACTTCTATCTTTAGCCAGCTGATTTAGTTTCTACTTTGTATTCCTATTTCTGAGAGATCCGTCTTAATATTGCCCTCCCATTTGGCCCAGGTCTTCCTAATGGTCGTTTTCCGATTGGTCTTCCCGTTAAAACTTTGAAAGCGTTCCTACTTTCTTCCATCCTGGCTACATGAATTGCCCACCTGAGCCTCCTAGATTTGATGACTCTAACAATGTTTGGTGATAGGTATAAATTATATAGTTCCTCGTTATGAAGTTTCTGCCATTCCCCATTCCTGTTCCTCTTGGATCCTAATATTCGTCTCAGGATCTTGTTCTCAAATATTTTCAGTCTACGTTTTTCCTTCAGAGTAACCGATCATGTTTCGCAAAGATTTTGAACTGATTAATAACATGAATTCCATGCTTCTAGTCGACATTTAATTTCTTCATGCATATGGTTTTCGTCTGTTAATATTGATCCTGGATATTTGAAAGTATCCACTTTATGAAAAGTATTATTTGATATTTTAACTCGTCTATGATTTGCCGTACTACGATCCCAACGAACTTCAATGTATTTAGTTTCCTCTGCATTTACTTCTAAATCCATGTCCCTGCAAGCGTTTAATAAGGGTTTTAATATTTTTTCTTTTAATTTTTGAAATAAAGAAAAAGAAATGTTTTGAATTTTTAATCAAGTATACAAATCAAAGAGAGATCCCGAAAGGTTTCTTTAGAGAAAATTAAGTTTCATTAACTAAGAAATCGAATACAGAAAGATACGGAGACCATAAAACTAACAGTTTCATATTATGCAGGGTAAAATATTCTTTTTTGAGTATGAAAGAGAACATTATACGTATCAACAAATGAGAAAGTTGAAACTTAAAATGAAATCAAATCTTTAGTTTAATATCACTTGATTATATATACCTTACCACACAGCTCTACAGCCCGGTATGGGACTTGGCTTCTTCCACCAGTTGCCTCCATCTTTTCCTGTCTCTGGTTGTCTGTTTCCAGTTAACCACTTTCAACATCCGGAGATCCTCTTACACGTTATCTATCCATCTCTGTTTGGGTCTCCCTTTTCTTCTGCTAGAAAAGATCTTCTCATTCATGATCCTTTTGGGAAGGCGATTTCTTCCATACGTTCCATGTGACCCACCCATCTCAGTCTTTGTGCTTTATGTACCGGACTATGTCTTTATTTCCCAGAATTTGTTCTATTTCTCTATTGGAGCGTATCCTCCATTCCTCTCCAGTTTTAACAGGGCCTAAATCTTCCTTATTACTTTTCTTTCGAATACGCGTAGGTTATTTTCGTTTTCTTTGATGAGTGTTCTCACTGTTGAACCATATGTTACTAACTCGGTTACATATACTCTCTAGAATAAAGAGAACGAATGATTACCGAAAGTGAATGAGTATGGAAAATTTGGAACAATGAAGTGTGTTAACGGGAGAGCCCTCAAGTAAACCCGCAGGCACAATGTTGCTCATAATAAATTCATATGGTTGATTGAATTAGAAACCCCATCGTGAGCGACCCACCATGACCAAGCTCCAAAGAGGTGGTCGAACGGTCTTGATTTAAGAGCGAGAAAAGTATTGGAGATGTAATTAGCTAGTATCGACTAATAGGTGAAGACTTTTAAACAAACTGAGGGAAATGTGGGTATAAAGTTTCTTGGTTCAGACAAATGATCGCTAAAAAATGTTTTTAAGTAAAAAAAATTAAAGACTGCAGAAACGTGCATATGAGTTAATAAATAAGAATCAAAACAGAAAAAAAAAGTAACAGGATATAGTTTAATTGGAAGAGATATTCGACAAGGATATTCAGTCCTCTTACCGACAATATTCATCATCTATTTACAAAAACATGAAAGAAGGGTTTGAGTAGGATACTTTATTTTGGTCTGAGGTACATAGGTCAGTATATTTTCCTTGCAAAATATATTACTGTCATTTCCGAATCCAAATCTAAAACTAGCATGATCATGAAACTGTTAAACTTTACATACTATAATGTCATTTTAATTGTTGTCATGTTCCTCACAGAAATGCAGGTATGGTTTTTATATTCTTAAGTTTGAAACTTCAATTCAGTTATTAAAAAAACAATGTTTTACCCTTTAAACTACCCAATATTGAAGTGTACAGCTCTTAATTATTGCTGGAAATAAAACTTGAAATAATAAATATAGGGCTTGTTTATAATAATTAAACTAACAATTAGATAGGCAGTTAGTTTTTCAATAATAATTATATATTATTTAATTATGTTTTAAAAATTACCCTTAACTAGACACTTAGATACAGTGTGAGAAAAAAAAAATATTAATATCGAGATACAGTGTGAGGAAAAATTATTAATATCGGGGTGATAAAATGAGGTCCAACAAGACACAGAGGTATGAAGTAGATAATTGATATTGAGAGGGGGATAAAATGAGACTCAATAGAACACAACACCCTCTCCAACGCTCACACATATAATTATTTTACAACAATATGTATATGTTTCCTAAGATGAGTATATCTAACTCTCTGAATAGTTTTTGAGTATAGGATTGAAAGTATATGCACAATTAAGACGTTTACAGAATCTTACATTGTATATGTATAATATAAGACATGACTTTGTTACACGTAGTTAGTATAATGTCGTCATCCAAGTTCGTCCACAATGACTAACTGAAAGTATGAAGATACGATTGCTAGTGACAATAAAATAGTTATACTGGGCGACGTGAAAACAGGTAAAAAGAATGAGTATATTGTGGTAGCTGTGAGTATAAAATTAGATGAAATAGTTTACATCTTTCATCTTGCACTTCAGAATACAGCTTAGAAGAGTAACCACCACCAAACGCCATAGTTCGTTTAAGAACGTCAAGACAAAATTAGTCACTACTTATACAAAAATCATTTGTAGAATTATATACTAGCTTTAAAATTCATCTAACACACTATATTTCACAATAATTGTAAATTACTTGTATTTACAACTCAGTAACATATATAAGTCGTACATGGTGTCTTGATTCGTTATCTCCTGTGTTCTATATATCAACATTTATATACTGACTAAACTCGTTCTTCGCTAACCAAATCAATGTCATGACAACGGATAAATAAACATTTCTACCTAACAATTAAAAATAAACATTATAAAATCAACATTTTTATGACATTAAATATATTTCCTTCCTTTTTCTTCTACTATGTAAGTAGTGCAAGTTAATATAGCACTTTCTGCCCAAAATGATAAAGTAAACAAAGTAAATACACGTTATCGTTATATGCTACCTGATTATTAATACATGAAAGAACAAAAAAAAAAAATAAATAAAAAATAAAATAAAATAAAAAAGTGAAATCTGACAGTATATTCATTTTGTTTTTTTAATAATCAAACATGCTTTAAGGAAATAGAGTAGAACAAGTATCCCGGAAGAGATGCTTCAGTTGCTTTATTTGAGGAGGATCAAAATGTGATTGAGGAGGGGAAGAATCCACTTCATCACCCCTGTAATTTACACTCTACTCAGATAATCAAAATCATTTTCAAGGTACAAACTGTATGTCAAAAATGTTGTTATACACCTTATTCTTTTGGGTTGGTCTAATAATCACCGTTAATCTGAACACATTTTTTGTGGTCTGTATACTGTATTCACTTGGAGAAAACACACTGAAAATCATCAGGAGTCAGTTTTGCTAGTTCTTAATGCATTGCTATAATCGCGTGTTGACAATCCTTGTAACATTTTCCACGCAAGTTCACTTCATTCAAATTTTATGTTGTTATGTTATTAATGAAAGGAGAGAACAACTGATTTAAACTTATTTTTACATAGCAAATCCTCTCTAGTTGCGAATCCAATAACATACAAAGTGTGAAAAAGTGATTGGCTGGGCCGCGATTCTTATTCGGGATCTCCAGCATATCTTGCTAATGCGTTAATTACTACGCCACCCAGAGCAGCCAAACACCCTCTCACTTCTGTAGTCGGTGCTCTCCATTCAGACCGCATGGCTTGCACCATAGCCTAGCCACTGTTATTGGACAATCCAGTGTCCATATATTGAGAACACCTTTAGACGGTTGTGATTTCATATAGTAATAAAAGGACGAAACAACCGATTTAAACTTATTTTACGTAGCAAATCCTCTCTAGTTGCGGATTCAATAACATACAAAGAGTGGAAAAGAGATTTACTAGACCGGACTCGAACCCGGTATCTCCGTAATACCGTGCCGATGCGTAGTCCGCTTCCTAGAACAGCCAAACACCCTCTCACTCCTGTAGTCGGTGCTCTGAACTCGGACCACATGGCTTGTACCACAGCCTAACTGCTATGCTTGGACAATCCGTGTAGTCTGAGTGGAGAGCACCGACTACAGGGTGTTTAGCTACTCTGGAGAGCGGACTGGGTGGAGTAGTAATTAACGCATCGGAGATCTCAGATTCGAATCCAGGTCCAGTCAATCACTTTTTCACTCTCTGTATGTTTATGTTGTTATGTTGATTTCTCTCAACGTATAGGTTACACTAAGAAAAATGTAATTTTATTTTCATGAGTGGATAACTCATAATGGCTCAAATGCCTTATATTGACCAGAAACTACAATACTGCTTGTTCCCAAATATTTTGTTTATCAATTTTGTTTTAGAAATCCTTGTACTATGTTTTCCTTTCCAAATTGACTGTCGAATCTAAGTTAAATAAATAAAATATTTAAAAACTTTGCATAACTTCTGTGTAAATAAATTGTAATGAGCATTTTTTTTAATCCTTTCTGATACATATTATTTACAGAATGGACGCATGAATTGGATATGTCACAATACACAGAACTCAAATTCAGTACATAAATATAGGTTACTTAAATCTTCTATACAATTTTGATTTAAAAAAATAGACATACAGATTAAATTTTTTATTACTGTAATGTGGATATAAAAGATTATTCTTGTGAATTAACTTACATATTATTACATTATAATTTTTAGTATTCATAGCTAAAAATAAATGTTTATGATCTAATATTATTATTGATCTTACAAGTTACGAACGTGAAAGATATTTGAATAGACTGAATAGAAACAGTGCTCAAGTAGATAGCACTTAACTGACCTACGTAAACTTGTTGTTTTTCACTTCTTAGTTTTAATAGAAGCAGGAAGTCTGACATAAAAACTTTCTACCATAGAAACATGAAGCAACTATATGAAGATTCCGCGCATGTCTCGTATTATGTAAGTTAATGTCTAAATTTAACCTGAAGTTACTTGCAGTTATGTGTACGAGTATATCTTTCCCTACAAAGTTTATGAGCTCATAGATATTTAGGTGTATAGGCAGATAACAGGTAAGATATTAAACACTGACGACGCCAGAGCGGGGGTAAAGAGAGCAGACGCATCCCTGATAACGTCTCCCCCCTCAACTGACCTTCAGATATGTTGTATTATACTGTAGGTCAAGTAATATCGAACTATCCTTTTCGGTATACAAAAGAATAGTTATGATCCAAAATTTTCTCTGTACTTCCGTTTGCCTCCTCCCCCTCTCCCAGAGAATTAAAGCTAATGTCATCGCTGATTTCAAGCTATTTGAATATATGTTTACAAGAAGTTCGAAGTTTGTTTCCCGTCATAAACCTTAAAGTTCTCATCTGGAAAACAAATATGTAGTTTATTACTGCACTATATCCCAGAAAATACCACCATATTTTAATTTCGAGCGAAAAGTCCAAACTAAGCCGAACATGTTGACTTACATTACCTCTTATATCCTTTAATGTGATAATAAATAATGTAATAATAATAGGTGATATATAATATGTCTCATTAAACCTTTAACATTGATTTTAATGTTTTTGAATAATTTTATATACTACAACTAATGCAATCTTTCAAAAGTGACCTCTAAGTACATATTCTTTTAGACGCAAACAGAACTAAACATATTTCTAGATGAATTAAAAGGAAACAGGACGAATCATTTTATATCCAATCAGTGGAAATCAAGCTAAAATATGTAAAAATGAAATATCATTATATAATTTAATCAGCGACTAAAGATGTGTTAATTAGATAAAAAAAAAAAAAAAGGAAGATGTTGCCATAGACAAAAATCACATGCTGAAATAAAATTCATAAGCACAAAAGACTTAACTTTCTCTTAATTTGTAATGCTTCCTATCGTAGCATATTTGACTTACTAATACAAGTTCCTTGTAATAAGCGGCTTATTGTAAGATTCCTTTCTGTTATCTGACTGTATATAAAATTCATAGTAACCGCCATATTAAAAAAAAAATAGTATATGAAAATATCGTCATACATACATGGAGACATTTTCAAGGAAAACAGTGGTTATAATATAGTTGCAGCAAATGATGAGCAATAAATGTACAAAATTTTTCTTGCGTGACGTCATCCTCTTTATACCCTCTAGCAATAATTTAACAAATGAAAGTCAAAACTTGTTTGTTTGTTACTTGTTCACTCTTCTTTTTTTTCTATGAAGTCATAATATGTACATGTAATTTAAAACAAGAATGAGAGGACACTTAGTAGGGATAGTGGGAATATCTAATGAATAAGTGTAAACCAAAAACAATATATTAATGCAAAAAAAAAAAAAAAAAAAAAAAAAAAAAAATCATAATGTGTATATAATATAAAATATCAATTACAAATGAATCAACATGTTTACCAATAATAATTAAAAAATAAAATAAGATAAATACCCTATACCAAAATGAACTTTTATTTTAGATATCCGATAAGTCTAATTGCTAATTACATACTGAGTTATTATGACAAAAGAAACCATGAATGAAATTTTAATGCAATCCCACTTGAAGGTGGCCTGTCAGAGAGACGATCCGTGATATTGGACATAACTAACATTGTCCCCGTGACCCAATGTTGCATCTCTACGGGCAGAAAATTTGCCTTAATTCTTACAGCAACTTTTCCATTTTGCAGAATCTGCCTTCACTAATTCAAAGTTAAGTACTGTAGGGCAGTATCCAACTGTTTAGACCAAAACGGAGAGCAAGATGAATAAGATTAAAGACAAAGAGATAATCCTTTAGAAAAATCTGAATTTTTATACTGTTCACTTCACTGTGTTAGTATGACTTTCTTTTTATTCTGGTCACGTAGGCTTGAATCCAAAATAGGACATCCGTCTTTCTATGTTAAATGTATCCCTTCCATTTCCATAAAGGCAAAATATATACTTTCTATCAAGTACAAAATAATAGAAAATATTTTTTGTTTGTTTGTTTGTTTGTTTTTATTTTTGGGACAAAGGACCCAATACATTTCAATCAAAAATTTTCTTGTACCGGTATGCCTTATATTTGGAGAACTACATATAATGTAGCCAAACCCAAACTATCAGTTAACTCTGTATGATGTGCTTATTCCGTAGAAAATATGAATACTCGATTTAGGGAACTTTGTGGCTCCTGTTCAAAAAAACTAATTATTGGCCAAGACCAATTTGTTATCCTTTTTTTGAATAAAATTCTTTTTTTAAAAAAAAATCCTACCATAATGTGAAATAACATCACAGTTGAAATGTCAGTCTTTCAGAAACGAAAATTTAACAGGAAGATCAACAATGTCTGATAGAGAGAAATTGTAAAGAAAGAATAATTTACTCTCATTCACTTACTTTCTATATAACGGATTTTGCGTCGAGAGCATTCGATCACTCTAAAATATGAAGAGATTAAATTTAGATAAAATACAAAGAGATTAAAATATACAAAAAGTCGTTAAGAGACACTAACTTTGAACTTCATTTAGACAATCGTATTTATTAATTTATTCATATACGTTTCATGATTGCTTGTCGTCATCATCGGTACGTGACTATCAAGGAGTGGGATGGATTGTGGTGAAAGAAAATGGAGAAATATTCCGAATGAAATTAAAAAAAAAAAAAAAAAAAAAAAAAAACATACAGCAAGGATAAGATCCTAAAATGGATGAAACATGTCTAGAACATGTCTAAGAACCCAAAGAGTGCACAAATCAACAAACATAAAAGGCTAGAAACAAAGAATGTATTCCTTTGGCAGGGATTTCACTCAAATTAAAGAAATTAATGGAAAAAGTGGAGTCAAAATGCGTTTTTGAAACTACAAAAAATCTTGAAAAATATTTCCTGTGTTCAAGAATTATTTTCTTAATCCTCTTTTTCTCTTTCCCTCTCTTTCTCTCTCTCTTGTCTTCCAGAGTTTACGAAATTAAGTGCACATGCAACCTTCTTACATTGGCATGACCAAGAGAAATATATCAATTAGAGTGAATGAATATTGAAAGAAAATTAAAGGGGAAGATCCAGAAGTATCCAAGTTATAAAGAGATTTACAGGAATCAGGTCACGACGTGGTAAAGGTTCAAGTTCTACACAAAAACTATCTTACATTGGTAAAACCATGTTTGAATCTTTTTTTTTTTTTTTTTTTTTTTTTTTATTTTATTTAGGATGAACTTTCCTATATCAAACTTAGACAAAGACATTATGAACAAGAATTGAGACAGCCTCATCACCAACTGAAGGAATCAATAATTTAAATTACATTAAATAAATAATACTGGTTGCTCTTTAATTAAAAAGTTTATTTGATTTTTTATTTAGCATAACAAAATCGTAACATATATTTGTTTGTCTAAAACAGGAATGCAAATAAGCAAGAAAATTTTACTAGAACATGTCTAACTTTATTGTTTTGTAGAAAATAGAAAGCGAAAGTACTATTTTATGAAGAAAAGACTTCAAAAATTTTAGTTTAATAATTAGCATTGAAGTTGATGTAAGTGCAACATTTTTTTTCAAAACTAAAAATTAATTTAATTTGTAATTTCATCAAATTATGAACACTGAAAATCGGGAAATATACAACAGGGAGTAATTCTGTTATTTCGATAATTCAAGCCAAACTAAAAACTTAGATTATAATAATTATGGGCACTTGGTTAAAATAGTGAATTCCTCATTCATGAGTTATTTAACCAAAGACATAAACAAGAGGCTACGCATTGTGAAACACTGAAGTTCTCAAATAATTTAATGCAGTAAAGTTATTTTTTCTGTTAAAATTATATATATATAGGGTGAGTTAAAAGTCCGTTATTATCCGTTATAAAATGAAAGCGAGTGTAGGTAGCCGGAATTGATAATTGTAAAGACACATTAGGCCGAGAGAGAACCTTTATGGTGCGTGTTAAGTGAACGGCCACCATCTTACTGTCTGACATTTTGAATCTCGCTAAAAAGTTTAATGGGAAAGGGGGATTAGAATTTTAAAAGAAACTAAATTGAGTAATCAGTACTGTAAAAACTTTAAAGTTAAAATTACATGAAACTCAAATTTATGTCTTATTTCCAGGTGATATACCATGCCATTAGCCAAAGCCGACCGCATTAAAACCGTCGTGATGTGGAATGGTAGAAGTGTTCGTGCTGTAATCGTCATTTCAATGAAAGACACCCTGAATACTCCAGCTTTGCATGTTGCAGTGGCACAGTTACTGACCAAGTTCGAAGAGACAAGTACAGTCGAGAACAGGTCATAATCAGATAGGCCCAGAACTTTCACTGACGAAGGCACAACTACGGCAGTGCTCGCGTCTTTTGTTAAGTCTTCACAGTGCAGCACACAACGGTTATCACTGGAATGCCACGTCAGCCAAATCTCCATTTGCAGGGAGTTACAAACGCATAAGCGGCATCTTTACAAGCTGCAGCTGCAGCAACAATTTTCTGAGGATGATCCAGATTGGAAAGTGCAATTTTGTGAGTGGGCTGTAAAACAATTACGGCAGAACCCAACTTTGTAATGTAAATTTTACACACCGATGAAGCAAATTTTCGTGTTACCGTCATTAGCACAACACTCTCTTTGTTGCTCACAAATTACATAAAAAACAAAAATAGTTGAGTGTGATCTATTTCTAGTTCCTTTACTTTAGTATTATTATGATATTTAAATCTGATATGTAATAAAATATTTTTTATATTTATTAACTAACTAACTAGCTCTATGGCCTATGGAACCCGGAGGTTCAATGCCGCGTTCACAAAAGCTCTCCACTGACTTCTATCTTTAGCCAATTGGATCCAGTTTCTACTTTGTATTCTTATTTCTGCGAGATCCATCTTAATATTGTCCTCCCATCTGCGCCTAGGTCTCCCTAATGGTTGTTTTCCGATTGGTCTTACAGTCAAGACTTTGAAAGCGTTTCTACTTTCTTCTATTCTAGCTACATGACCTGCCCACCTAAGCCTCCTAGACTTGAAGACCCTAACAACGTTTGGTGAAAGGTATAACTTATATAGTTCCTCGTTATGAAGTTTCCGCCATTCCCCATTCCCGTTCCTCTTGGGTCAGAATATTGTCTCAAAATCTTGTTCTGAAATACTTTCAGTCTATGTTCTTCCCTCAGAGTAAGCGACCATGTTTCGCAGCCATAAAGAACAACCAAAGAGCTTTATATATTTTAAGCTTCAAATTTATCGACAGAATTCGCGACGACAAGAGATTTTGAACCGAATAGTAACACAAGTTCCCTGCTTTTAGTCGACATTTAATTTCTTCGTGAATATGATTTTCGTCTGTTAATATTGATCCTAAATATTTGAAAGTATCCACTTTATCAAAAGTGTTATTTAATATTTTAATGCATCCACAATTTGCGGTATTACGGTCCCAACGCACTTCCATGTATTTAGTTTTCTCTGCATTTACTTCTAAACCCATGTCCATGAGAGCGTTTAATAAGATCTCTGCATTTCTTTCTATTGTTCTCCTATCATCCCCTATTAAATTTTATATTTATTATATTAATAAAAATTGAAGTCACTAAACTTTTGACTGTCATGTGTTTCTTATAACTACTAATAATCAGTGAAATAAAATAAAATTGATTATTCGGAGTTCGCATAATGAGAAAAGTAAATCTTATTTTTATATATTTCTTATTAGAGGAAGATGGGGTAATAAGAGAAGGGGTAATAAGAAACAAAATGTCTGGTAGGTTGGTTTATCATCAGAAAAAAGTGACAAACAATCCACAGCTTTCTGTATCCTTCTGTGTAGAAGGTTTTACAAATTCATTGCTTTTAGGCAACTTCTTTACCTTCTTTTCTGCCTTTCAAAAATTGTCTACCAAAAAGTTCAGGCATCTAAAGTCAGTCTTTTTCGTGAAGAATTTTTCTTACAACTTAGTTATAAATGTTTATTTTTTATTTTTTTTTTTTTTTTTTTCATACAGCGTTAGTGATTCTTCAAAGTGGAATTGTTCCGGTTTTTCTCTGATAAGTGAGCTTGCCAGAAATTGCGTGTCTCTTATTATCATTTTTTTTCGGGATAATAAGAGACAGTCGTTTGATCTTTCCATTTTCACTAACTGAAGATTAAAATTCCATTTGCCTCTTCCTGATGTTATTCAGGAAGTGAATAAAGTGTTTATCTTTTATAGTCCTGTAATTTTATTAGGAAATGATCAGTTCATCGTTGAAAAAAGCAGAACTTGTAAATATTAAGAGGCTTTATTCTGGTAAAAAGAGATTATGTTTGGTTTTAAAAGTTTTGGTTTAGACCTATTTTGTGTCTTAGGGGTTAAAGTTGCATTCCATTATTGTTAAAAGTATTCACACAGGCTATTTTTCATTTTGGTATAGCCAATTTAATTTTGTACAATCTACTGGGTAAGCAGTCACTGTAGCATAAAGAGTTGTTTTACAATGTACGCCATATCTTTTTAATGTTTATATGACTACAATGTGTAATTTTTTCATTCCAAAATAGTCAGAATGAGTGAGAAACTTCACAAATTATGAAAGCCTGTAATTGGTATAGTTTCTAATTAAAAGCATTAACTTTCAAGTAGAACTTTCGCTAACCTTAGTTTTCACATGGCAATTGACAGAAAAGTAACCAGAATAAAAACATGTAAAAAGGTAGGGAAATAGAATACATCTTAGCCATATCCTTTGTAACCCCAGTTTAATAACAAGGCACAGCATGAAAGGAATCTGGGCAGCGTCTCTCATTACCCCATGCAAGGGGGAAGGGGGGGGGGGGTAATAATAGACAACAACTGAAATTAAAAAAAAAAAAAAATCGCAGTCTTCCTGTACATTGGGAAGAAATAAAATAATTCTCAATTGTGTTGTCCAGCAACAAAGTATATGTACACAAAGAATCAGAAATGTGACTTGAAAACTGTTAACATTTTAAATTACTTTTGTCTCTTATTATTCCATCTTCCCCTAACAGTGTTCTATATAACAAAAAGATACGGAAGCTTTCAGTCTGCTACATATATGCACTGTATGTATATCCAGAGATTAAGCTGAAACTTTCAGACCTTTAGCATTTTTAGAGGCATTCAGAAACTATTTAAGCATTTTGATTTTGTTCTTTAGCATATTTAATTTTAAACTCATTTACGCTGATATAAAAGTTCACATAACTGTATTTGTGAAAAGAAATTGGAATGATTAGAATTTTAGCACTGTTCAGATATGCTAATAAAACTTCTAGTAGATTTTTTTGCCTTTTTCTACTCTTAAAACACATAGTTTAGTTTATACTAAATAATAATAATAATAATAATAATAATAATAATAATAATAATAATAATAATAATAATAATAATAATAATAATAATAATAATAATAATAATAATAATAATAATAATATAACAGTTTAGCTTAAACTTTATAGAGCCCTACTGAATATCGTCTTTAATCTTACATTACTTATATAAGTTAATTACTAATTTACTTATTGCTTTAAAATATGCTTATATTTAGAGCTTATGTCTAAGTAGTAAGATATTTGTATAATGTCTAATTGCACGACTGTTTAATACGCAAATGCATACACTGTAAAGCCAGTAATTCTGAATGTTGAACTTTCATGTCACCAGTGGCTCGTCGTCGAACTGCAAAGAAGAGAGAAAACTATTGGTCATTGGCAAATGCAAAATTTCAATAGAAGGGAGGGGGTTCAAGCACTCCTTTCAGAACAATTGTATATATATTTATTTCTTCATAATATCTTATTCAAACAGGGGCTAAACCCCGAATCTCCCTGTCGTTGCAAATGAAATAAAATGAAATCTTGAAGTTTTACGTCCCACAGTTATGCCAGCTAGGTTAAAGGGGACGATTATGATGAGAAATTAATGAAATGGTGAAATGAAGAAAGTGGGAGGCAACGGGAGAACGCCGAGAAAACCCACGCACACCGTGTTTGTCCACCACACAGCTCACTTGGTGCGAGTTGGAATCGAACGAAGGACTCCATGCACCAGAGGCGAATGCGCCATCACTGAGCCACCGGGGCGCCCCTCCCTGCCGTTGCGTACGCCACTATTGAAGAGAATCAAAGGACATCCGATTATGTATCTACATTATTGTTGTTTCAGTGCTAAGGCACCACTGTTTACTTTTACTATTTTTATTTTGTTTAAAATGTATGTATCTACTCATTTCATGCTATCTCCAGAGCCCTTAAATATGAAGTGAAGCACTTAGTTTGAAAATTAGGCGGAATTTTATTTGTTTTTTATTTTTATTTTTATATTTATTTATATTTTTGTTTAGTTCCGATTGCAACTACTGACCATTATTATATGTCTGTTAGCATTTCATGAAGAAAATTAAAACGTATACTGACACAATTAAAAAAAAAAATACTGCTATCTATAACTATTAAGTATGACATTTAAAACCACACTTAAACTGAAAAATAATTACGAAAATTTCTTTGGGAATAAAACTAAATTTCCAAGTACTCATTCATGTCTTTAAAGGAAAAGCTATAATATAGAATAATTCAAATTCAAATGGCATGCAATTAGTGATGTGAGGCGGAAAATTTTCCGCGGAAAATTTTCCATTTGGGAAAATTTTCCGGAAAATTTTCCGCTATATTTTTCCGGAAAATTTTCCGTTCTAAAAAATATCAGTAATCAAGTAACAATTCCTCAGCAATCATGAAATTGATTGAATTCATTAATAAAAATGTTAAAAACTGAAAGATCGTTTAAAGAATCTGAAAATTTTCATGGCTCAGACAATTTTCAGTACTATGTAGGAACAAGTTAAACAATTTTTCATGAATCGAAATATTTTCTGCCTTATATGGAAAAATTGAATTTTTTAGGAGTCGGAAAGTTTTCATAGATCGGAATTTTCATAGATCGGAAAATTTTCATCCCGATGTAGAAACAAGTGGAAAACACTTTTCATAGGCCTGACAATTTTGGATATTATGTATAGTGATGTTAGGTGGAAAATTTTCCACTATATTTAACTGCACATAGAGCTACAAAATTAAATTTCAGTAGAGGAAAGTTAGTCAGCAACAAATTATAATTTTCCAATTAGCTTTCGGGAACCGGAAAATTTTGTATTTCAAGTTGGGAAATAAAATTTTACACAGTGTTTCTCTCTCTCTATAGAAGAAATTTTTCACCTCACATCACGGTTAAACAACGATGTAGGAATAAGTGGACTATTCTTTTACGAATCGGAAAATTTTAATCACTGTACAGGACAGACAATTTTTCGATTCATGGAAAATTATTCCACTAGTTCCTACATAGTACTGAGAATTATCTAAGCCACGAAAATTTTCAGATTCTTTAAACGATCTTTCACTTTTTAACATTTCTATATATCAATTCAATCAATTTTATGAATACTGACGAATTGTTACTTGATCATTGATATTTGTTAAGAACGGAAAAATTTCCGGGAAAATATAGAAGAAAATTCTCCACCTCACATCACGGCTAAACAACGATGTAGGAATAAGTGGAATATATTTTTACGAATCGGAAAATTTTCCGTTTCAAAATTTCCCGGAAAATTTTCATCACTGTATAGAACACAATTTTTCGATTCATGAAAAATTGTTCCACTTGTTCCTACATAATACTGAAAATTCTCTAAGCCATGAAAGTTTTCAGATTCTTTAAACGATCTTTCACTTTTTAACATTTCTATATATGAATTAAATCAATTTTCTGAATACCGACGAATTGTTACTTGATCATTGATATTTGTTAAGAACGGAAAAATTTCCGTAAAAATATAGAAGAAAATTTCCCAACTCACATCTCAACTAAACAACGATGTAGGAATAAGTGGAATATATTTTTATGAATCGGAAAATTTTCATCACTGTACAGGACAGACAACTTTTCGATTAATGAAAAATTGTTCCACTAGTTCCTACATCGTGCTGAAAATTGTCTAAGCTATGGAAAATTTTCAGATTCTTTAAAAAGATCTTTCACTTTTTAACATTTCTATATATGAATTCAATCAATTTTGTAAATACAGACGAATTGTTACTTGATCATTGATATTTGTTAAGAACGGAAAATTTTCCGGAAAAATATAGAAGAAAATTTTCCACCTCACATCTCGACTAAACAACGATGTAGGAATAAGTGGAGTATGTTTTTATGAATCGGAAAATTTTCCGGGAAAATTTTCCAGAAAATTTTCCGGAAAATTTTCCGTTTCAAAATTTTCCGGAAAATTTTCATCACTGCATGCAATTAATGAGTGTAATAAAAGTAGCAACGTTACCGGTACAGTAGTCATGTCATGAACATCACTTTCCAAAAAAGTAGAAGTTACTTCTCTAATAAATGCTTAAGAATTCGCAAATATTATTTTATTTGGTGACTGTAAAATGGAACGAAAGATGATGTTTTTACCATAACTATATTGAAATATTGTAAATCTTTACATAAACTTAATTGTGTGGATATTAACTAACAGTTGCAGTAAGAATCTGTCAATGTTTACCATTTTACAATAACAAAAACTTGAATTTCTTACATAATGAACTAAAACAAGAAAATGAAGATACGCTACACTCTCGCTAATCTGCGAGCTCCTTCTTGGCTAAGCCGTTAGAGTACGCGCCTTTGGCGTGGAAGATCCGGGTTCGATTACCGGCGGGAGCTCATGTGGTTCGGACTCCACGTTAATCAGTAGGTCCACGTCTCATATAGCCTCGTTGCTGAATGGGAATTTAAACTCAAAATCAACTCAATTCAACTCTCGCTAATCTGGTTATTTGTTGCACAAGGTATGTTGAATTAGTAAATGTGTCATACTATTCACAGCTTTTATTTTTTCTTTTTATGATTTAATTTTATCATTATTATTTTTAATTGGCAAATAGGAGAAAGATGACAATTTTACTAAAACTGTATTGAAATATTGTAAATCTTTGTGTAAGCTTAATTATGTGGATATTAACCAACAATTGCAGTAAATATCCATTGGTTACCGTTTCACAATAAAACTTGAGTTTCTTACAGATGTACTAAAATAGGGAAATACATTACCTTTTCACTGATCTGGCTATTTTTTGCACA
The DNA here is from genome assembly GCF_964235325.1 of Thermobia domestica. Classification (NCBI taxonomy): domain Eukaryota; kingdom Metazoa; phylum Arthropoda; class Insecta; order Zygentoma; family Lepismatidae; genus Thermobia; species Thermobia domestica. Next base: position 72,351,136 of record NC_137468.1, read on the forward strand.
AAGGAACGATGAATTTGCGAAGCTGTCGGATTATTGATAGCGCAAACTTTATTTCTTTCCTTCTTACTTGGACCGTGTGTTGTAGTCACCAAGAATTACTGTCTGGGAAGATCCTCTTTTTAAGTTATCTTAAGACCTCCAATTTCTTGGACTAAGCGTAAATATGTAAATCTAGCCTTACATGCTTTGCTTTGCTTACTGTGACTGAACTCATCAATTTGTGACAATTACTTTTTCTATTCTAACAAAATCTCAAATACGACTTTAAACTTACATTTTGGTGTGGAGTCTTAACACTGTTTAATGATGAAACTAACTAATCCTATGGTTTATAAAACCCGAAGGTTCATTGTCGCACTTATAAAAGCTCTCCATTGACTTCTGTCCCTAGCCAACTGGATCCAGTTTCTACTTCGCATTCCTATTTCTGCGAGATCCATCTTAATATTGTCTTCCCATCTGCATCTCGGTCTTCCTAATAGTCTTTTTCCGATTAGATTTCCAGTTAAAATTTTGAAAGCATTCCTACTTTCTTCCACTCTGGCTACATGACCTGCCCACCTGAGCCTCCTAGATTTAATGACCCTAACAATGTTAGGTAAACCACTCTGAAAAAGAAGCAGCGCAAGTTGAGAAACCGGGAAAGTCAGGGAATCGTAACATACATAACAAGAACTGTGACAAAGAAGAAGTAAAATGTGTGGATATATTTTAATAAAATATAGTAAGATAAATTTAAAGGAAATAGATAGAAAGCAAGGAATGACAACTATAATAATATAGAAACTATGGATGGAACTGCCTTTAAATAGTAAACAGATGTTTTATAAAATTAGAAATAGTAGATTGAAATTGCGTGCTAAGATTCAACTGTACGTACATTTTCGGTATTGGACAGAAAATCGAAGTAAACAAGAAGGACAAAGTATTTGCAATACTGAAGGATAATTCAAAACGGAGAGGAAAATGGCAGGTGAATAAATAATGTACACATTCAGTTTAAATATAAATAAAACCTGACAAAAGCAAACACATAAATTTGCAATACTGAAGGATGACTCACAATGAAGAGGGAAAAGGCAACTGAAAATAGATAATATACACATTCAGTTTAAATAAAAATAAAGCCTGACCAAATCAAACGCTTATAATTCATAATCCATATTTCAGTTTCAGCAATATATCAATGCCTTTATCAGATACCTTATGAAAGCCTATAGTTTTCATATTTTTCGTAATTTTTAATAATGAATTTTCGTTATGTTTCTGGTAAATAAAGGTATACTGACGAAATAGTAACACACGTTATGAATAATAAGTGTTTGGTTTGTCACATTTGTTTTGAGTATTTATATATTCAGTTTATTAATAATAGGGCGAGAAGGGAGTACTTCGAATTTGTAACCATGTACGAAACGAGATAGTTCTCATAAGAATTTTTAGAAACAAGTTAAGATTCCATTACTTAAGATATTAAATACAAAAATAATATGCAGACTATAGAACTATTAGTCTCACATCGCATGCAGCAAATAATTCTGTTTCGAATATTAATGAGAATGTTATATGAACAGAAGGGAAAATAAAGCACTAAAAACGAAACTAGTTTGCATTAGCTTGTAATTGAGAAGTTTTTAGACAAAGAAAATGCCATTGATTTTAGACAAACATTCATTAGAAAAGGCTTTTGGACGCATAAATGGGATAATTCTGGTAGAGGTATCAAAGAAATTTGGAATGAAATTCTCAACTCACATATAAATCAGCCATTTAATAGTTAGAGTGGATGAAGAACTGGAAGAGAACAGTTGAATTGTAAGGTATTCGACAAAGATACTGCCTCTCATCGAAATTAATCAATACATATTTAGAAGAATAGTAAGAAGATGTGAATAGGGAAGAAGTTTGTTTCGGTAGAGAATAGAAAAATTAGTATATTTATCTTGCAGATATGGCTGTTGTGTAATATGAATAAAATGTAGAAAAAGTTGTAGAAAGAACGTAAGTGAAAACAAGTGAGAAGGACTAAAACAATTGTGAATATGTTGAATTATTAATGAACATTTGAAATATGAATGGGAAATAAAAAGTGAGAATAAAATAGCGAAAGAACTGTAAGAAAAAGAAGAAAACATCACATAGATCGCTGAAGGTAAAGCTAAAAAAAATACTTAGCAAAGTTTAATTTTGTACTATACTGAACAGAAAAACTACCTTACAAAATGCAACTTTTGATTAAAGTTATCCAAACTTTGTATGCTGACAACAATGGAAAAGCTTAGCTGGGTTTGACGTAAAACTAATTAAAGGAATTGGTCATGTAGGGATTAAAAGAATATAACTGAAGGTAATTAGAAAAAAATAAGGACATTGTTGGAAGATAAATTGTATCCTGAGAGACATGGAAAGAAAGGTAAGGTGAAAGGAAAGAAAGAAACTTTACAATTCAGAAGGAGATTATAATTAATGGTGGTATTAAATGGAATAATTTTTATGTCAAAGACAATAGATTAGTTGAAAATACAGTGGATGGAAAATTTCCAGCTTGAGTCAAATAACCTACCAGTAATGGTAGAGAATTATTGTGACGAAATCCATTGGTATAAGTGGAAACAAGAGCCTGCTAGCTTTTAGTTCAAGTATCTCTGTAATTGTTTCACGACTTTGAAGTAAATTGAGCCTTTCCTAGCAAGAAAGTGAAATCGAACCTTGATCCAAATTCGGTCGTTATTGACATAAAATGTTATTTTTGACCTAAAACCACCCGAAAAAGTTTCGACCCCCTACTCCCACCCCTTATCGAATGATCGTATCATATATGCTAAAAATTCAATATACCGGTATATATATATTTTTAATTCTGTTGAGGATGGTCCAAATAATTTGAAAGTTTCACAGATTGTAGACACTACATAGGTGTAAGTATGAATATTTTTTTTAAATCGATTTATTTTTTTTAGGTTGAAAATTTCAAAAAATCGTAAAAAAATTTGCGAAGGACACGTCGCTGATCTTTTGTTCAAAATGTTGTAATATCCTTAGGTGCTGAAAGTGGTAGCAACATTGTCAAAAAATAAAACTGTAAAAATAAAGTGTTTCTTTTTTTACAGATTTTTTGACCATGTTAGGACCCCAGGGTCAAAACTTCGAACATGTCTTTTCCAGAGTTCACTATTTTTCTTTCTCTTTCGTCACCAATTTATTTAAAACAGGCTCTAAAGTTGAAAATATTCCAATTAACGCGACAGCGACGAGGATTGAATATATGGTGTTTGGTTTTTTATTTGTTCTCATTATCAGAGAATACTTATGTGTATCTTATTGTTTTGTATGTTACGAAATATGTATAAAATATGTATGTATAAAATAAATGAATATGTATAGTAAGTAAGTTTACTCAAACGTATATATGTAAACTGAAAACATTTTGATATAGGTATAATTCAAATGTCGTTTTCTCTTGTTTCTATCTTAAATGCGTTTTTGTTTTTATTTTTCAACTCGTAAACTTTGTTTTTGTACATTAAAGCTTTAAGTTCGTGATTCTTGAAGTTATAAAATTCAATTGCATCCAAAATTGCTAATTGGAAAAACACAACTGTAATTGTGTATAAAATAGATTTCAAATTGATCTTTTGTAAAAGGAGCATTATAATAAATAACAGGCAAACTTGGGGAAAAATTGCAAAACAAGATTCGGTACCCAAAAATATGCTACAAGGAGCGTTTCGAAGTATTCTTTTTAAATATTAAGTTGGATTCAAAGTTTTGACTTTGAGGGTCAAAATGGTCAAAATACTGTGAAATAAACATTTTTTTCAGTTTTCATATTTTGACAATGGTGCCATCACTTTCAGACCCTGAAAAAAAAAATATGTTCCACCTAGGGGAATCATATCATTTTGAACAAAAAAAAAAACAGCGATGTCCTCCCTCAAAAAATGTTAAAAAAGAAAATTAGAGTGCGGGACGTCGCTGATACGAAGACAAGTGCTGCCGGTTTATTTTGTAACATATTTAGGATGCACCATGAGTGTCATGTCTAGAACAATACCACTACCATTGCCTTCTTCTTGTGTTCCAACTTTGGGCCAGGTCTGTGAATTCCAACTGCGTGTTTTAAACGCATTTGCGTCAGTGTAGTTCTATAGTCCTTAAATATGTTTTTTTCTGATTTTATATCTAATGAAATCTGTATTCTGTAAGAACTCGCATCATTTGAATACAAACTCTGAATCAGGGCCGGATTTAGGGGGGATGCAAAGTGCACTTGCACACATACACACACCCTTCGTTGTAAATAAACACTACCTAAAATGAGAAGCTTACAGTGATAATAGCAACACTTTTCGAAAATTTTTGCTGTCATGTTTCCGTTTGGGCTTAAAACAAAGGAAGTTTTGCAAAATCGATAGTTTAAGTCAATTTTCTAAAAGCTGAAAGAAAAGGATTCAAAGAGCTCCTCCTTTTCCGGACACTCCGAGTATTTCCAGGGCATTTTCTCATTCAAACCACAGATGCCTAAAGGCATTTTAAAAAATTCAATTCAATTCAAATGTACTGGTAGTTATTTATGCACCCCCTTCAGAAAATCCTGTTCTGAATATTTATTTTTCCCCGTTCTTTCATATTCTTAAAAAAATGCAACAGGTATAGTATCCTCCTTTTCATTCTTCACTTCGCTATATATTCAACTTGTCTCTTATTGCAGTTTCTTCGCCATGCTCATTTATTTCGTTTACTTTTATAATTACGTAGTTTATTATTTCTCTCATACAACTCAATGTATTCTTTCCATCTCTCTCTCAAGCTGCATTTCACTCATTAAAGATTCAGTTTCTCCCTTAATTCCCACATTGTTGTAGTAGTTTTCCCTTGCTACCCTTCTATTTCCCATTGCATTTACCTCCAGAAACATTATTCAAATTTATTTTCCATTTTAATCACTTTTGTCACTTTTAAGTCTATTACACACTTCCCTATCTTTGTCTTTCCCTTCTTAACTTTGTTTAAATACTTTTAATTTCTAATTTTGCAGAGTTTCTTCTATAATTCATACTTACAGTATTAACTGTGCTACCTTCATGGTAACAAACATTTATTCCTCAAGTTCGAAATGCTCTTACAATTCTTTATTTCCTGTGTTTAATTCATCTCAAATAGCATAGTTACTTTCCATTAAAATTTAAAATAAAACTGATTCTACTTTCCTATCTTCAAACTTCCCAGTAGTCTCACAATTTTCTACCACACTAGTAGGTTACTTGCTACAATTTTAGAATTTTCATACTCAAAAGTCAATAGATAATTTCTTTGTTTCAAGTACCATTTATAAAAAAACATTTGCTGCTGGATCTATAGAGCAATTTTCTTCTATCACTTCTTCCTTCCAGCCATGCTTTCAGTATCGGGAGAGGAACTATATGAGACGTGGGTCATCAATTTTATTTGGAATCCGATCCACATGAGCTCCTACTGGGAATTGAACCCGGATATCCCCGTACATAAGGCCATAAGCTAACCATATAGCTCCGGGGTAATTTTACAAAGATAGATGACAGTATTTACAGGTAACTAGAAATAAATTTATGCTTTAGCTTTCATGTTACTTAAGGCGTTACGCAGGTTTCGAGTCTTTCTTCGTCTGGAACATGAATATTTTTATTCCACAATTTCTGTCATTATCATTACTTATGCATTACTCAACTTCTGCTTGAGGAGACAGAACATCATTGTGAAAAATGAAACTCAACAAGACAAACATTAAAGTTATAGAACAATCGGATGATTTGATGTCCCAACATAATTTCACAAGTTTCATATCATTACCTCCTTCCTGATAAGGAACTAGCTATCGCATGACCTTGAGAGTAGCTCTTGGAGTACCAAATACTATTCTGGTCACAAAAAGTGGGACTGTCTTCCAGAGACTTAAGTCCGAGAAAATGACCCTAGATCTTTCGAATTCCTTTTAGATCTGACTCTTTCTCCCTTAATTTTATATTATTTTGTCTTATAAACGAAAGAATAAATAACAAACCTAACAAGCACTTTGTCCCTAGAAAGGAAACTAGCTAAACTGTCCGTTCTTTATGGCGAGAATAGGATTATAGAAAAGATTTGAACTCCTTTTTTCATTAAAATATACATTTCAATGCTCTATTTTTGGCGTATGTCTCGAGCTCACCTACGTCATTGGGATACATTCCTTAACCAATGTGACAATATATATATATATATATATATATATATATATATATATATATATATATATATATATATATATATATATATATATATATATATATATATATATATATATATATATATATATATATATATTGCATCTTCCACCCCCCTAAAACCAGAATTTGGAAGATGCTGGTTCACGTGTCCGCTTAATTATAACGGAGAGTTTATATACATATTTAATCTTCCTAACTTGGGGGGGGGGGGGCTTATGATATATTCCATTTACCTCATTAATTTAAAACCCTATACTCCTTTAAAGATATGCCCTTTAATCAAAGTAATTAGTGATTGAAATCTAGCTCAAGGTTGATACTAAGTAATGTTCCAAGAGTAATTTGAAAGTTTTTCACCCATTTTCCCATGATGTGATCCCGTCGAAATAACTGACAACTTTGCTTTCAATGCGGAGGGGGAAAAAAATAATAGAAAATGTGTCTTTCCTCTTAAAAAGGATTTTAGGAAACGGTGAGGCACGCTTCCATTTATTTTTAGTGAGGGGTTTTATGTCGAGTTTCGTCTCCCTAACTTTAATAATTTATATGACACTGTATTCTGGATAAAACATTTGAGTCACCTTTCCACCCTTAGCGTACGTATTAAAAAAAAAAAAAAAAATCTTACTCATTGCTGTTGTAAATTAAAATAGGTTTTCTGTCCAAGTATAACGTTCCTACATATATTAACATGACCTGCATTTTCAGTGAATCACTTTCATTCTTCCATTGTATCATGTAATTAAATTATTTGTAAATTACAAAAGAGAAGAGTGGAAGCTCATTAAAAGTTGTGAATAACCAAGTGTCCATAATGGAAGAAGAGTTTATGATCCAAGAAAACTTACAAGAAATAACCATAAACTGACCGCAGGTAGTGTGCACAGATGAAAAGCATATGCAATAACTACTTACACTTGCTCTCTGACTCTGTATATAAACCATAAATGCAAATAGCTGTTGCACGCTGTCTGAGGTTAGTGCATGCTTATTTTGTTTCAAGATTTCTTTGGGTATGTGTCCATGTATGCATAAAGGAAACTTGAAATAAAATGGATACGAACTTGCTGGGCGTTATAGTGCAAATAGATGCGATGTGAAAAACGTTGGGAGAAGAAACGATGATCGATGGACAACAGTAAGCATTGCTTTGATACCAAGAGACAACAATCATCATCATCATAGGTATTCTGCCATTATTTGCAGATCACTTGCCGCAACTGAGAAACTTCCATGCCCCACGGTCTTCAGCTAGCCTCTTATCATCATGATTTTTCTGTTTTGATATCGTTCATCAATTTAGCCTCCTTCGCCCCCTCCCTCTCTTTTCTGCCACCATGCTCTACAAGCGATTCTCGGAAATCTAGGGAACATCTTTATAGGTCAGTGTTGCACAACCAGTGTGCCCTGATAACGTGAGAGGGTGTCGCGAACTTCTGCTATTATAAGAAACTAATTGCCGAGTTGTTATTACTTTATCCCAGTTACTATGTTTAATCTTCTACAGTATTTCATTCTCTGTGCAGTTTTCCTCAGTTGTTGGAACCAAATAATAATAAAAAACAACATTCATGACTGTTACAGTTCATGTTTTGGAAAAGTACAGGAAGTTAGTTATAAGTTAGCCGGGGAATACGGGGGCACAGTAGTATAGAGTTTACCTCCGGTTGAAGGGGTCCCTGGTTCGATCACCAACCACACGAGCTTGTATTGTATGTACAATGTGGTCTCCGTGGGTTTTTTCGACGTTCTCTCGCTCCCTCCTACATACTCCTTTCAACTAATTATTTCATAATAATTCACTGTCATTGATACTACACCTCGTTGAGCTTGAAGGGCATAAGCGTAAAACTTAAATTTCACTTCATAATGTAGCAGAATTTATCGTGAAGCTCAAGAAATCACATGCACACTGGCGCAAATCTCGGGGGCGTGAGGGGGACATGTCCTCTTCAATTTTGGAACTGGGGGAATGTCCCCCCAAAAATCCGATTTGAAATGTGTTTTTGGGGAAGAAATGATGATTTGTGTTCGATTGCCACAAAGGAAAGTGAGATGAAATTGACATCCCCCAAATAAGCCTCAAATTTGCCCGCCTCCTAATGTTGAAGACAACTCTGCTCCTCTCATTCTCGAAGCATTGTTTTCCAATTTCATAAATATTTTGAACATCGCTTAAAAATATATATATATGGGAACTGTCTTACCAGCCAACCCTCCCCTCCCATGTTGAAGAGAGATTTGCGCCGGTGCACACGCAATAGTTAAATGTTGTTAATGCCAGCTTGTAAGAAATTGTGGAAATAGTCTTGTGTTGAGGAACTGCTAGTGAAATTTTAAAAATATCTGTTTCTGCCGACACAATCAGTCGCTGAGTTCGTACATATTTGAGTGAAGTAAGTCTCTCGGCGGTGACTCAAGTTAAATCAAAAGGGAAAACTCATATCCATTGAAAGAAGTGCGATTTGCATTGGCAACGATTATTATACTAATCATCCGAATATGTGCAGCTAAGCAGGCACAAGTATCACTTGAAAAGTACAGTATTAGTAAAAATTATTTACTTTGAAAGTAACAGAAATATGTAGACCTATTTTCTTATATTTTTCTATAGAATAATAACTTCATATATGGAAATCAAGTCCATTTCACTTAGTTCCCATAATATAATTTAATTCGTGTTCATAAATCATTAACAAATGCACGATCCGATTTCTTTTAGTAATAATAATAATAATAATTTCATTACAATACGTATTTATATTAATAGTGTCTTATTATACGATCGTGAGGGGAACAACAAAAATTTGGTGTGCTGTGTTGTGCTAGGTCCTATGGATAGTTTATGCCAGGCCGAAACCAGCCACAGAGGTTTGCGGGCCCATGAATATGTTAGGGGGAGCCAAGTCATTAAAAATTCTCTTACAAATATCTCTTACAAATTGTCTTACAAATTGTTTTTTGTATTAATAATAGCACTTTGTATTGAGGTCTGGAGGGGCTACGAAAATCTATGAGCCTCCCTCTGATTGCGGGCTTGGTTTATGCTGTACCGTAAGTAACAAAATGTTGCAAGATGCTATAGGTGATGTGATGAAATCAGAAGCACAACGGAGTAATAATTAATTACCGAAGAATATATACGGATGTGGAAAAAAGTTGGAGGGACCTTCACCCAGCAATGGATTTACAATAGTTGATTTGGTAGATTACTGAGATGCATATTATTAAGGCTGTTGGATTTTTTTTTTTTTTTTTTTTTTTTGTTAAGCATGTAGTATTACAATGACCTATCGTAGTGAGAGATCTGGAATTTATTGTGGAACCGACAAAAGGGATCTGTCTAGGTCATGGGCGCCCGAAGAAAATTTTCTAGGGGGCGTCTCCCTGGTTGCTATATTACGTTTGGTATTTTTATTTGTATTAAGAAAATCATAAGAAATTTGTTTTCATGAGCCTGGGGGGTGCTGGGTCCCACCCTGACCCCCTTCGGGCGCCCATGGTCTCGATCCTCTTATTACTAGCGAGTTCAGATGAGAATTCTTGTAATAATTTTTCTGAATGTTAAGTTACAAGCACTGTAACAACGTATTCATTACAAATATCTATCGGTAGTAAGTAAACGATAGAAGTTCTCGCTTCACAAGCTGAGAAGTCCCCATTTGACTCCTACACCACCATCTTAACGATTTTATTCTTTAAATATAAGAAGCCATATAGGCCTAGTCAACTTCTTTCCGAAACTCTTTTCCGTGTTCCACTGATTATTTCTGCAGCAAATGTTGCTAAAGTAAGAATTAAAAGCCTTTGTCATCTGTTCGTGTGAAAGTCTTGTGGAATACGTGATACAACGCACGTCACAAAGGAGTAGGAAGCGAAAAAGCCAAGCAGTTGTAATGTAATTCCCATGACCTTCCCCAACGAAACCCAAACATACTGGAAACGAAAAGAAGGGGAAAAGCGACTGTCTGCTCTGGAACTGGTTACGGATGGCCTGTCTCGTGAAATAAAAGAGAGAAGACTGCGAGAGAGAGAGAGAGAGAGAGAGAGAGAGAATGAAGAGGGGACGTAGAGAGAGAAAGATGAATGTCTCTGAATTAAATTTTGTTGGAAACCATAGATCAGTAAGCACCATGTGGTCACTTCCCAGTTTAGCTGAAAATGCTATCATAGCATTTTATATATTTCAATTATAGAAGTATTCTAAAAACGCTTCTATACGTCACAAATAACTGTGAACTTGTCCTATTTGGTGAGCACAATATGGTGGATGTTTATTATTATTATTATTATTATTATTATTATTATTATTATTATTATTATTATGGCTTTACGCAGTTTAGAGTTACCGCCAACGGAAGCAAAAAATATGTACAGTCTACAACAAAATAAGGTAGCATACCTTATATACAGAGAATATCCTACTTTCTTCTATCGATAACTGGAGCAGCGTATATATATATATATATATATATATATATATACACCCTGCTCCAGTTATTGATATATAGATAGATAGATAGATAGATAGATAGATAGATAGATAGATAGATAGATAGATAGATAGATAGATAGATAGATAGATAGATAGATAGATATTCTGCGCTTGTCGAATATAGGAACAGTGTGTGTCAAGAATCACCCGGGAAATTGATTAATATGCTTAATCGGTACTGCTGCGAGAAAACAAAACAATATTGACTGCAGAGGAAGCAACATTCTGTGCATTACAAAATCCTGCTTGAACGTGTACGTATCTTAGAACGGAACGGAGGTGAAAGACCTTAACAAGTTGATACGTGAGATTAGTTGAATTTTGTGAGTAAATTCTTTTGTACGTCTTAAATAAATGTAGAAAGAAGAATAAAAGAGAAAAAGAACAGAAAACACTATTATCAAGCATATCTCCGTTTTGTAATTTTAAGTAGGAATTCCAGAACTAAGAAATTGCCGTCTTTCATATTTCACATTTTGTATACGATCCCTTGGGAAAAAAAAAAAAAGAAAAAAAAGAAAGAAAGAAAAGGGGGACAGAGAGAGAAGTAATTCGAGTAGATTGTATATTTTACAAGATTATGTACTAGCCACTCACATTACTAGCTTTATTATTTTACTATTTGGTGTCCACTGATACCAGATAAATGACTGGAAAAACAAAAAGATTCTTGCATGGAAACAGCATTAAGTGCAAAATACTGCAGAAAGTTTACAGCCCTCTGTTTATTTCCTACATCCTCACGACTAGATTTTTATGTTAGTAATGGAGTTTACTTAAAAATAATTCAGCAAAATATGATTAGTTAATAAATGTAAACAGAGGGGTGTTTTTAATGTATAGAAATAATGTATACGTACACGCACTGAAATTTTGAATATTGTATCTCGGTACACATTATAGATATTTTAAAACCTTTTACCTCAGAGATGCTACACTCTGAATTAAGACAGTTTGGGAACCAGAATTCTTAAATGTCCGGCTTTCAACCGGGCCGTCTAGTTTCCAAGGAACGAAATTGATATTCTTGTTTTTAATAATATGAACGCGTTTTGTCCTTCTTTAACGGCTTAAAAATAATTCAATTTACAAAAATATTCACAAATAGCATCCAAGATATCCTTGGTAATGCACTTTTGAAATAAAAAATGCGTTGGCGACACTGAATTATCTCTGAATGACTCCAATATATCTATTAAAAAAAAAAAAAAAAAAGAAAAATCCTTAACTAATTAATTTCCTTATTTGATATATAATTTTCAGTTGCTTAGAAGTTAAAAATTGAGGATCTTAACTTTGGATGATTTCTATGAAGAATATTTTTTTCGTTAAGGAAATAATGTCATGTGGGAAAATAAAGCAGGTTACATCAGTCGAACCAAAGTATAGACTCAGTTTTAAGGAATGTTCTGCATACTACATTTTTTTTTTTTTTTTTTTTTTTTTTTTTAATCAGCCCTCTTAATAATAATATCTTTCATTTCTACCATATCCAATGCAATGCTGACTGTGAGAGAATATTTTCAAAAATGAAATATCTTGTGCAAAAATAGTAGAATAGACTCAAACAGTAAAAGCATAACTTTTTTTATTATTACATATAATGCTCAGACTGGTTGACAGTGAATCTGAAACATGTTTATGTGCCAACAGTGCACAGGAAGTTTTATAAAGCGATAGGACTGTAATGAAAACAGCTGAAAGTGACAAGTAGTACTAGTGAACCTGCTTCCTTTTGGCGAGTAACAAACACATACAAGTTTCTCTTTATACCACATTCCTTCTTCTTCTTCTTTTTGGTTTGTCAGACCGTGCACAACGTGAAAATAAAAGTTTTAATTTTTGTATTTCCCCCTCCTCCTTCTCTATTCCCTGCTCAAAAACTTCAGTAAGATGAGTGAATATTTGGAAATAGAAAATATATGAATCTTTATAGAGTTGTCGAGCAGAAGGTCATGTAATTTCATTATAACGTTATATCTAGGGATGGCCAAAATTTTCCGGAATCCGGATTCCGGAAATTTTGTTTTCCGGAATCGGAAAATTTACTTTCCGGAATTCGGAAAAATTCCGGATTTCGGAAAAATTCCGGATTTCGGAAAAATTCCGGATTTCGGAAAAATTCCGGAATTCGGAAAAATTCCGGATTTCGGAAAAAATCCGGAATTCGGAAAAATTCCGGATTTCGGAAAAAATCCGGAATCCAGAAAAATTCCGGATTTCGGAAAAATTCCGGAATTCGGAAAAATTCCGACATTCGGAAAAATTCCGGATTTCGGAAAAATTCCGGAATTCAGAAAAATTCCGGATTTCGGAAAAAATCCGGAATTCGGAAAAATTCCGGAATCCAGAAAAATTCCGGAATTCGGAAAAATTCCGGAATTCGGAAAAAATCCGGAATTCGGAAAAATTCCGACATTCGGAAAAATTCCGGATTTCGGAAAAATTCCGGAATTCAGAAAAAATCCGGAATTCGGAAAAAATCCGGATTTCGGAAAAATTCCGACATTCGGAAAAAATCCGGAATTTTTCCGAAATCAGGAATTTTTCCGATTTTACTTTCCGGATTCCGGAAAGTAAAAATTCTGGAATTGGCCATCCCTAGCTAGTAGCTGTTAAAAGAGAAACACAATAATGAATATATATACTGTATTAGTTTCTTGTAGTTGGATATGTCTTTATCACTTACGTAGACAATTGCTACTGCAGTTATTTACTGTTTTATAAGGGTCTTATTTTCACACACAAAAAAGTCGCCGGTATGTCTCAAACATTATCGCGTTCCCACCTACAGCTACTCCAAAGCACTGCAAACTACTTTGTAACCAGGCGAAAGGCAGTGGAGGAAAAGAAATCTCAACAAATATTCTAATAACATTCGCTTATTGTCAACATACCTACAGTGAGCGCAGAAAGTGTTCGTACACCGTGCATACTTTATATTGAAAACAGCTAGCATGAGAACGGGAGGTGGAAAATATATATATAACCAGAATTAAGACTACACATTCATACATTTTATTTCTATATATAAGAGAAAGGCCAAACAAACACAATCACTGTTTTGTTCAGAAGAAAAGAGAGAATTCCTTTTTTGTAAACGCAAAATGTCACCGTACACTTATGCTTGAATTAGTGCTTATAAAGTATATTACGTTATTTAATATTTTGTGGGATTACCCTGTGCGTTAATGATTGTCTGTAGTCTTCGTGGCATTGATTTCACCTGTAGTAGTTCGTAGTTCTGTAGCTTCGGGACTGATTATGTCCCATTCTTCTTGAATAGCTTTTCTTAGGCCTTCTTTAGTAGAGACAGGGCCGGCGCGAGAGAGGGTCGAGCCGTGCCACCGCCCAGAGCGGCAAGTCTAATGGGCGGCAAAATTTGAAAAAGAAAAGAATACTATCAAAATATAATGCTTCGTAATAGGCTCACATGGAAAAATAAGATTGTGTTAACCTGAGAATGTAATTGAACTTACTTCACTCACATTCAAGAAATACTCTCTCAGGAAATTCTGAGCATTCCTCCTCGTTTTCAATTATCAAACTACTAGCCACAGGTATCTCGTTCAATATTTCCCTTGCAGCAGTGTAGATAGGATTTTGAGCTAGAGTGCATAAGATTATCACGGTGTCTTTTTATATTTTTTTCTATTCAATAATGTTCTAACGCTCCGCTCCAAGTATGCAAAAGGTACACTCCCACTTGAGACAGGCCGTTCTAGCCTGTAGCATTCAGGGGCGGATCCAGGACGGACTTCTGGGGGGCGGTGGGTTGTAATACTGCTACTTAGAGCTACTTTTAAGAGCGTCAAAAAATAAACTATATATTTTATTTATATATAAAATAAAAAAGTTTCCTCTTCTGGGGGGGGGGGGAGATCGCCCTGAGTAGAGAAGCTGTGCCTTCTGATTGTTGTCTCCAGAACAGACCATAGATGTTCTATGGGGTTCATGTCTGGGGATTGGGGAGGTGTGCGAAGCTGTTTCAAGGTATTATAGAGTAGCCACAATCGAGTATTTTCCGCTGTATGTTTGGAGTCGTTTAGTGTGGTATGTTAGCGTAAGTATCCTGTATTTCCGGTTACCAGCATGAAAGTTTGCCAGTTTGTTACATGTCCAATCAAGGTTGGAAAATTACCGGGAGACAGTTCGTAGGATCATTATGGTCGACACTGGACGCCATATTGGAAAATGGCTAACTTGTAGCAACTTAATCTAAATATTTCCATGAAAGCTTTAGAAAACACTTTTCTTTTTCTCCAGTCTGCTACCAAACAGAATAAGAAACAATTAATAGCAAACATTTTCCGATTTTAGTCATTTAACCCTTTGGGGACCGATGGAACAGATCTGTACCATAGCGTCGACCTTTGGAATTTGCCTTATAAGTCTCTAGTTTTCACACCGGGCTTTTTGCATTTATTCGAGTGTGGAAGCATCAAAATACGTGTTTCATTGACATTTTTCAGTCACGCGCGCGATGCCTACGGGTGGTGACGTCACGAATATTGAAGAAGAAAAAACAAATTGGGTAAATTTTAGAGGTTTTTTGGATTTTTTGACACGTACCTATTTATTCTACGATCATAGTTCGTACCTCGTTGTGTTCGTAATGAATCACTGTTTCCAACTGTAGTATTACAATTTCCCTATTGGGTATCAGAAGCAAAAACATCGCGCCCAAATTGAAAAAATGAAATTTTTCAGGAAAAATTCCCTTTTCCGGGATTTCTCCCCCTCAGGGACACGATACGGACATGTGATAGTACCATTTGAAAGCTACTCTAATTTGATACGAAATCGTTTGCGAAATATGATCCTCGGATAAATAGGGACGTGTCAGGGATTTTTTGTTTTTCCGTTAAAGTAGTACGAGTTATGCTTCCCACTTGGGGGAATTTTCTTCACCGCACTTAGTTTTCAAGATATGAGGTTGATATTTTCCAGAGATATTACATACACCATGTAGTATGTTTTAGGCGATTTTGAGACTCAAGCGTTAACACGGGGGGGGGGAGGGACCCAAATTTGAAAAAGAGTGATTTTTTCTAACAAAATTTCTCTTTGGAGGTAATTTTCCATCCACAGGCATATGGTACCACTCGAAAGGTTGATTCATTACAAAGACAATAAGGTACGATTCATGTTCCTACGAAGAATAATCTTTATGTTGAGGCTCATTGAAAAACAATTGATTGACAATGTATTATTTGTGGGAATTGGTAAATCGGCTAGAGCACCTACACTCATTTTTTGGGGACCATTCTTCATACCTCATTCTATTCACTATAAAGCAAGGTGTTTCTGGTACCACTTGCATGTTCGAGGGGAGATATTGATGTCATTTTTTTATTTTTATTTTATTTATTTATTTATTTATTTATTTTTGTAATTTCAGTGTTTCCCATTTTGGGCGGGAATTTTCCTCCTTAGGTACAAAATAAGAAAATTTGACTACTACAGTTGGAAACGCAGCTTCATTTAAAAAAACGAGGTATGAACCACGATCCTACGATAAATAGTCTCGTTGTAATAGCTGCTTGACTGAAATTCTAAAATTTACCTAAAAAGGCAAGGCCCCATAAGGGTAAGTGCATGAATGGCCTCCCCGGTCACCCGACCTCACTGTGAATTTTTATTGTAGAGTTATTGTATATCAAGTACAAACTAATACAGTTCATCATTCTACAACATTAATACGTTTGCTACAATGTTACATATCTACATAACTCATAAACACTTTCGCATTTAAAAAAAAAAAAGTTCGGCTGCTGTGTTCATAGTGATATCACTGTGACATTGTCCTTCACATTCGCAAAGCAACGTACAGATGAGGCCGTTCTTAATACAAGTACATTTCCCAGTACACCGCAGTTTGCAACGGCATGTCACCAGTTGTCGACTGTTATTAGACATACTCCTCAACATAGTCCACACAAGTTGGTAACCGAGTCCGTCATCTGTTTCCTTCCAAGCCCAGTTCAGGGGTTCAACATCATGCACATCCTTTTCGAGGCACTGTCGCCAGATCTTGCACTGAAGAGTTGCTCTTCTTGTATGGAGATTCAATGCGTCTTCGGTTGGAGGTATTCTGTCTATTGTGAGATTTTTCTTGCTGAATAGAATACGTCTAGTTTCGTTGACTTCCTTGCAAGTACTTGATCTGTAGTACATGAGCGACACAAACCGCTGGATTAGCATGCGAGATTGGTAACTTACAACATCGTGAGAATGAACGACTGACAGTTCCCAGAAAGTTGTATCCACTTCTCTAAAAGCCATCCACGTATTCCATGCACTTGTCTTGCCAACGCCAAGGAAAGCTGACACTGTGTCACAGCCCGTAAAACTGTGAAAAAACGGCAGAAGGTAAGTTCGTGCACATGGTGTGTATAGGAATGAAACGTCGCATTTTTGCAGAACCACAATCAATCCATAGTTTCTCCAGAGTGGGTGACAAATGCAGAAACGCAAAGAGAGCGATAACAACATCAAAGTCAATTATACGAACTGTAATATTTTTGTGTCCCTTCTCGGCGGTGTGACGGACGTGCAGAACGATTCTTCCATCGGCTTCTATGTGGGATGAGGGAGAAATACCAGTAATATGTAAGTCTGAGGAAGAAGATAAGACTTAATTTCCTCTTGTGCAGAATATTTCTCTTTCTGAAATATCAGCTGCAGTTATTGTTTCGGCGAGGTAATGAAATAGCCTTTCCTTGTTGTCATCGTTTGTAAGGTATTTCTGGAATTGTTTTTGGAAGCGGTCCCGTTGCCTTGACACAAAGCGGTCAGCCTGCCCACGCTTCTGACGCGTCTGTGTTTTCAAGCTCTTTTCAAAAATAGCGGTCAAAGACCACGTCTAAGCGTTTAGTGTGTCGAAGTGTGAAAGAAACTCATTTATTCACAACTGCGGCATATTCTGCAAATGTTTTCGCTGTTAGTGATTGCAGTTGGTGTACCAGCATCGCTCCATCGACGACAAGACAAGAGGAATGGGAGATGATAGTACTTGTACACCCATCAAAGTTTTCAAAACATTTCAAAATATCTGATTTAGAGATAAGAAGTCTGAGATCTCCAAATTCAGATATTGACGAAGGATAAGTTGTGTTGTCATGAAAAAAGAATTCTCTGATATCGCCCTCCCTTTCCTGACATGCTATGAACATCTTGCATAACAGGTTAGAATCTTTGTGTGCACTAGCAAGTTTCATCTTATCGTTGCAACGAACTTTCAATGAGCTACAGTTGAAAAACTACATATTAACTTTCTTTATAACATCGTGTATGAACTGCTTGCATGTCATTACACGGTTATAAACGAAGTCCTCATACATTTTGATTCCTGTGGTAGCTGCGATGCGGACAGACTGGCACGAATCTTCTGGTTATTTCCAACGAAACATTACTGAATGCAGCAGAAACATGTATTAATAGTCGACACATGTTGCAAAGAATGGTAGCACTGTGACAACGCTAGATGGAAAGAAGGGGGAAAGTGTCCTCTGGTGGCATCGTGAGCCAGGCTTGTAGCCATCGAAAAAAATGTAGGGGGGGTGTTAGAAGTTAGGGGGCCCGATCCAACCATATTAACTGTAATATCTGCTCTTGCAAGCCTAACGTGAAAACTTTAGGGGGGCAGTAGAAATTTAGGGAGTGGCCCCTATGACCCCCGTGGATACGGGCCTGTCGTGAGCCCCCTTCCCAGAGATGTTGACTTGATATATAGGTCAAGTAACACAATAGTCTTATTTTTGGTGTACACAAAATAACTGCCCCCCCCCCCCCCAAGAATACCTGTACCCTTTCATTAGCTCCCCTCAAAAATGAAAGCTATTGCCGTTATTGTCTAGCAGTTCACAGTCTTCTATAGTCGTTTTGCCTGTGAATTTGAGCCCAAAGACGGTGTAAATCGGACAAAATTTGGGGAAGTTGTGAAAAGTAGGCTATTTTTCAAGATGGCGTCCAGAGTCACACGAAACATATTGAGAAGCTGTCTCCCGGCATTTTTCTCATTTACATGTCGCGTTAAACACTCTGACCGAATTTCGTGCTGGTAACCGGAAATGCACGATCCATACAAAGAATTGCACTTACGGACCGCACTAGTTGTCTTGCTGAACAATAAATTGTTTTCAAGAACCATCTTCTGCGCACTAGTATGGAGATTTTCCTTTAATATGTTAATATACACTTTGTGGATCATCACTCCATCGATAAGGTGGAGACGACCCACCCCTGAGGCACTCATACAACCCCAGACGAGCACGGACCCTCCTCCGTGTCTTACTTTAGGGACGAGATTTTGAGGATTCATCTCTGTATTCACCTTGCGCCATACAATACGCCTCCCATTGGACTCGATAAAGTTAAATTTACTTTCGTCCGAAAATATGACCCTATTCCAGAAAGAAGCCTGATCCCTTATCTTTATACTCTTTTTCAAACTTTAGTCTCTTTATACGATTTGTCTTGTTCACCCAGAATATTTTCCTGGCTATCCAACCATGATACCTTGCAAATATTCCGCACTGTACTGGCTGATACTTTAACACCGCGTGTTTCCAGATCCGTTGCCAATTGCACAGCACCATTTTTTGGAACCTTTTTTCTTTCCCTAATAATGTAACGTTTATCTTGTTCGCTCAACAGTCTTGGTCTTCCAGTTTTTTTTTTTTTTTTCGCACAGTGATAGAAACATTATACATCGCAATTATTGTTTGTACTGTTGTACGAGGCCTGTCTGCAAGGTTTGCTATCTTACTCAAAGACTTACCCTTCTTATGCAATTTAATAATTACTTTTCTTGTCTCCTCATTTGTTTCTGTTCGGTTGCTTCCCACTTTGACAGCCCAACGTGCAGTTTTTTTCACTTCTATTCACAACTAAACTCATTCTGTTACTCGTCATGCTATACAGAGGTGTATACTCAGGTGAATACTAGTGAACCCCAGTTGTGGTATCTTTGTTTCGTATTCGTACGTCAGGTGTACGATCACTTTTTGCGTTTACTCTATACACTTTCTACGGAATTTATTTACTTTCTGACCATTAAACTTGTCTTTGTGGTTCTTTATTGATACATTCATAAAGCTTAGTTTTCATTATTCACATTGTGTGTGTTATTACACTTCTTAAATTTTCTGTTTCTTTTTCGCAGGCATTCTCGTTTCAATAGCATAGGTGTACGAACACTTTCTGCGCTCACTGTATGTACAGTAAATACAAATTTATAATTTTTGACTTTACGAAGTGTACAATGTAATTGTTCAATAATTAACATAAGCAGGCATTCATTAATTTATATTAATATAATAATTAATAAAACTAATAAGCGGGTGATTGATGACTCAGTGGTAGAGTTTTCATCTATGGTATTCTAACCCAGGACATGTGGGTTTTCGATGGCTAATTTTGTGTTCGAAAATTTTCCCGGTGGAAGGCCTACCTTTCTTATATTTGTTCCATCATCACTCATTAACGAATTTAGTTTATCAAAACTCTATAGCCATATATTCATTCTGTCCGTCAGTGAAGCAAACAGTCTCAAGAACTATCTGATGGATTACCAATCAATTTTGGCCATGATGTACAGAGTCAATAGTTAAGAATCGAGTTCCCTGATGAATGTAATATTCAAACCGGAAGCGGTACAAATCAACCATTTCCGGTTTTAACGTTAATCATTATATAGTAAATATGGTAATAGATAGCGAGAAGCGGTTTCCAGTAATCGACATATATATAAAATTCATGTAGATAGAATGTTACCAATTTGTGCATCTGCTGAAAATAATGAGCTTAGGTATTTAGAGAGCATTTTCCGCTTTAGAAAATGTGTGCTTGGTAAAGAATGTAGAGAATTAGCTGAGTCAGGCATGTAGCTAGAATATGGTAATAGGAAGGGGGGGGGGTGTCTGTCACGAAATACTGTGGTTATTTACCAGGGGCTCAATCATTCTAAACTATTTTATTGGCAACATATATTGGTTCGTTTAGCCAAGATTTCTAAATGGGGGGATGATATGAAATACTGTGGTTACACACCAGAGGCTCGATCAATCTAAATAT
This sequence comes from Thermobia domestica, assembly GCF_964235325.1. Taxonomy (NCBI): domain Eukaryota; kingdom Metazoa; phylum Arthropoda; class Insecta; order Zygentoma; family Lepismatidae; genus Thermobia; species Thermobia domestica. The sequence continues at coordinate 72,371,953 of NC_137468.1, forward strand.
TTTACTGACAACATACCCATATTGATTGGTTAGGACAATAAAATGAGGATATATTAGTAAGTATTTTAATTAGAAGCTATGAAGAAATCTCGAGTAAAAGAATATAAAAAAGTATTGAAAAAGATATAGTTTTCCGAGGTCATTCGAACGGTGTCGAGAATTTTGCGTCTGGGAAATTTGCGCCCTACCTCAAGAACAGGGAAAATTGCGCCTGCGATGTACCTCCACCGGGAAGTTGAGCCCTGCGAAATAAAAGAACCTATTGGACGCATTTGCTCGGAGGAGCTGACATTACAGCATAAACAATCCTCCCCCACAACCATGCCATTTGTGATTTATTTTCATTGTGGCTATATAAGGGGAGAATAAACTTCAATATAAGCCAAAAGAACACAACGGATCAAAGCAATCACTGCTTCTTCCAGAGATGATTTTGGGGGAACACTGGCCTCCCCAGAGCTCTCAAAGTGCCCCCTCGGAGGAGACCAAAATAATACGTCTATAATATAATAATAAATAGAATAGTACCAGCAGTGACCCCCCTCCGGAATACTAAGTGTGCCCCCCGGAACATTTTTTTCTGAAAGAACAACTGAACGCAATTGTGTGTTTGAATTCCAGCAAGTAAACACACTGTACATAGTTTTCTTGATAATATTACTGAACTGATTTTACATTCACTTTACATTTTCTTTTCTATATTTTGTGTCCTGAAAAGCCAAACAACTCGCAAGGATTGTGAACAGAGATATCTGGGTAGAGCCAAACAACCTTTTGTAGATTAAATTATACTCTTTGATTATATTAGTAATTATATATCAGTCATTTATACTTTTTTGTAAATTTTGTAGTATAATGAAAAATTGTATTTGTATGGATTGCCCTTTAGTGAACTAAAATTGTATTTTTTTCATTTGTTCGGAATATTATAACGGATGGAGTAACTCACTGAGACGATGATAGGCAAGCCTAGTTCAAGTGTGAGTGGAAGTTACTTTACACAATACAAAAATAAGTTGAATTGTAGGGCGCTAACATCCCAGTGCAAATATATAGCCGGTGCATTTTTCCCTCTTTTTGGGGTAGGGCGCAAACATCCCAGTGCAAATATATTGCGAGCGCATGTTTTCCTATTTTTGTGGTAGGGCGCAAATTTCCTGGGCGCAAAATTCTCTCATTCAAGGAAAATATAATGTCCGTGAAGTTGACAAGCCACTTATGTCAGACTCCAATTTCGACTTTAAACGTCGCTAGTGTTCTTAGTAATGACATGAAATGCGAACGTGAAATAAAAGCAAGGATAGGAATGGCGAAAGAAGCCTTTAAAAGAAAGAAAAGTCTGTTTTGTGGGACCTTGAACAAAGAGTTGAGAAAAAGACTCATAAAATGCTTCGTGTGGAGTGTTGTGCTGTATGGGGCGGAAACGTGGACATTGCGTAAGGGTGACGAAAATCGACTGGAAGCCTTCGAAATGTGGGTGTGGAGAAGAATGGAAAGAGTTAGTTGGGTCGAGAGGAAAACGAATGAGAGAGTGTTAGAAATGGTGGGTGAGAAAAAACACTTTTAGATATTATTAGGAAGAGGAAGAGAAACTGGTTGGGACATTGCCTAAGAAGAGATTGTATCATGAGGGACGTCATAGAGGGTATGGTGGCGGGAAAGAGAGGGAGGGGGCGAAGGAGACTACAATTAATGGATGATATTAAAACAGAAAGATCATACGCGAAGACGAAAAGTTTAGCGGAGGACCGTGGAGCATGGAAGCTTCTCAGCTGCGGCAAGTGACCTGCCAATAAAGGCAGAATACCTATGATGATGATGATGATGAGTGCTACGTTAGTGTTCGATAGTGACGCAAATCGTTAGTACTCCACAGATAACGTGTGCTTTTTAAATAATGGATATAGGTCTTCTAACTGCATGCCAACACGCCCCTTCTAAGAATCATCTCAAAAATGAGGTTAACCGTTAGAGCAAGTAAGTGCTCATTAGAGCCATTAACATTAATGCCTCCATCGTACGGCCCTATGAGTAATGATAATAGCACGCTCTTTGCTAGTCTCAATGCGTCCCTATATTCTCGCGAACATTCTGACGTGCCCAAGTTAGTTACTTTTTTTTTTTTTTTTTTTTTTTGCAACTATTGTTTATCTGTTATTGTTTATTGCTAGTCTGCAGAGTAGTCCTTACATTAATATGCCATTGTCCTTGATAATCATTGCGTATTTACAAGCAGTTTGTTATTACTGTTAGAAGATATCAAAAAACAACAGATAAAATCTACTACTTAACGGTTCACATTTTTCTTTTACAGTACATAAACGATTAATAATAATAATAATAATAATAATAATAATAATAATAATAATAATAATAATAATAATAAGAAGAAGAAGAAGAAGAAGAAGAAGACTATTCCAGCATAAAAGTTATCAATTGCATCCCACTGGCAACAAGAGACGCATATTTTAACTTCACAAAAATTAGTTTCTCACGATTTTCTGGAAAACTACGTATGATAACATCTTCATTATGTCAAGTTGTTTATCTCAGTGTGATATATGTCTTACCTCTGGACAATATCACAGTAAAACAAAAATTAAATATTAGAAGTACATCGTACTTTTGGACTACATCTCATTAACCATGGGAAGATTGAGTAGTGTATACTTTAGGATGTAAGTTTCAGCTTAATTTGCATCATACATTCTTAGGATTACAAAAAGGAAATTTGTTCGTTTGCGTTTGAACAAAATTCTTAGGATTACAAAAAGAAAAAATAATTTTTCCGAATTCCGGAATTTTTCTGAAATTCGGATTTTTTCCGAATTCCGGAATTTTTCCGAATTCCGGATTTTTTCTAAATTCCGGAATTTTTCCGAAATCCGGAATTTTTCCGAATTCCGGATTTTTTTCTAAATTCCGGAATTTTTCCGAAATCCGGATTTTTTCCGAATTCCGGATTTTTTTTCCGAAATCCGGATTTTTTTCCGAATTCCGGATTTTTTCTAAATTCCGGATTTTTTCCGAAATCCGGATTTTTTCCGAATTCCGGATTTTTTCCGAAATCCGGATTTTTTCCGAATTCCGGATTTTTTCCGAATTCCGGAATTTTTCCGAATTCCGGAATTTTTCCGAATTCCGGATTTTTTCTAAATTCCGGAATTTTTCCGAAATCCGGAATTTTTCCGAAATCCGAAATTTTTCCGAATTCCGGATTTTTTCCGAATTCCGGATTTTTTCCGAATTCCGGATTTTTTCCGAAATCCGGAATTTTTCCGAATTCCGGAATTTTCCGATTTTACTTTCCGGATTCCGGAAAGTAAAAATTCCGGAATTGGCCATCCCTAGTTATATCCCACGGAAAGATTAGTATATTTCATCCTGAGCGTTATACTACCCCGCTAATCTCAAGAACACTGTGGGTACTCTATCAGGCAAGGATGATATCCATAAATTACTCCCATAAGAAGCCATCTCCTTACTGTTCGTATCTTGGGATCAACTGAATGTATTACCTCCATAAACCAGCTCGATTCCTATCCTTTGAGCCAATATATCCTGGCCAAAATTGATAGTGATCTATTAATTTTTCTTTTTTCTATCTTTTTCTTACTTTCTTTTATTGAGATTTGTATCTCTCGGATTAACACACAGGCAGACAGAGTAAATAGATAAAGAAAAATTTTAGTAAAGGAAACTTCTTTAAAAATTATTGTAAAATAAACTGAAATATACGAATAGGCAATCGCGGAATATTTTAGTGGTGAAGCAACTTGTCTTCCTCTCTGATTTTAGAAATATAGCAACCGCAACCCTACTGGAAACCCTCCTTCGTGTTGTATAGTAATCCATTTCGCAAACGTGCTAGGTTGTTCCCTCATTTTGAATCAACAGAACTTAATATGAAAAGTTGTATCGAATATGTGTCCGTGGGAGAATGTCACATAGCCAAATAATCGTACAAAGCAAAAAGTCCCCACAGACCGCTGCCAGTATTATACTTTCTGACTAATATATTTTGGGATGATTTTATCGAACGAAAAGATTGTTAATACGAAAGGCAGGTGTAGAACGAATGAAAATGCAGCTGCTTTATAGGATTGCCATCTTTTCATCAAAACATCAAAAGACATTTCATGCTAGGATTACTATATCTCTCGATTTTGTCAGGACAGACATGATTTCAGGGGGGGGGGATGTCCCGTGTTCCTATATTTTCAGGACTTTAAAATGTCTGGTTTCCATTATTAATATATTAAAGTATTGGAATTTCTATTTCTTACATTGCACATATTTAGGTGTCACATATAGAATTAGGATTTATATTTCTGGGCTTTCTGCGCCTAAGGCCATTTAGCCCTTCACGTTTTGGGGGATGACGTCCTTCGGCGAGCACACTATCCTGGGAAAGGGAAGGTCTGAACCCCAGCAGACAATTCCTAACTCCGCCCATGTTCGTATGATAAGTCCTATGACTTAAGTTGACTCACTTTTCTTTTATCAGTTAGATAAATATGATTCGCTCTTCACTAAAAAGACATTATATTACATTATTAGGTCTACGGAACTTCTACAATTTTTTTTTTAACTATCCTCGACGTTTCTGTAGAGTAGAGTAGATTTTGAGTTGAACGTCCTTTTCAGCAGCGAGGCTATAAAATTATTTTGCAACTAATTAAAGATATTTCAACCAGTGACTCAGCGTTTTAATGCCCCTTTAAAGAAGATATATGAAAACTAAATATAGCATATTAAGAAATGTACACAAAAAATATTGAAACGATATGAGGTTTTGACATGAAGGATTGACCTCTCCCCTTCATGAAATTCTGCGTATGCTACTGCTTTCAACATTATTATATACATGTCAATTCTTATGGCAGCATCTCAGGAAGACTAACGAGTAAGTCCCTGTAGCGCAGTGGAAAGCGCACTGGACTTCTAATCCAGGGGTCGTGGGTTCGAATCCCACCAGGGATGCTAGTTATTGAATGTTTTATTTCGTAAAGCTTTCTATAAAAACGAATTTGTTTATCGTTTGCAGTGAGGTGAAGTTTAAATGCGTTAGTAACTGCTCTCTCTTTTTAAAGCAAAACCATTAGCTAGTACAATGTCGTGACTTAGTAGTATTTACGAACGTTTTTGGTATTTTTAAATCAGAAGTTGTAATAAATAAAGTTATCTATAAACCGATTAAGTAGTTATTTATGGAATATCTTTGTGTTATCAAAAAATATATAGTTCTTGATAAACTGACTTAGCATTTTCTTTTTCTTATCTTAATACGAATAATCATCTTTTACCTTGAAAAGCTCGTGTCATGCTAAGTGCGTGACATGTTCTTGAAAATGTCAAGTAGTTAGATGCAATGACTCTTCCTGGATGTTATCATAGAATCTAATAGATTAACTGAAATTGAAAAGTGTGTTAATAGATACAGATTGAGCTAGATTATATTTCGAAAGAAACTCAAGTCTGGAACTTACGCACAGACCACAGGGGTCTAGGACGGCACATTAAAAGCTCAAAATTGAAATATGGTAAGCGGGGCCGGCGGGGAGGGGGAAAAAGAAGGTGTCCACGAAAGAGAATTTTAAGGGAGATCTTTACTGAGAACAATATTAGTATCATAGTGTGACCAGTGATGCCAAACTCAAACGTTATAAAATCTCATCGCGAAAGGCAGAAATTCCCAATTTTTGGGTCTGAAATTTCCCACGCTATACTAATAACAAACTTTTCTAAACCTACATGTTAGAAAACATGAATATGAAATTAGTGTATACTCGTCAATATATGAGTGAATGATCCAAAAATTTCGTTCGTCTACGTTTATCAAACAGCGAGCATATTTTGTTGTGAGTTCATCATCTTCCACTGAACGTAATAACACTAGATAAACTTCATTCTTGTCATTTCGTGTGGAACGTTTCGAGTTAATGTTTCTCGTTTCATCTTCCTCGGTTAATTCTGTTCTTTCCTTCATTTTTATTTTTATTTTTATTTATTGAACAAATTTGCCAGATACAACATAATTTTGTCATTTTCCACAAGGGAATGTTTAAAAAACAGGAAAAGAAAAAAATGGAAATAAAGTCTCAACAACAGTAACAACAGCAGTGTCAACAAAGAGTGCAAAAGTAATATCATTTGGTCAACACGCGTTTAATTACTTTCAAAGACCAGAGTACAATTAACGTTCCTTGGCACTTATTTTTTGAGAGTCACAAGTCACTGCTTAAATCATTTTAACGGTAACATGCATTTTATAGTAACAATATTCAAGGGCGCCCATGAGGGAGGGGACAAGGTGGAGCGCTTGCCCCCCTAGAGGAAATTGTACTTCGGAATATCGAAAACTCAATAGAATTTTTAGAATAGTTAGAGCAAAATTTGAAACTATATTTGACATGTCGCTTTTTCTTGCCCCCCTTCCTTGGAAACAACAACATGGGCGCCCTTGACAACATTTGACGATTAGATTTAATTTGAAGTTTATTGAAGACTCGTTTGTCTACTGCCTTATCGATAACTTCGTTGGAATAGACAGCTATATAAAAAATCCTATAAATCTTGCCAATTTTTACAAAAATTCCTTTATTCCATTTCGAGGAATCATTGTAATATATCCTATATACAGTAAAACCTGTCTTCAACGGACCCTTTATTAAACGGAAAACTGTCTTAAACGGAAATATTTCACGGTCCCATGAATTTTGGAGAACAAAACGTATAAAAAGTCCCTTCATTAAGCGGAAACTGTATTACGCGGACAACGGAAAGAAAAATAAACATTTAACGGAAAATTCTGAGTTCCGGACTACAGCGTTTAGATGTTTAGACATTTTGTGAGACATATGCATTACGCTGTATGCGATCAAATGTTCGTTCTTTTGTTAAATATGTCCTGACAGTGTTGACCTTCCCCAACCACTACTCATATTCACCCCCCACAAATTGTCCTTAATCCCCGCAACTTAATCAAGAATCATACGGAATGTCGGAAAGAAGAAAACGAGATAGAGGAAGAAGAGGAATACGATACCGAGTTCGAAGAAGAGTGTAGAATAAGTACATATCAAGATGCTCTCAGAAGTTTAAACGAACTGCAAAGATTTGCCTTACGAAAAAATGATTCTGATTCACTTAGTATAATTTCTCAGTATAATTTCTCCGCTCTAAGTGTATGCGGAAAGTCAAGTAGCCAAGCAGCAATGTACACAGAAAACCCTGCTTGGCTATTAGAAAAATAAAGAAAACGTGTGTATAGCAAATTTTGTATTCATTTTATTTTATTTTATTTTATTTTGTGTGTGTGTGTGTGTGTATTTATTCGTAGAAGAAAGAAGTACTGTAATCGAACAATGTAGGTACAGCAATATATTTTCTCAGTATGCCCATTTATAAGCATGTATTTAAAAAAAAAAGAAAGAAAGAAAGAAAGGAAAGGTCTACCTCCGCTACGCGGAAACCTGACTTTAACGGAAATTTTTTGCAAGTCCTGCTCGATTCCGCTAAAGACAGGTTTCACTGTATTACTACATGTATATATGATTTTTCTCACAGGTTGGCATCACTGAGTGCGACAAAATTTTCTTGTTACGGCGCTACTGGCGATAGAAGTTAAAGGTTATTGGTTAGGCCGTTGGCTGCTGTTATTATACCGCATTGACTTGATCCCTAGTCTTCCGTTGCAAGCGCTGCTATCGTCTGAAGGAATTCCACTCGCTTTCTCTCGCTTAGCAACAGCTGAACCCTTATTGGCTCAATGCGAGAGTGTGTGAGGGTGTGAGCTTTAGTTCGCATTTTGCCACGGCTCAAGACATTTTGGCAGCACAATAGCGTAAAACTTTGTTTCCTCTTTTGTCAGTTTTTTGTGATGTTTCTGCTTACATATAACTGAGTAGGAACAAATACTGGGGGACACAAAATTTTCTTGGGTCCAGAAGGGGGAAAAATACTACAAAGCTTGTTATTCCCTGCATGTATAATATATTCAATTGAGAGGGTATTTGAGCCACCTTAACGTTACCTATTTGAAGGTGATGGTGAGTGGATAAGATAAATATGGAAGTTTCGTCTATCTTAAACAGATCCTACACGTTCAATATCATTGACAATATTATTACTTAAAAGTTATTGACAATCCAGTACTACTGGCTTTTTTCTTTTTTCTTTTTCTTTCTTTTTTTTTTTTTTTTTTTTTTTTTTTTTTTTTTGTCTTGCTACTGACTCTGCAAATATTGTTGTCCAGTAGCGGTTCTAGAAAGTAAAAACTGGGAGGCCAGGCAGACCCCAGACTATGATAGGTACATCACGAACTCACTATACACTTTCAAAAATATATAACCAATAACTTAAATTATTTTTTTCACTCAAAAACTGAGGGCGGTCTAGGCCCCCAGCCCCGGACTAGAACCGCCACTGTTATAGTCGACATTCTCTCTTCAATACGGGAAGTGCTCAGCACCTAAATGGACCAACATTGTTGATAAAACGTAATTACAGTAGCTATTTTTTTAGTACCATAAAACATGCAAGAATCGAGCAACAAACTACAATTAAAATTATGGTTCGCTTAAACAAACAAAAAATAAAAAAAAGAAAGAAAGAAAAAAGAAAAGAAACACCAGACAACAAGTAGCCAGTCCCATAGTTATGGCCAGAGTGTGAATTGATGGGGAAAGGATGCGAGGAATTTCCCCCTGAAAAAAATTGATCCACCTCTGGAAAATAAGATTTTCATCGCTGACAAAGATGCTAGATTTTTTTTCGCATAATTGTGAGTAAGATAGAAACAGGGATAAACTTTTATAGTTTGAACCCAAACTTAAAAAAAAAAAAAAAAAAAAAAAAAAAAAACACTTAAGTATTCAAGTTAAAATAGTTTATGAAACATCTCGCTTCCTAGTCTTCTTGTAATTGTTAGAATTAGGAAGTTTATTTCTGAGCTATCGGCATGAATGGCTATTTTAGCGCCTCAGGTATGATACCCCTCAGCCATCACATTACCCGGGAAAGTGAGGTTGGAAGGAAACGACCTGGGACCTTTTAGTAACTATCTCGGCATTTGCACTCAGGATGGGTAGTCTGAAAAGGGTTTTTACACCTTTCCGACTGTGTCCATTCCGGAAATCGAACCCGGGACCACTCGAACCGAAGGCGAGAGTGCTGTCGCTCTTAGAATTATACATTCTTGTTTCTTGACATATTTATCTATTCATATGGAAAATACATCCTCTTTTGCCAGGAGCGAACTACAGAGGCTCAAAGGGGGTGTGTGCAGTATGTGTAATACAAAGAGAATAATAATACATATAGAAATACAGTAGGAAGTCGAAAATCCGAACTAATTGGGATCGAAGGTAGTTCGGATTGTCGAAAATGACCAAGAAAATGACATTTAGGCTTAAATATACTGTACGGTATGCTTTTTTTTATCGATACAGTAGTTATACAGTACATACAGTAATTACAATATCGTGTCTAAGGCTATTTATATTTAATGTTTCTGAAGAACCTACTCGTAGCCTTCGCTAAATTGCACTGTTCTTGTAAATTACACTATTCTGTAAAACTTAACTTGTATAGGCCTAAGGGAAAATAAAATTTAAAAAATGTATGACAAACAATTACATATGAATTAGTTTTTTTTTTTAAAAAAAAACGCCTTCACACAAAGAAAATTAAATTAGTGTACTGTCACTAGCTTCTATTGACCACGTTCGGATTATCGACGTTCTACTGTACCTCATGTCCAAAAAGTTCCAATAAACATAGGGCGAAAACCCCATCGTTTACATGTTATAGGCTGCCGAAATCATGAAAAAATGAATTTTAAATGTTCATAGCTCCAAAACTATGGGACCTATCTTGGTCGGGTCAAGACTTCACTTAGGAACTAGTATGTGCCCTATCCAAAAATGCGTGTTTCAGAATCCTGAAGTGCTTCCACAACAATTTTTATAGAGGGAGTTTGACTACGAGCCTATGATATAAAGTACTCTCCAACTACCTCCATAAAAATTGTTGCGTGAGTACCTTAGGGTTCTAAAACATGTAGGTCTATTATTGGATAGAGCACATACTAGTTCCTAAGTGAAGTCTTGACCCGACTACAGTAGGTCCCATAGTTTTGGAGCTATGGACTTTCAGAATTCATTTTTTCATGTTTTCGGCAGCCTATAACGATGGGGTTTTCGCCCTATGTTTATAGGAACTTTTTGTTTGTTTTACTCTCAGGAATCACTCTTCTGCTTTTGTATCCTCGTCGCCATAAGTGCCTTTACATCGCAGTGACGGGTATGTGACCGCGCAGTACTCCAAGGAAGGGATGGTTGTATAAGAATTTGTGATTAATTTTGAAGAGTTTTTATTTTGACTAGGGAATTAACATAGGTGAAGGGAGTAAAGACACAGATTTGAAGCATCAGTTCACTGTTATTGAAGCATCAGTGCACGAAAAGATTCGTATTCTCAGTTTTTCTATTTATTGTTTTATATGTTAAGTTAAACACCACAATATGCATCACTGATATCGCAAATCGTATTATTTTTTAAAATCGTGTTTGTAACCTATTGTCAAAACATTCATCTCCAGACATGATGTAGAGAGAAGAGAAAGAGATACGACATCTGTAATATATGTATATGTGATTCACTAAGTAACTGTAGAAATTAATTAAAGGACACATAAGAGAGCGAAAAGGAGCTCTAGAAGTCTGAACTTTTTAGAAACGTCCTAGATAGGTGAAAATATAGTTAAAAATTGCAAAAGGAATCATGTAAATTACCTCTCTTTTCTTATATTCTAGTATACTTTTTCTTTCACATCCAAACATCTCTATTCAGAATTACGAGATAAAGGCGAAGAGAGAAACATTTCCATTTCAAGAATTATATCAGGAAAAAATCTTTTGACTTAGACTAGATTCGAACTCGCAACCCTTGAATCCATGGCTCAGCGCTCTACCGATTGATCTAACAACTACTGTTGGAAAAGCCAAATTTCTACAACTACCGTTTGCTGAATGGTGTGTATTAACCAAGTTTGCCGAGATAATTGCTTCATATAGCTAACTAACTAACTAACTAACTAACTAACTAACTAACTAACTCTATGGCCTATGGAACCCGGAGGTTCAGTGCCGCGTTCACAAAAGCTCTCCACTGACTTCTATCCTTAGCTAATTGGATCCAGTTTCTACTTTGTATTCCTATCTCTGCGAGATCCATCTTAAGCTTCATATAGCTATAATAATAATAATAATAATAATAATAATAATAATAATAATAATAATAATAATAATAATAATAATAATAATAATAATAATAATGATAATAATAATAATAGTAATAGTAATAATAATAATAATAATAATAATAATAATAATAATAATAATAATAATAATAATAATAATAATAATAATAATATGCAGAGTAAGTCCTAATATGAGATTTTACTAATTATATATAATAAATGTAAGCGTGGTTTATTCGTGTGTGCTACTCAAACTGCGCAACTCACTACCTAGTCCCATAAGGGTTGTACGCTTATGGTACAGTAGCCTTGCGTTCTCCAACCGTGAAGAATGTTTCTCTTTGAACCTATGCGTGTCCTAAGAGGAAGGAGATTGAAAGAAAGAAAAGTGGTTTAGAAATTATGCAAACGTAGAATATGTCACGAGGTGAGGTAATGTAGAATTCAGCGTGTCTTTCAGCTACTACTCTATACAAGACGTGCAGGGGCGTCATTTCAGACTTCGCTTGAGGGCGCAAGAGCACCACTGACGTAAGACTTTCACATTTTGTACTAATACATTAGTAGGCAATCGATTAAAGTATATGTAAACCTCAAACTCTTGGGGGGGGGCAATTGCCCCCTCCTGCCCTTCCTAAATGACGCCCCTGAAGACGTGCATCTACGACTTAACGTGGAACCCGAACCACACGACTCCTGACGGGAATCGAAACCCGTATCACCTCTAGTTCTATTATGGGAGACACAGGATCATGTAAAAATAATCGAAAATTTCTTCTATCTTTCTGATAAAGAAAACAAAGTTGATACCAGATATAAATAACGAAAAAACATATGAATTTAAATGTAAAATTTGAGTCCAAAATACCCACTTATAAACAACTGCTGAATTTTAGAAAATAAAGACATGTAAATTGAAGTTATGTGATTAACTTGGAGCTTCAAAAACCAACACCCAGAAACCGCCGTGTAAAGTCTAACTGATGCAAATTTTTTTATTGCATAACTTGCTTTCGGGGAGTCCGCCCCCAGACGCTTGCATTTGCTCTTTCTCCGACCTCTCACTTTTCATATCCCTAAGACCTCTGATCTTAAGTGGTTTCGAGATATGGCTATCTTATTGTAACAATTTCAACTCCCAACTTTGACTTCCTGCTGTTTTTCTTCTAACCATAATATATATATATATATATATATATATATATATATATATATATATATATATATATATATATATATATATATATATATATATAAAACGCTGAAATACATCTTTAATCAAGATGTTTCTACTCTTAAGGGATTTTGGAATATGGCCATTCTATTTTACCAATTACAATTTAAACCTTTTTTTTTTCTAAGGAGAAATGAAAAAACGCAGAAACATGTCTTTAATTGTTTTACTTGCAAAACCTAAACACCAATTTTCATTCCCGGCGGGAGCTCATGTATTTCGAATTCCACGTTAATCAGTAGGTTAACGTTTCATATAGCTTCGCTACTGAATGGGACGTTAAACTCAAAATCAACTCAACCAATTTTCATGTCAATAACCTTAACGATTTTCAAGTTATGACCATCCAATTATAACAATTGTAACTTTACCCTATTTTCTTCCTTTCTAGGGCAAATATCATAAAAACGCTTACATACATATCTAATTATTTTAAATGAGAAGTCCATATACCAAATTTCATGTCGTTAACACTCAAAGATTCCAAGGTATGGGCATTTTAAGATAATTGCCACTCCTCTTTCTCCCTTTTCCCTTCAAATTTCCAAATATTCTTCTTTTAGTGGAACCTTACATTACAAATCATATGCCCTTTCTAAACTTCAAGTTTCTAGCTTAAGCGGTTTGGCCTAGAGTTGATCAATCAGCCAGCCAGAACTTGTTATTTTATATAGAAAGATACATAATAAGCAAATTAATCACAAAAATATTACTACAAAAGCAATATAGCAAAGAACTCATATACTGTGTTAAAATATGTAGATATTCATTCATTTGGTAAAATTCAAAAAACTAAGGGCACAAGCTTAGCGTACGCGCGTTTGGCGTGGGAGACCCAGGTTCGATTCCCGGTGGAAGCTCATGTGATTCGGATTCCACGTAAACCAGTAGGTCTACATATCATATAGCCTCGCTGCTGAACGGAATGTTAAACTCAAAATCAGCTCAGCTCTGCTAAGAGCATAAGCAGCGTGGATCTACGGCTTTTTGGGTCCAACCACAGATGACAAAATTACACCCCTATTGCTTTACAATTGCTGTAAATCTCCCTGCTTTGGAAATGAACGGAACTTGACATTCGCTTCGCCAACTTTTCTATTTCGTGTGTTCATTTTAAAGCCGTACACAGCGCATGTGGGCATTGCTAAAGTTTTCAAAGTCAATGTAAGAAATAAAGATGAGTTCTATTTACACAATGTGTACAGTAGAAAATATTCAATAATATTCCACATAGAAAATATCATACACAACAGTGTGTAAGAAATTCATCAAATGTTTAAAAATCAAAGTAAACGTACTTCAACACAAATGCATTTAAAACCTGACTCTGAGAGCGCAATAATGTTATCTTGTTCGAAGGGTCAGTGATTTTGTGTCGAACAGGCTGAGCGTGGGCTTACCCTGTCTTATGTTTCGCAACATTGCTCTTGGTCAAGTGGTTTATTGCTTGTGCCTTTAGGTATTTGCCCTAAAGCTATACAGCGAGTTGTGTGCTTTCTTCCTTCCCTGCCCCTGGCTGGCGAAAATATTATTTGCTTTTCATGCATTAGGATAAAGGGCAAGACCTTGGAAGGGAGTAACATATAAAATGATCGAAAACGACAACCGATGTTCATGTAGAGTTCATAGTTTCGAGGTCGCTGAGATGGTTAGGCGTAAAGCTATCAGCTATTTTCTGTTAGTGATTTCTTCATATAACCAAGTTAACGAATCAGTGATAGAACGTTCACCTCTGGTGCTAGGGGTCACGGGTTCGATCCCAGTCCCCGCCAAGTGAACTTTGTGGTGGATAAACACCGTGTGCATGGGTTTTCTCGGAGTTCTCCCGTTTCCTCCCACTTTCTTCATTCCACCATTTCATTCATTACTCATCATCGTCTCCTTTAGCCTAACCGGCATAACCGCGGGACGTACAACTCAAAGATTTCATTTCATTTCATTTTCAAGTTAACGAACCTTGACTTACCTGCGTACAGTGGTTGGTTAGTGTGTCCTCGATGGCTATTTTTACTTTTTCCATGATCATGCCATACCATACAGTATTTTTATGTTTTGAAAAAGCTTGATTCCATCAATTCGTTAAACAACAATGTTTCTTTTTTTTTCTAATCATGTTTCTTAGTATTATCCTCTTCATTCTAACTAATTTAAATATTTTCAATAATTCAGAATTTAGACTAAAAAATGTTACAATGATCAAGAATTGTAGAAGAAGAGGACTCTTCATTTCTAATCATTGTCATAACCGGAAGGGAAAACTTTAAAAAAAATTGAAATAACTTAGCAGACGTAGAAAATCGACGGAAATAATAAACATCAACTATTAGTTGACTCTTAGAAGTATAGTATATAGTTCTCAACCCAAGTAGAAGATGCACTCTTTGCTTCATGAAAATAATAAACATTTTCCAAAAATAATTACAGAAAAGTAATTTCATGACATTTACTGAGCGAACGTAGGTTACTGGTTAGCGTTGACCTTTGTAATTGGGAGTCTCCAGGTTCAAATTTCGATACGAGGCATCCTGACTAGTGATTTTGCAGTACCACTGGGCGAATACCGGAATACTTTTAATACATAAGCTTTGGCAAATTTTCTTGAAAACTTTGTTCTTATGTTGTTAATGTTTCAGTGTGAAATGGCATTTTGCTGCATGGAAAATATTTTTAGTAAACAAAATATAGTAGATGAATGGTTAGTATAAGGGACTCCTACTTGTTTTCTTTAGGTTCAAATCCCGACTGTTCTTATTGATTTTTTCTTATGTTGCGCTCCAGAAGTTCAATTTTGAATTAAATGTAGTCGCAGCTAGTTTAAACTGAAATTATTTTCAAAACTTTTTGCTATTTTATGTTTTTGCTTTACTTGCGATGTTTCAACTTTGATATTAGATCTTAGACCTTAATGTAACTCATTTTCCTACGTCATATTATGATGAATGTTTTCACAACAACGATAGTCGGGCGGTAATACAGAATTCCATCTTTACTGCGGGGCCGGATCTTGAATCCTGCGAACTACGCGTTCGCAGGAGGCGCCAGGTGAACAGGGCACCAAATTAGAAAAATGAATTTTGTTTTAAATGTAAATATTCATTTTAAAAATGTTATGATGAAAAATTTTCCTCATATAGCTTCGAATAAATATTGTACAGACTGAGATACAGATAAAATACATCAAAAGGACAATAAAGTCGAATCTTCGCTTGGTTGGCTGTAAAACACCCCTTTACAAATGAAATGGACTCGCACATCAATTTCTTGCTGTACTGTACTGTGGAGTTACAACCACAGTTATTTGCTCAATTATCAGTTCTTTACTGAAAGAATGTGGGGATAGTACTTTGCATGGCAAGAGAGAAAGTATGTGGGGATCTGAGCAGTACAGCGCTGAAGTAATTAATTGGGGATGAATGAAATGAAATGCATGTTTTCTAATAGAAGAAATCACAGAGACACAAAGGTTAGGAAAGGAAAGGGTTTTACTGTACCTCAGCCATTTCGATATGATGAGCCTCTTCAAATATCGGGTGAAGCCTTATCCTCCAATTCGTTGAGTGTTTCCGTCTGGTATCGATCCCGGACCTCACGTTCGAGAGTGAAGAACCTCTCGACCTCAGGGCAACAGCTCCCAGATGTCCTGGCCTCTTCAGAATGACACCTCTGTCATGCAATGGTTGGTGAGGGCCCAGGCGTGCCGACCGTCTTTCAATTGCTGCTACGACGACTCTTCTGAATAGGGGTCCAAAGTGTGTTTTTGGCGGCTTCTATCACACTTCTCACCTCGAGGGTCCCGTGTCCCCTGGTTTTGTTCTACTTCTTTGCTTTCGCTTCTTCCTGGTGCTCTGCACGTGGATGACTAGCTCATCACAATTATATTGGTCAATAGGGAAGTTTGTTAATTGCTGAAACGGCGTGGCTGAGCTTGTTTTGATGAAGTTACGGAAACTAGGAAGAGAATGGTAAGCATGAATTTGTATTGGGATGAGGTGACAACATAGGGAAGTCTCTTCTTTATTATTTAATAATTACAATTTCTTGTTTGAAGAACAATAACAACATACAGGGAGAATTCAAAATAGGCGCTAAGCCTGATATCCTCTAGAAATTGATGCCAATGCCACACTCACAAGAGATGCTAGTTTGAGGAAAATTTCCATGGCACAGGATAGACCTTTTAAAGAGGGAAAAGGGATATTTTACGAATATGAGATAAAATCAATGTAAATTTAGCTTTCCAATAGATGTTGTATTAAGTACTATGACCGTAGAGCTAAAGACTGGTATTCTTTCCACAATCCCACCATATGCACAAAATACAAATATAACAGACTCTTCATTCCTTTCTCAACAGTTAAGGGTTGAGAAAGATCACCGTAAATGAAATGCACATTATCAAAGTTGAAGCAAGCATGGGCACCCAAAAGGGGACGAAAGGGCCAGGCCCCACCTGGCTTACGACAAGTATAAAGTATATGTATAATTTCTTAAGATTTTCTTAATACAAATAAAAATACCAAACGTAATATAGTAACGAGGGAGATGACCACCCTAAAAACATTCTTCGGGCCCCCATGCAAGCAAGTAGGCTTTCTTGTCCATTCGGGGAGTGGAGCGAATACTAAGAAAAGACGGGCGGTACAAATGGGTTCTTTAAAAATCATTTCTGAGGGAAATTTTAACTTAAGTTCCTAATGACTCACAATCGCTGTCCAGTGCTTAATGCTCACTTTGTTAATATCTATTAGTCATTTGTCATTCGTCAACATTTTCATTTCTATCCTAAGTCATTTCGTTTTTGTTTATATTTTTAATTTATAATGATGTGTGCTTTCACTTTTTAATAGTACTTTGTTTTTCATGTAATAATAATAACCAACGATATAAAACCAAGTGAGCATTTTATCGGAAAAGAAAGCTACAAAACGTGAAAGAAGATAAGAGGCAACCGAAGGCTCTAAACAAGTTTCTTTCGAGTGCTGGACAAAATTAGACAAATATTGAGGTGGAGAGTTGTCAATATCAGTCACTGTTAACGAAGCATTTGCAGGTCGACATTCTTTTGAAGCTGACAAATTTATTTTAACCTGATTGCAGTAATTTAATTGATGAATTAAAATGGAACGATACGGTCATTTCGGTTACGGGTCTGAATTAAATTTCATGTATTTCAAAATTTGTTTGAATACAATTAGTTTTCACGTGGCATATAAGTATAGAACTTGAAAGGATATAATCGAAAGCGACGAAAGGTCATTTGGATGACAAGTATTTTTTTCAATACTCTCACTTGCAATCACAGCAGCGTATACAGATGCTCGTTTTATTATGACAGATAACAATAATTATTAATCCATTCTCTGCTAATAAATTTAGATGGAGCGATATTTTAAATTAGTAATAATTCTAATGCAAAGTAGAATTATGATTATTAGTTACTTGTGTTCAGGGATGTAACGACATAGGTGCTACGGATGCGCAAGGGGCCAGGTCGAGACAGAATTTTCCAGACAAAATTCGAGTCGAGACACGGCTCTTCCAATAGAGAAATATACATTTTTCGAGTCGAGCCATCACTTTTACAGCACATTTTCGAGACGAGACAGCCACAAATCTTGTATCGTGCGCATCCCTAATAGGTGCAGTTTTCTATTCAGAAAACATCTTCCGGGGGGCACACTTAGTAGGGCCACTGCTGGTACTCTTTTATTTATTATTATATTATAGACGTATTATTTTGAACTTCTCCCGGGGGGAGTGGCCCCCTAAAATATGTGTGGACGAAACACTGAACAGGCAGTCTGAGAGTCTGGATCCCCCAATTAGCATAATTTCAGGGGGCAAATACACAAAATTATTTGCATTTTGTAGGCTCTTCCGAAAAAATCTTCGGACCTCAATGGGTGCATCATTACTTGTGTTTACATTGTGTTACTGCCTGATTTCGAACGTCTATATTGGAAAGAAACATGAAAGAATTGAAATGAAATCTTTAAGTTTTACGTCCCACGGTTATGCCGGTTAGGCTAAAGGAGACGGTGATGATGAGTAATGAATGAAATGGTGGAATGAAGAAAGTGGGAGGAAACGGGAGAACCCCGAGAAAACCCACGCACACGATGTTTGTCCACCACAAAGTTCACTTGGCGGGGGCTGGGATCGAACCCGGGACCCCAAGCACCAGAGGTGAACGCTCTACCACTGAGCCACCGCGGCCCCATGAAAGAATTGAATTGTTCTATAGGCATAAGGGGCCCTGAAAAGAATTTTTGCGGAGAAACATGATTTTAAAGTTCTGCCACTGATCGGGGACAAATTACATATAAATTAAGACACACTTTTGTCATTTGTTGTGTATTGAACTAGTTTAACCAAAATTAATAAAGAATTATTTGAAATCAAGTATATCTCAAGAACGATTAAATGGACTAGCTTTGATGGCCATTGAAGATGACATTCTGAATGAAATTGATATGGATGCAATAATAAGAGATTTTGCCAAATTGAAAGCCAGAAAAGTGTCTTTATAACATGAACTTTACAGTAACAAAGAAAACGAGAAATTAAGCTAATTACCATATTTGTATCACTAGAAAACACTATTTAAATATGCTTTTAATGAAGTGTAAGAGCATATCTCTTTGTCAAAATCAAACCTGTGATAATGTTAGACTTGAAGCTCATTAGTTTTATTCTATTTCGACTTTTATGTTTCAACTGTATTTGTCAAAATACATCTTAGGTATACATTTTAGTTGTTTCCTGTGCTTATTTAATAATAATAATAATAATAATAATAATAATAATAATAATAATAATAATAATAAAAAGATATAAATTATTAAAACTGGAACTTTGGTCATGATTCATCCATAGTTAATTAGGTTTAATTTTGCCATTTTCCTTTAATACTCACTGGAAGACTGAATTATTATATATTGAAGAAATTTGTAATTGTAACAATTATCTGAAGAATTTTTGTCCATTACAGCATTCAATTCTTTTATTATCATATAGGCGGGGCGCCTAAATATTATTTGCTTACAGTTACGAAATGTCTACAACCGCCCCTGTTACTATCCCTGTTACTGTTACCCTGTTATCTATATATATATATATATATATATATATATATATATATATATATATATATATATATATATAGAGAGAGAGAGAGAGAGAGAGAGAGAGAGAGAGAGAGAGAAGAGAGAGACAAAGTTTTGACTCAGAAAAAGTACTGTTGAACGTATGATGCTACATGGCTCCTGGAGGGTGCACAATTTACCCCTAAAAATTCTTTCGATCACTGAAATAAATTCCTGCCTACGCCCTGTAAAGCAGTAAGAATGTTAGGGACTGATCAGGGGGTAATGCCTCCCTGGAGCAACGACAGTTCCCCAGAAATCATACCTCTGATAGGTCCGGATGTGACACCAGTATTTGTGTGTTTCCACTCTTCCCTCTCAGTGTACTGAAACTTAAGTCAAAGGAACTGTTCTGAAATCTTCACCGATTCTCTCCTCTGAAACCACATGCGAATGGGGCCGACCTTGGTCATATACCACATCTGGAATATTAGTATTTATGTCAGAGATACCGAAAAATATATATTCGACACAAATATAGGATGTTTCAATTTTATTTTATTTATTTTTTGCCTGTCACCCTCCCACTCTGACCTCCATGCCAACCAAGGCTTAACTTCTACCTAAGCAACATCGACAGCGTCACTATTCATCTTCGACCACGAAAACTATGATTTCGATACTAATATTGTTCATATTTGACTACTTTTACATGTCCCTTTCCCCTTATTACGAATGACTTCAGTGTCTCGCCTCACTGGAGCAATTGCAACAAACTTAAGTATAACTATAAAACACCACCTGTAAAATAAATGTGCGGGTGATCTTTTTCGGAGAGGAATTCATTAGCTGCTTTTCCAATGTGGTGGCTTTATTCGCTTCCCATGCTAAAGATTGCCAAAGAGCTCAACTTTATTTCACCACTGTGCTATGAATATAGATTTTAATGGCATTTACTTTACTGAATGCTCGCTTAGGTGTTGCTCCCGTCACAGGAAAAGTGAGATACTGTTATAAATGAGTAGGGATATAAACAAATACGGAAAACTATTAGAAATGACACCACTCGAAATGAGTTTTTGCAATATAATGAGGCAGTATTTTATTCGAATGTGAAGGAAATCATTGCGTAAATTGTCCCTTCCCCTCCTTAGAATTCTAAGCTACAATACGTATCTAATAATTTTGAATTAGAAATATATGCATCGAGTTTCATATCCTTAACTTTAAGGTGTCCTGAGTTAAGTAAATGAATAAACTTCCTGTTAACGAAAGAGTAAAGCTTTGGGCTTTAATAGTATCGGGAGTGTAATTATGCATTTCATTGACCCCGAAAGCTATTGAATAGACACTCATATATTTCAATTAGGAATTTTTAATTATCACCCCTCCTATTAAACCTCCATGCAGATAATGCTAAAATTTGATGTGAACGATATAGAGGGTATCATACATAATTCATGCACTCAAAAGCTATGGATTTAACATGAATATCGTTCATTTTCGATTATTTTTACATGTTCCTGTGTCTCCCATGATAGAACTAGAGGTGATACGGGTTTCGATTCCCGTCAGGAGTCGTGTGGTTCGGGTTCCACGTTAAGTCGTAGATGCACGTCTTGTATAGAGTAGTAGCTGAAAGACACGCTGAACTCTATATCACCTCGCCTCGTGAGATATTCTACGTTTGCATAATTTCTAAACCACTTTTCTTTCTTTCAATCTCCTCCTTCCTCTTAGGACACGCATAGGTTCAAACAGAAACATTCTTCACGGTTGGAGGACGCAAGGCTACTGTACCATAAGCGTACAACCCTTATGAGACTAGGTAGTGAGTTGCGCAGTTTGAGTAGCACACACGAATAAACCACGCTTACATTTATTATATATAATTAATAAAATCTCATATTAGGACTTACTCTGCACGTCAAACTTTTAACATATGTGACTTTTTAGATTCTGTTCTTCTTCTACTTTATTATTATTATTATTATTATTATTATTATTATTATTATTATTATTATTATTATTATTATTATTATTATTATTATTATTATTATAGCTATATGAAGCAATTGTCTCGGCAAACTTAGTTAATACACACCATTCAGCAACCGGTAGTTGTAGAAATCTGGCTTTTCCAACAGTAGTTGTTAGCTCAATCGGTAGAGCGCTGAGCCATGGATTCAAGGGTTGCGAGTTCGAATCTAGTCTAAGTTAAAAGATTTTTTTCCTGATATAATTCTTGAAATGGGAATGTTTCTCTCTTCGCCTTTATCTCGTAATTCTGAATAGAGATGTTTGGATGTGAAAGAAAAAGTATACTAGAATATAAGAAAAGAGAGGTAATTTACATGATTCCTTTTGCAATTTTTAACTATATTTTCACCTATCTAGGACGTTTCTAAAAAGTTCAGACTTCTAGAGCTCCTTTTCCCTCTCTTATCTGTCCTTTAACTAATTTCTACAGTTACTTAGTGAATCACATATACATATATTACAGATGTCGTATCTCTTTCTCTTCTCTCTACATCATGTCTGGAGATGAATGTTTTGACAATAGGTTACAAACACGATTTTAAAAAATAATACGATCTGCGATATCAGTGATACATATTGTGGTGTTTAACTTAACATATAAAACAATAAATAGAAAAACTGAGAATACGAATCTTTTCGTGCACTGATGCTTCAATAACAGTGAACTGATGCTTCAAATCTGTGTCTTTACTCCCTTCACCTATGTTAATTCCCTAGTCAAAATAAAAACTCTTCAAAATTAATCACAAATTCTTATACAACCATCCCTTCCTTGGAGTACTGCGCGGTCACATACCCGTCACTGCGATGTAAAGGCACTTATGGCGACGAGGATACAACGAATTTAGCACAATACTGTATGGGGGGGAGGACTGTTTGTGGAGAGACAGATAGAGAAAATATCTTCACTACTACCAGACATATTGTCCATGGCGAGAACAAACAACTGAAAGGAAACTCCACACGATCATGATAAAAATTGTAGCTCTTATTGAAAAATAATTACGGTACATGATTTTGCTTATACGGCTGTGATCACATTATTAAAATCTTATCACATTATGAGGCTCAGTAAATAGAAGCATTTGAAATAAACTATTCTTTGTGCGTTTTAAACTGTTCAGTACAATTTAACTCCATAAATAAAGTTCAGTGCTTTAATCGTTTAATTATCTCGTAATTATTTTGGAAGCAAATATCTAGCGCCCAATTTTCTATTTATTTGATCGTATTGGAAAAAGCATGTAAGTCCCTGTAGCGCAGTGGAAAGCGCACTGGACTTCTAATCCAGGGGTCGTGGGTTCGAGTCCCACCAGGGATGAAAATATAATATTTTATTAACTAACTGATGCTGAGTCTGTCGTAGTTCAAACAGAATATCCATGCAAAGTTCATATTTGACAATGTCATATCATTTCAGTATTCAATATATTTACTATTTTGAGAAGGATCACAAGGTGGCATTAAGACTTGTAAATTGTCATTTAAGTTTATATTAAAATGTAAATTCCTTCGGATCTAGGCTGATTTTCATGCACGTTGTTTTCTTTTCTCCTCTGGATTGTAAAATGCAAATAAATAAGTACATACAGACCACCAGCCTAGATTCTTGCTCCAATTTCTTGAATTAAACTATGTTGAGTTGCAATTATTACTGAAACATTAATTTGTGAAATACAAACTAAATTATAAGGCTTCGTCCGAAGAAAATTCGTCCTCAAAATTGAACTACCCCTTCTGGACTTTTTCATGGGAAATGACATGTCCTATATTAGGGCTGTTAATGAATTATGAAATAATCAACTGCGTCATTTATGGTAAAATCGTTCGGAAAGAACTAATCGTGCTTTTAATGATTTCATTTGATTGATCCTCGTAGGCTATATACCCTGTCTGTCTGATCGGGAGACAAAAAAATCCCAACAGCAGGGTGTCTATCGGTCACGAAAGTCACGAATGTCACGAAATCAGAAAACGATCATGAAAGTCAAGAAAAAGTCACGAAATTTAGCTTTTGGGTCACGATTTTTTTTCTATCTGTACACATATAAAATACTGACTGAAAAACTTTGTTCTATAAAATGTCAAAATTCAGCGCCAAAAATGTCTATGCTCGGCTTTAGACTCTAGCAAATCGCAAGCAAAGCACGTTTCTGTCACATGCACGGAAATTCGGCCTGATTCGCACTCAAATTCGCTCTTGAGATAGTTACGAAATTTTATGGTTTGGTAAAGAAAAGGTCACGAAAAACTCACGAAATTTTATTTTGGAATTTTAGTAGATACCCTGAACAGCTACCGGTACTTGATGGATCATCATTAATTTTGGCCAATGTGTAGAGGATTAATAGTTGGGAACCCTGTTAGTTAACGGAAGATATCCATCCCCCGGAAGTAGTAGAAATCAACCATTACCGGTTTTAACGTTGACCACTATAAAGCAAAAACTGGAATAAAAAGTGAGAAGCTGTTTCCTCCAACCCAATAATACATCTCACTCTATCCTTTACTCACTTCTGGGTCAATCTATGCGAAGTGGTCCAGAGCAGATTACTCTACCATTTCCGAAAATTATAGAAATTGCAGTGAGAAGGTCATTATAACATTATTCACGTTGACGTATGTATGATACAAGTGTTTCTGAATGGCGGCCATCTTTGTTGTCGGTGAAGTGTCAGTTTATGCATTTGCAAGCGTTTACGAAAACTAAAGTTGCTCAGGACATACTAATCAGACGAACATGAAAAAAAAAAAAAAAAAACGAATGTTTTCAGTAGAGACTGAGGTACACGAAGACTATATACTCTTGTTTCTAAATAAATATGCAGCGTTACAAACTAATGCATGAAATCATCGGAAAAAGTACAGAAAATTACACTTTTAAAGGGACTATATGTTGGAATGGCATAAAGTGGGGAATTCATAAGTTTTGTGCTGAATACTATTGCATGTGAAGAGTCTGCAGAAATATCCACAGCTGTGATACCACTGACGCCGTAGATTTATGGGGTCCGCGTCCGAAAGTTGAAGTTTGTAATTTTGATGCCTCGATCCCACATCGCGACGTGTGGACTTTGTGGTAGACAAACACCGTGCTCGTGGATTTTCTCGGGGTTCTCCCGTTTCCTCCCACTTTCTTCATTCCACCATTTCATTCATTGCTCATCATCACCGTCGCCTTTAGCATAATCGGCATAATCGTGGGACGTAAAACTCAAAGATTTCATTTCATTTCATTTTGTAATTTTGATGCAATTTTTTGGGCGTAATATCTCAGAAAGTCAAAGTGCTGAAAATTACTGCTTAGGCTACAAAGTAATTCTGTATGTAAATAAACTATTGCAAAAAAAAAAAAAAAAAAAAAAAAAAAAGAAAAGAAAAGAAAAAGGACTGATATTACATGGAGAAAAAAGTGAGGACGTAGTAAAAACGCGAAGAAAGCACGTGCGTGACGATGGTCGCAGCCCGGAAAATTTTAAATGTTAGGATGTTTCATGCTAGATCTCAAAGTCAAAACTACGCATGGTTCCAGCAATTAGGCCCGACTTTCGTTTTGCTCAGTTGTGCAAAAGCTTGTGAGTGGCATTTGTTCTGTCTTTCTAGCTCCACAGTCATTGCCACATCTATATGGGAGAGGCAGTGGCGGATCCAGAATATGATCAAGGGAGGGGCAAAACCATAGTTTGCAGCTTTATCCAGCGTAAAGCTAAATTGAAGCCCATTTTATCCACTGTATACCTGAGCGTCAAGGGGCTTAGCCCTATAGCGCCCCTTGGATCCGCACTTGGGGAGAAAGTCGGATCCACTGTACCGCGGTATTAAGGCACTCAACGTATCAGCAAAGTGTCATTGAAATCCAATCCCAGTTACAGAAGTTCATGTGTTCACAAGATTGCGTTATATAGCACAGATAGATATATGTTGTTGGTAGCGTTTGTTGTTTCCCAACACCCTGCTGAACAATGAGTCATTACTGCCATTGTTAATTGGACCTACTAAGCAAATTACATCAAAGTTACTAAATCTTATCATCTACAATTAGTATAGAACGAATCTGTCCAGTTCATTTTTGAATCATTGCAGAGCGTTTATTTTAAAGTGTGTTATTTGAGGTTAGTGCTCTCAAGTGACGAGAACCACATGTGGTTGTGTAGATACCACGATCGTGATCATCACATGAAGTGATAACATAAGCAACTATTCACTGAACTCAAATTCACAAAACATACGAACAAAGTTCAGCAGCATTTATACTGAGTGTTTATACAACTGTGTGGATATTTGTCATTTGTACCTTTAAAATAAATATAACATCAAGATTATCACTTTGTTTTCATTAGTGTGATGATGAATGACATGCCTACCTTATATCAACACATTTAACTACAATTGTTCCGTGTAATGAACCTTTACATCCAATCCAATCTTGTGCCCAATCTTGTCTACCTGGCGTCCCCCCCCCCCATCCTAAATCATTATTTCAACTACTTTTGGTAGAGCGTTGCAGATTGAGATGACAAGTTGTCTGCAGATATTAACTGAATTAATTGAATTAATAATAATAATAATAATAATAATAATAATAATAATAATAATAATAATAATAATAATAATAATAATAATAATAATAATAATAATAACAAAAGCTCCTGTCCCTATCTGTTACCAAGGGCGCCCATCAGGGGGGAAAGGTGGGGCGCTCGCCCCTCTAGAGGAAATTGTACTTCAGAAGATCGAATACTCAATAGACTTTTTAGAAAAATAGTTACCACAAAATTTGAGACTACATTTAAAATGTCGCTTATACTTTGCTCCCTTCCCTCCTGGAAAGCACAACATGGGCGCCCTTGTCTGTTACTGATTTTTTTCCCCTATGGAGACCAACGTTGAAGCCGGAAATGGTTAATTTCTACCGCTTTCAGTTTGAATAGAGGATTATCGGAGGAGATGGAACCTATTCTTAGGTAGCTGAATCGATTACAAACAAACGGTTTCTTGATATCTCTTACCGTTTTAGCTCTGCTACCTATCAACAGACGGACGGACGGTCATAGCTGTCCTATAAGACTTTCGAGACTATAGCATAGCTTGGAAGTCTAATAACTATAGAACAACTGTTGGAATGTATAGCACGGTGGCTTAGTCCTAGAACACTTACCTCCGATCTGTGGTTTGATCCCAGGTCAGCTGAGTTTATGGTGGACAATTTCTTTTCTGTGGATTTTTCTGGGTTCTCCCGTTTCCTTACACATTCTCATTCCACTAATTATTAAATAATCATTCGCTTTCATTTATCATTGGTCTCTTTTAGCTTAAGAAGGTGCATAATCGTGGAACGTAATAAAATTTTTTATTTCATTTTAATTTTTGAAATGAAAACATGAATTTGAGTCTAATTCATGGGAGAAAACAGGAAAATTCAGAGAAGATCCGCGAACACAATACTATCCGCTACAAAGTCACATGATTTGCAATCAAACCAAGGATCTCTGCTCTACCACTGAGCTACTGAATCCTCAAATAATCTGCACCATCCACAAACTTGCCTGTCATCTGATCAAACCAGGGACTCTGCATCAGAGGCGACTAATCTACCTTTGAGCCCCGTATATTGTGATAGATTTACGATAATGTCAAGTGGTTGAATAAATTTAAAACATTAATGTGTAATTGCAAAGCTCCTATCTTACAAGATATATCCAAACAGCAGTGAAAAAATAAATCATGTTCTAAGGCTACCGTAATAATCTTAGTACGCAAGAAAGTGGAAAGTTTCAGTCTATTATGACTATTTTCATGTTCGTCCCTGCATAATGGTTTAATTTGATTTCAGTTTAACATCCCTTTCAGCAGCGAAGCTATATCAGACGTTCACCTACAGCTTAATGTGGTATCCGAACCACATTAGCTCCCGCCAGGAATCAAACCGAGGTTCTCCACGCCATAGGCGTGTACGCTAACAGCTTAGCCTAGCCATATGGGAACACCATGCATAATGATAACAAAATAATTCTTAACTTTACCGGAAAATAACGAGTAGATATAGAATTAGAAATCAGTATTATTATTCCGATTTAAAACATTTATAGTGATGATTATTTTCTCCGGACGTTTGAATGGCGTTTGGAAGTTACTTCAAAAGGGAGAAGCGATGGAGAGTAATTATTTCAATGTCTCTGTGTTTCAGCCAGTCTCTTTAATGTTTATTGAGTGTTGCGTTTGTGTATATTGGGCTTAAGTTGAACATGTTTTTAGGAAGTTTTCTGCGGTACCCAAGCACTGCGTGTGTGGAATGGGGGGGGGGTTGTTGTGCGTTGGTTTTGCAGCAGAAGTAGCAGCAAACTTCATCGGTCCTACGTAGGCTAATGGGAGGCATAGTTGGAAATTGGAAGTCGAAAAAATAAAGTTGAAAAATACGCTGGCCCAACGTAGTTTTAAAGTGCATATTGACCAACGATTTACAGTCATTTATCCAACAGTTTCTAAAAACAAAATTGAAAATGTCTTAGGCCAACATAGTTTAGAGCGTGTGTTGGCCATCCAACAATTTGCCGTCATTTATCCCACAGTTTCTAGAAATAAAGTTAAGAATACCTTAGGCCAACGTTGTTTTAAAGTATATGTTGGCCAACCAAGAATTTGTTGTCATTTATGTAACACTTTCCAGAAATAAAGTTGTAAATACGTTGACCCAACGTAGTTTAAAGTGTATGTCGGCCAACTAACAATTTGCCGTCATTTATACAACAGTTTACAGAAATACAGCAGTAAATACGTTAGTCCAACATAGTTTAAGGTGATATGTTGGCCAACCAACGATTTGCCATAATTTATCCAACGGTTTCTACATTCTGATCACAATTTTACGCAGAAATTACGTTGGTAGTTGAGTTAGTTGGCAAGTGGTCAGTAAAGTGAACAATTACAGTAGTGTTA
Organism: Thermobia domestica; assembly: GCF_964235325.1. NCBI lineage: Eukaryota > Metazoa > Arthropoda > Insecta > Zygentoma > Lepismatidae > Thermobia > Thermobia domestica. Next base: position 72,400,511 of record NC_137468.1, read on the forward strand.
AGGTTTGCGGTTGGGATGTCTATCATTTCCCACTGTTTGACCTACTTATTCTCTGTATTGGTAGTTCATACTTGTACTTCCCCGCGTACCGAGTAAACTATTTAATATTATGTGTACTACAGTTTTTTTTTTTTCCTGTATTCTAGTTGGTCATTCTCAATCACGAGAAATCAGTCTTCCTACCAAATCAAGAAGAACATCAAATGATAACATAATCCGAAAGTTCCTAACTTTTTTTTTTGACTCACCACACACTTTACTGAACGTTTACGACATAGTGACATTGTTATTTTTTTTATTAACATAATAATAAAACTAAATTATAATAGTATAATATATTATTAATGTATTAAACACCTCTCAGTTTAATGTCCTACAATTATGCTCTTTAGGCTACGGGAAACAAATGATTAAGAGGCCTCATCCCGGCGAAATTAAAATACCGCTAATTTTACAGTAATTATGTGATATCTTCAAATAGATAAATGATTATTGAAATGTGGAACAAGAGCGCCCTAGATAATATTATTTTGCATAAGGTACCATTATCACAAGTCACCTAGTGGCTTTCCGTTTTCAGTTGTTTAGAAACGCGAAAATAAATGTCGATTTTCAAAATGGCTCGAAATCTAAAACAGATAAGTGAATCGTGATAACGGTATCTCATGTAAAATGATATTGTCTAGGGCGGTCTTGTTCCACATTTCGATTATCTTTTATATATTTGAAGGTATCACATAATTACTGTAAAATTAGCGGTATTTTAATTTCGCCGGGATGAGGCCTCTTAAGGTAAATGAATGATCATGGAAGCATTGGTGCAATGAGAAACGAGAAAACCCACGGAACACGATGTTGTCCACCACAAGCGTACTTGGCCGAGAATCGAACCAGAGACCCCATGCTTCAGAGATAAGCGCTGTACCACTGAGCCACCGTGCTTCCCAACATAAATTATAAGAATACAAATTTTTCGTTATTCTATGTAGTGCTGAACATTGTTACTGCCCCCTTTGGATGTTAACAGTTGGTCTCAAAATTCATTTTAACTAATTATGCTTTATGATCATTAAATTCTAAAATTTCGTGACACACCGGTTGGGAGCAACTGATGTAATCCACAATTTTTAGCATCTTGTAATATATAGATATGTGTGTATGAAAATGTTGGTCACTACCTCGCAGAAACCAGTGAGATAAGAGATTATGAAGGTAGTTACTTGAAATAAAACGAGAGGAACCGATAAACGAATGAAGTTACATAATGATACGGCACTCATTCACGTGAAACAATATCATGCAGATAATATTAAATTGAAATACCTAATATCATTGATTTTCTATATTACTTTCATGTAAATTGTAATTTTATAGAATATTTCTTACTATATAATTGTCAACAGCAATAACTATGATAATTGGACAATTTTAAGATTTAACCCATTTACAAACTTTCGTTTCTGAGGCACTGAACACTCAGTTCTTCAAGTGCTTACGTTCGAAAAACGAAATGCTGACACGTCCCTGTAGCGCAGTGGATAGCGCACTGGACTTCTAATCCAGGGGTCGTGGGTTCGAGTCCCACCAGGGATGAAAAGCAGAAATTTTGTTCATTAAAATGTACTTTCATTTATCGAAAAGAACTTGAAAATGGTTAGGCCAAATAACCGAGAGAATTATCCTGGCCAGAATTTTCAATATTGAATGAAAGTCTCTTATAGTTAAGGGTTTGCTATTAACTCTCGGACAGTGTAAACTTGCAATACGACTTGATGTAATTCTGTAAAAAATAAGTCTGAAATCTGCCTTGCGTATCGACAGTTTTGTTTGTCGCCGATAAATAAATAAAATTATAATATGTACGTACGATTAGAAAATTTATGAACCTAGTGCCATTTCATTAAATAAGAATGGAGAACTTGCAATAGTGGTGCTCATTATATAAAAGTTTCAACATCCGAAGTAACCAAAAAAGTTATTCGTGATTCCGAAAAGGTTGGCCAATGATTTAGTACGATCATGCGAGCAAGATGCGTTCCCTTTCTAGTTAGAATAACTGTATCCCATCTACCTACATCATCAGAAAAAAGAAAGAAAGAAAGAAAATCTTGGAATGCTGAGTTTTGCTTGAACATCCACATATTATTCATTCGTCTTACATGTCAATCAGTCACAGTTGCACCAGCGGGGTTTCTAGATATGAAGATATTCTGGCGTCATCCAACACTTCTTACAATAAGCTTTGTAATCATTTCGTAGGTCGAATGCTATTGAATTTCAGAAGTGGGTACAGCTAGGGCTGTGCGATATTTCGATATTTTCAAATAACGAATTCGAAATTCTTCTGATCGATCGATATATATTGATCCAAAGATATCGGTATATATATATATATATATATCGATATCTTTGGTATTTTTGATGTTTCGATATGTCGATCAAGTTTCGATATTTTGTCATCGATTTTTGATATCCAAATCCGGATATTACACAGCCCTAGCTGCAGCTAATACGGACTCGGGTCTATGAAGCTTTATCGAAAATACAATATTACGTAATTCAATGTAGTACATAAATAATTCTGAGATCTTCATGTGCATATTTAAAGTTCCATTTTATTACGTTAATAATCGGTTTACTTGTCGAGTTCTCGATTATTAAGTTAATAAATCTGAACTTTAACATATTCATCGATATAGCTATATTAACGTAAATATTGTTTACGCACGCACGCAGGCACGCACCCGAAATTTTTGTTGGGAGAGGTCCAACATTTGGAGGGGGTTCTATACTATAAGACGTATCGTATGGAACCGGTGTTATTCTGCACCTAAAAAGGCGATAAACAATGGTTAAGTGCTACCCCTAATTCTCAGGGGAGGGGGGAATGATGTAACTAAGATTGTTTCTCTAAGAAGAGTACAGATGAAGTATAAGATCAAATCTTAGGCTACAGCAATTATTTCTTTACCTAAAACACTATAGTTTTATCAAGAGAATGTAGAAATATATTTCGAGATACGAAGTTTTTTGGGAGACTCCGGACCGGTGGAGCCCCCCGCGTGGGTTTGCCGCTGCATTAAACTATTGTCCCATTTTTATTTTTATTTTTTTATTTTTTAGAAACTTCATAGACCCAAGCTACGTAATGTTAAATATAAGTTACCCAAGTTAAATATAAGCTCTTAATTCATTCTAGTTGTGTGGTTTCCGTTAAGCTTACTCTAAGCTTTTCCCATTATAAAGCATGACAGTATCTGCAATTCCAAAATGCTATTAATTAATGCTATTAATGCTATGTGAATTAATTTATAATGGTTTCTCAAGGCTTTTCGTAAACTGTTTCAATTTGGTTATCCAACAATTATGACGCCCAAACTGAGCACCCAAATTTATTGCGTGTAAGAAAAGACTTGGGAACAATTATTAGATTTTCTAAATAGCATTTTGTAGATACTGCCTGACACATTTGCTACATTAAAAAAAAATCCTCGTTGTAGATTACACATTATTTCTGTTAATAAAGAAAAAATAGGGTAACCTTGTCGAAAAACCTTTAAAATGTGATGGAGATGAAATTTGTAACTTCTTTTCACTACTTGTAAATAGTTTTTTTTTTTTTTTTTTCATTTGAAAATAACTGAAAATACCGTTCCTGAATATTCCATTCGCATGCCAAGCCACGCCATAAGCGTAACAGCAACACTACGCTCGTCCACAGATTGTGTTTAATTTTCAGCGAGCAATTCAGATATCTATTTCAAAAACACTCATCGAGCATTCGCTGCTGAGAACAGGTAGCAAATGCTAAACGCCCAACAACTGATATTAGACTTTTTAATCTGGATTTAAAATCCTAAGTTGAAATTAAAATTTAGCAATTTATTAAGATGCCTTATACAGAAGTGAAAGTTCATACTTGAGATAGTTGAGTATGTAAGTAAGTAAGTAAGTAAGTAAGTAATAATAATAATAATAATAATCCTTCGAAGAATAAAATGTTTACAATAAAAGAAAATGTTTCTGGTAAAGTGTGATGTAAATGTTCACATCAACCAACTTCGTTCCCCTTTTGCTCACGCTAAATGTATTGCCAACGTGTTTGTCGTCACGTAAATGCCGTTCTTTTACCTTTCAGCAATTTTAATTACGTCACTCTTTCACATTTAAAATTTCCTTTTCTGTTTGCTCTCCCCAATATTTCTTTAGTAGTTTTGAGAGTATTCCCATATAGTTAATTACTATTACAATTACCACGTTGCACTGTGATATGGTATTTTGTGAACCAGCCTCGATACTGGTGTCTCAATTATACCCTGAGTTCAGAATAAGAAGTCAGCGACTTACACAATCGATTCTGTAATATCAAGATACCTTAAATAAATGTGTTATAGGATATTTTCCTTCTTGAACTGGTTCCCCTGGTAACTGCATCCAGAAGAACGTTTCGATTTTTAAGGGACTGGAATTTAAATATCAATTAATCGTAGAAATGCAATATCGGTACTTATATTTAAATGAAACAATGCTAATAAATATATTCTGAATATTATTTTAATAAGTAAAATTTCACCATCACCATCCCTGGTGGGATTCGAACCCACGACCCCTGGATTAGAAGTCCAGTGCGCTATCCTCTGCGCTACAGGGACATAGAGAATTTGCTTTCTTTTTCCTTGTAATTGAGGTGAGAAGGCGACCTACGCTACTGACATATGTTTAGGTTGGAAGAAGGGAGAGGAAGAAGACATCCTTTCAAACTAGCGAATGACGTGGCTACTCCCACTACAGAGGTATCCTGTGCCTACATGGAAAAACGTAACTACAGAAGTTGCAAGTGTTAAAAGAAAATGATGCGCATTCCGTGGCTAAAAAAGAAAAAAAGAGAAAGTTAAAACATATTTAAACTGCTGTTACGTTTTGACCATGGTAAACAAAACCGAAGATTAAGCGTGAATATCCATTTCGTTAACTGTTCAAACGCAGCTAGTACTAAAAGAGATTAAAGAAATATGGAATATCATTCCTTCATCTACACTAAAAACGTTGTTGAAAAGAAAAGGAAAATTCCAGAAACGGAAGATGGATTTAATAAATATTCAGGAATGATAGCGACATTAACTAAAACATAACTGTTACAAACAACGCAAATAAAAATCTTCAGCATTATTTGCATATAACGGAAGAAAAGTTAATAGATCTCATTAAGCTAAACAGAATGATGAATAAATTATCATGCGTAGTTTTCGAAAATATCTAGAACAAATTATTTTGCTTAAGACTAAAAGTTGGCGTTGTGCGATTGAAATCATGGTAAATGTTTAGCAGAAGGGGTCCAGAAGTACGTAAAAAAGTACAAAATTTGCGAGTAAAATGGAAGATGCAAATACTTAGACCTAATATAGTCTAATCTAGCCTAACTAAACTAAAATGAATTAACCTAATATTAACAGAAATAAGCGAAATTCTATCTTTTATTTTTCGAAAATTATGCTGGACCCCTACACTAATATAACCTAACATAAACTAACCTAACCTAACCTGAAGTAACCTAAACTAACCTAATGTGAACAGAAACTACCGAAATTGTAACTTTTTTTTAAAGAAAAAATAGCTGGACCCCTCGTGCTAAACATCGTCCGAAATCATACATTATACTGTCGTCCTGCTAGTGCAATAATATTATTGTGGTACACACATTACACATTGTGGTACCAAATTTCACAAAATTAAATCCCCACGTGAAGCGGATTTGCATATCCAGGCTCCTAACTATGAAAAAATTTACGCTCACTCCAACCTCAATCATTTCACGAATTCAACCTGTTTTACGTATGTTATTAGGACATAATATCGATTGTGATTTATTCTAAAAACACTTTTATACATTGCAAGAGCTGTAACGTCCAAATATTTACTGAGAACTCATAGTCGTATCGGAATAAACAAAAGCGAGTATGGAACAGTAAACTGCTTTCACAAAAGGCAAAAGAAGATGTGCAAAGGCATACAAAACGGTCGAGTGGTTTGGGTCGATATACTACCAATCACATGTTTGTGTGTGCAAACCCGGTAGCAAGTTGTTTCTTTTTTAAGTGTCTTCCTATTTTCATCCGGAGGCTGAAAATATTTCTTTGAGTAACTCATTGAAAACTTCTTTTGTTTCAAATTCGATTAGAACGGAACATTATATGAATTGCGAATCTTAAATCCATAGCTTAAAAAAAATGAAGTATACTCACTACTCCATTATCCTCTGATTTGTAACGAAAAACTATTTATAAACAGTGGTGACTTCAGAAAATTATCCTCGGGGGGAATTTCAATATGCAGGTGGAGTTCAAACATTGGTAGTCCACATTGAGCACGATCGAATATATGGTCCTGAAGGCGGAAATTTCTTAGCTCGAGAGGAGTCTCAAATTCTCCCTCAGATCACGTCCTGAAAGCATCATTGCTTAGAAGCTTTTCGTAACAAATATAATATTACACTTGTTTCTCGTTCTATATTTTGAATTGGTAAAATCATAATTTATAGAGGATTATAATAAAAGCATAAAAATTACAATACCAATCATGTATAAATTATCCTGTAAGTTACGAACTTTGGGTCAGATTAAAACTCAAATTTTGTTTTCGGATTGCACTTAGAAGTAAGTCCTCTCTATATAATCCTGATTGAAAAGCCATGTATAACTCTAATTAATTAATCAATATTTATACAAATATTTTTTTATTTTACTATTTTTACTATTCAATATTATATACACTTCATTTCCAAAATCAAAATCTCGAAAATGTATATTGTACGAGTGCAGATTCACAAATAAATGCTTATTTATCATATATATTGGTCTCTATTCGAAATTCTATTTAATCGAATCCGACAAGAACACAGACAGAAACATCGAGAACAGGTGAAAAAAACAGAGAAAAAGTTCTGTAGCCGGCGGAGATTCGAACTTAGTTCGAATGGTGCTTTGTAAGCCGAACGCCTTAGACCACTCGGCTATGGTAACAACTAGTGATTTTAGCAAAGGCTTCGAGTAGTAGTTCTTATTACAGTATAACATTTTCTATTGCCTAAAATTTAAACCTAATTTACTTTGATATAATATATCTATTAATTTGTTTCATGAACACGTTTTCGTTACTTTGATGAATGATTTATGTTGTTGATATAGATTCTATTACACGTTCTTTCGTAAATATTATAGAAAGTATCAGGGTTATTTATGATCTTTCATGGAAATTGACTGGCGCATGCGCAGTACACAGACAGTTTAATTGGAAGGCGAGGAAGGAAACGCTAACACACTGTTAGAATGTTTCATCGCTGTGAAGTATAAAGAAAAGCTAAAATGTATTTTACGCTTGTCATTGCGTAAAGAATCACCAGGTTTGATCAATTGGACTCATGAAAAATAATTAATATTGTCATTACTGCACAATATGAAGAATAAAGAACGTAAATTACACCACATTGTTCTCGAATTCGAACCTAGCTAAGGAAGGGACAATAAACAAAATGCGATTTATTCATTCGAATTGAGATAATTCAATGAAACTAGAAATTACACAATCAGAAGAAAAAACATCGTTAAAATGACAATAATACTTTTATCCGAGATGTGAAATAGTTATTAATTAACTGAAATAAAAGTAATATTGGGCATGATATAGAGTAAGAAAAAAAAGTAAATGTATTCTTATGAACGTTCAAAGTAAATTCACAAATACCTTTTGAAGATATACTACTCTTTCTTAACGTTTTAACGAACTAAGTGAACAAGCAAAGGAAAAGAATGAAAAACGAAAGTATTGCTCTTGAAAAAATATAATAAATAAATGAAACTTAAATAAATGTTTACACAAAAAATGACACACTAGTACTTCGTGTAATCACCTCCAGAGTCAATAACTTCTTGAAGTCTGGAGGGGATACTAGATACAAGTCTCGAGCAATACGACGATGTGTCACGAAAATGTTGCTACAGTTCCATAACATGATTTTGAAGAAACGTTTGGTCTCTGTCTTCACGTCTCTCTTCCCATTCTTGCACCATGTAGGCCCACAGATGTTCAATTGGGTTCAAATCTGGTGATAGAGGGGGCCACTCAATACAAATTAACTCTGGATGTTCACTTAGCCACTCTCGTGTTTGCCGGGAAGTGTGAACAGCACTGTTGTCATGCATAAATATATATTCTTCCTGTTCGGGGAAGTTTCTTTCTAAGGACGGTAACAACGTATTTTCGAGGATATTAATGTAAACACTGCTGTTCATTCTCTCAGGCATCGCAACCAAATCTCCAGGACCAGCAACCGTCATGTATCCCCAAAAGTGTGCTGATATTCGCCCTGAACTAGAAGTTCTGATAATATTTTGTTAAGCATACCTGGTTCCGCGCGGTCTATACAATATAATTCTGCCTTGTTGGTTAAACTTGAAAACCTTCTCGTCGGTCCAGATGACTAAGTCCCAATATGACTGAGGTTGGGTTATGTTATTCTGTGCCCATTCCATTCGTCTGGCCTTATGAGTTTCAGTCAGGAGAGTCTTCCTAGCGGGTCTTGAACAGTGTAGACCAGCCCCCAATAATCTTCTTCTTATTGTTTCGTGAGAACAATTATATTCTCTGACTTTGTCCAAGAGGATTGACGTGTGGCGTAGAGGTCTGTTGATTACTTCTGTAACTAAAGCTTGATCTTGAGCTGCAGTTGTCACTTTTGGCCTTCCACTTCTTGACCGAGACCTGAACCATTCACCACCTTCTTCATGTCGCTGAACCCATTTCTTGACCGTTTTCTTGTCATATCCCAGATCTCTAGCAATCTGAGGCACAGTTTGTCCCATTTTTGCTCGGCCTATGATTTCTCCTCTCAGAGCAACAGACAGTTCTCCACAACCTTTAGAGCGAGGCATTTTCAGAACCTGTTAGAAATTTGCGTCCTGGCGTGTATGACAAATGTCAGTAAAGTGCATCTTTCTGTTTCTACTGCGCATGCACCAGTCAATTTTCATGAAAGATCATACATAATCCTGACAATTGTTGTAATATTTATGAACGAATACGTAATAGAACCTATATTAACAACATCATTCATCAAAGTAAAGAATAACGTAAACATAAAACAATTTCAACAGACTATTACATCAGGCCAAAATAGGCTTAAACTTCAGAAAATACAAAATAAATTTCATACTGTAACAAAAGATTGAACATGAAACACGCTTACTACGTTTTCAACTTGTCACATTAGCCGAGTGGACTAAGGCATTCGGCTAGAGATTCTGAGGCACCATTCAAGAGTAGTTCGAATCCCACCACAGTGCAATTTGGTTTTACCTCTTTCTTGACGTTTCTGTTTGTGATCCTGCCGGATTCTATTAAATATAATTTCGTAATACGCTAAAATATACGTAATATTTGAAATTCTTAACCTCCCATTTTTACATTTTTCAAGCTCAGTTGAGAAGAAAGAGGGAAAATGAAAGTACAAAGATTTACAATAATTACTTAGCATTTACTGTCACTGTAATTGTAGATATTTTATTTATGAAAATGTATAATGAACTAAAAATATATTTAGTAGGTCACATGTCTCCATTTTTCGATTTTAACTTGAAAGTTACAGTTTAGGCGGTGACATATCAAAGACCCAGGGGGTTGAGGGGGTTGTAACCCCTCCCATTGAAACTTTTATATTCTGCTAAAATAAAAAGTGTTTCAGCTTATAATCTTGGAAAAACAACAATCACTGTGTGTGGAGGACGATTTATTTATACTACGATTTATCACTTCTAAATGTGTAGAAGATGTAACTTGATATTGTGCATAATCATTCAAGAAATATAACACAACGAAGGGACTTCGTAAACCCTTCACGCCACCCCAGGAGGAGGAAGTGCGTCCCGCCGTCCCCCGGTTGGGAACTACTGCTTGCGAGGGAAACATTCTAACAGTGTGTTAGCGTTGCCTTCCCTCGCCTTTAAATTGAACTGTCTGTGTACTGCGCATGCGCCAGTCAATTTCCATAAAAGATCATAAATAACCCTGATACTTTCTATAATATTTACGAAAGAACGTGTATTATGTAATAGAATCTATATCAACAACATACATCATTCATCAAAGTAACGAAAACGTGTTCATGAAACAAATTAATAGATATATTATATCAAAGTAAATTAGATTTAAATTTTAGGCAATAGAAAATGTTATACTGTAATAAGAACTACTACTCGAAGCCTTTCCTAAAATCATTAGTTGTTACCACAGTGGTTAGACCTCCCCGCTGGTCTAGTGGCTAGCACGTGTGCCTTTGGTGCACGGGGTCCCGGGTTCGATTCCCGGTGGGAGAGCTTTTTGTGATTTTAACTGTCCTCGATGTTTCTGTGTTCGTGTCCCTGTCGTTCTAGGTCATTGGAAAGAAGTCAAGTTAACAAGTAAAGCAATAAATATTAAGTAATAAGTAGTTGAAGTAAGTTACTGAGACACGTTCGGTGTCAGTTAAAAAAAAAGAAAAAGAAAGTGGTCTAAGGCGTTCGGCTTACAAAGCACCATTCGAACTAAGTTCGAATCTCCGCCGGCTACAGAACTTTTTTCTCTGTTTTTTTCACCTGTTCATGTTTCTGTCTGTGTTCTTGTCGGATTCGATTAAATAGAATTTCGAATAGAGACCAATATATATGATAAATGAGCATTTATTTGTGAATCTGCACTCGTACAATATATATTTTCGAGATTTTGATTTTGGAAATGAAGTGTATATAATATTGAATAGCAAAAATAGTAAAATAAAAAAAAATATTTGTATAAATATTGATTAATTAATTAGAGTTATACATGGCTTTCTAATCAGGATTATATAGAGAGGACTTACTTCTAAGTGCAATCCGAAAACAAATATTTGAGTTTTAATCTGACCCAAAGTTCGTAACTTACAGGATAATTTATACATGATTGGTATTGTAATTTTTATGCTTTTATTATAATCCTCTATAAGTTATGATTTTACCAATTCAAAATGTAGAACGAGAAACAAGTGTAATATTATATTTGTTACGAAAAGCTTTTAAGCAATGATTTGAGACTCCTCTCGAGCTAAGAAATTTCCGCCTTCAGGACCATATATTCGATCGTGCTCAATGTGGACTACCAATGTTTGCCCTCCACCCGCATATTGAAATTCCCTCGTGGATAATTTTCTGAAGTCACCACTGTTTATAAATAGTTTTTCGTTACAAATCAGAGGATAATGGAGTAGTGAGTATACTTCATTTTTTTTTAAGCTATGGATTTAAGATTCGCAATTCATATAATGTTCCGTTCTAATCGAATTTGAAACAAAAGAAGTTTTCAATGAGTTACTCAAAGAAATATTTTCAGCCTCCGGATGAAAATAGGAAGACACTTAAAAAAAAAACAACTTGCTACCGGGTTTGAACACACAAACATGTGATTGGTAGTATATCGACCCAAACCACTCGACCGTTTTGTATGCCTTTGCACATCTTCTTTTGCCTTTTGTGAAAGCAGTTTACTGTTCCATACTCGCTTTTGTTTATTCCGATACGACTATGAGTTCTCAGTAAATATTTGGACGTTACAGCTCTTGCAATGTATAAAAGTGTTTTTAGAATAAATCACAATCGATATTATGTCCTAATAACATACGTAAAACAGGTTGAATTCGTGAAATGATTGAGGTTAGAGTGAGCGTAATTTTTTTCATAGTTAGGAGCCTGGATATGCAAACCCGCTTCACGTGGGGATTTAATTTTGTGAAATTTGGTACATAATAATATATACATCTTGATACATATATTAAGTATTTACGAGGGTGAATCAAAAAAAGGTAATGATAACGAGTATAGCATAACGGTTATGGTTTTAAAATGTATTTACTTTTATACATAGTCTCCTAACACGTCGATACATTTAGCCCACCTTTTTTCTAACCCTTGCGTAAACTTTTTTTTTAAAAAATGTCCTGACCCTCATTTCGTTATCATCTTTGAATTTCTCTGATGATATTAAACGGTATGACAAACATCTTGGCATTTGAAGGCGGCGCTCCCAAGTTCCCTTTAAATGCTGCTAGCAAATGCGAGGCTAGCGGTATTGCCACGTTTATTTTGTACTACACATCCACGTTTATTCCCTGTCATCTGATCGCGCTGTAGTTTGTTTGCTTAGCCATAGCCAGACCCCTTTACCACTTGGCAACGTCGCGCCAGAGTTTGTGTTTTATTTGTTTAGCTGAAATGCCAAGATATTTGTCACAGGCTTTAAATGACATCTCTCAGTTTGTTTTTCTGCGTTTTCGTGTTATCACGTCAACTGCTCGTATTCAAATGTATGTATCTTCCAGAAATTACTTGTTTATGTAATTATATGAACTGAGGTGAAATATATTCGTCGGGTACAAAATCCATACAAAAAGAATAGTTTGTAGCTTCCTATTACTATTTCACTCTGTGGGAATCAATATAAAAACCAAAATATAACAGCACTTTTCCAGGATTTCTGCTTGTAAAGAAGAACAAATTTAAAGATGCACACTATTTTTCTGGTATTGAATCCAGAACCTGCATTTCACTATTTATCATCGTTTTTCAGTATAGTGATCAGCATTGAAACCGGAAAATCATAGATTTCCACCACTTCCGGTTTCAACAGAAGCTTGAAGTTGTAGATAAAACTTATTCTTGAGGCACTGACTCCATACCAAAAAGCCATTACTCACTATACTTTAAGATTTTTCGCACTATGGTGATTGGTATTAAAAACTAGAAGCACTAGTACATGAGGCTACTCCTTCTTTGACTACAGTAATACGGTTGAAGATATCTTTTTTTTTTTTTTTTTTTTTTTTTTTTTTTTTTTTAAAGACGGACGGATTCCACAAAATTGCTTATCGCTGCTAGTGCTGTTGAACTTTTGTGACATTTGCGGTTTTCGGAAAACCGAAAACCGCAAATGCGGTTTTCAAAACCGAAACCGCAAAAGCGGTTTTCAAAACCGAAACCGCAAATGCGGTTTTCAAAACCGAAACCGCAAAAGCGGTTTTCAAAACCGAAACCGCAAATGCGGTTTTCAAAACCGAAACCGCAAATGCGGTTTTCAAAACGGAAACCAATGTTTTTAATTACACCTTTTAACAATTGTGAAAGCATCTATCGATCGAGACAATTGTATTGATTTATGTCTGTGTTTCAACTTTTTTTATTTGCTCCCGTTTCCTCCTACTTTCTTACGGTTTAGAACTCCGTAAGTACTGATGTGAACTTGTGTGTTACAAATACTGACCTGGGATCATTTGCACTTTTTTTTAGTTACTTCTTTGATGACACTTCCAAGGTACTTTTCGGTTGCAGGGAAGCAAACTGGACCCCACCTGATTTTTATATATTTTGTAAAGTAGAGCACGAGGAACACGAATCTTAAGGAATTTTGACATTCCGACTTCCCGAACTCGAGATACTAGAACTTATACAGTAGTTTTACATAGTATGTATAAAATTAACGAAGAAAGTTCTGTCGCTTTTTGACCTATCACCTTAGAACATCGATATGTCACCTAAGACCAGGGGTGTAGCCAGCAGGTTTCTGTAGGAGGGGCCCGTCGTTTTTGAAGGGGGGCAGCTACAATCTAAAAAAAAATGTGTTACAGCTAGTGTTTTTGAAGCCTGAAAAAAACTGGAAAATTTTGGTTTCCTTCCGGAAAACTAAAAACACTGTTTTAGCTTATTATTATTATTATTATTATTATTATTATTATTATTATTATTATTATTATTATTATTATTATTAATAATAATAATAATAATAATAATAATAATAATAATAATAATAATAATAATAATAATAATAATAGCAATTTCATAAATTATATTACAGATAGTTTGTATTATGTTTAACCAAGAACTACTGCCCCCGACCAAACATTATACCTTTGTGCATAACTATTTCAATATACAGAACCGATCTATATAGGTAAACAAGAAAGTTCTATCGCTTTCTCACCCACCACCTCCGGACATTCATATGTCACCTAACACGTATCTGGAAGATCAAGAATAGATCGACAACCTTCTGCAAACGTTCTGGAAGGCCATTTATCCCATCGCGGTAGAGGTTGGTGTTCCGTGAAGTGAAGAAGTTATCAAGTGCATTTTGCACCTCTACTTGGGATTTGAGCTGGCATCCTTCAAAGTGATTGTCCAAGGAAGGGAACAGATGATAATCGGACGGTGCAATGTCCAGGGAGTATGGCGGATGCAATAGTGTTTCCTATTCAAGGCGTAAAATGGTGTCCCGGGTCATCCTAGCCACGAGGGGCTTAGCGTTGTCCTGTAACATAAGGACCCCTTTGGGATTCAGAAGTGCTGGCTCCAGAGTTTTGAGTTTCTCTTGAACACGGCTCAACTGCTGACAGTACACAGTTGGATTGATGCGATGACCAGCTGGTAGCAGTTCCCAATGCACGATGCCACGAGCAGTTCATCAACACACAGGAGGACTTTCTTCTGGTTTCGGCTGTCTTGGAAGCGTTTATGGGATGCTAACCAATTATGACGGCGCCGTGGAACTTCGTACAGGACCCATTTCTCATCACATGACAACACCTTGTCCAGAAATGGCTCCTTCCTCAGACGAGACAGCAAAGAAACACAGGTGTCTGCTTGCGTTGCCTTTTGACCCGGAATCAAGTTATGTGCGACCCATTGACCCAACTTTTAGTGTTTCCTCAGTTGATGAAGGTGCTGCTGAATGGTTTCGCCACTCACACTGAATTGTCCCCATGCCGTAAGCGTCGGTGGACCACAAATGGGCAATTAGCGACATCACGCCAAACATTGGCGGCGCCGCAGCGACGATCCCCGGTGGCCCCTCTACCGTTTTGAAAATTATGCCACCAGCGGCAGAGATGCGACAAAACGCCAATGAACCACAAAATTACTCCCCCAAAATGTTAAATCGGCTATATGTGTGATTTAGTTACATTAAGGTGAGTCTAAAAAACACTTTTAAAAAGTACCAAAAAATTACCCCGAAGGGGACTCAAACCACCAACCTTATGATTACTTTTTTTTTCACTTTTTTATTGTTCTTTAAGGATTACAGAGTAATTACATATGGAATACAATATACTATAAGAGCAGGAGTATTACATGATTACAGGATGAATATACAAATAATATTTACAGCATTTATACAGTAGAGAAGTGTCACACAGATATCGACAAATAGGTTACAAGAATGCTAAAATCGTGATTTGATGGAGAGAAGTAGAATTTTACCATGCTATTTTTGAACTTCAAATATATTCAGAAAGTACAATGTCCAGGTAGTTCGCAAATAGCTTTTTCTTTCTAGCGGGCGGAAAGTGTCTGTATTGAGCGCACAAGAAATCTTGATAGTCTGTTACAAAGCGTAGTTTTGAGGATTGTAGTATGTATTCAATCGTATGAGCTGCTAACCAGGTAATTGAATTGAGTTTAGTGGTTGGATAAAAGTGAAAGTCCGGTAGAACGAATATGCGAACTGTGGTAAGAGTAGGAACTGTACGGCAGATTTTGCTGACAGCTGTTTGGAATTTGAGCCATATTGTCGCTGCAGATCCACATTGAATTAAGCGATGCACAATATCATCTTCATTACCACATGTGACACAACTAGTAGTGTCACTAAATTTGAGACGGTGCTTTTTGGCATTCGTGGGGAGAAGCTCATTGAGAACAGTGTACCAAGTCGATTGAACAGATCGTGGAATGTGACGAGCAAACACATTGCCCCAAATCTGGGACCAATTGTTGTTTGGATGTTTCAGTTCCATATGAGGAGGCTCAAGGTTCAGCTGGTTGAGGAGCAATATATAAAAGCACTTCACTGAAGTTATTGATGCTTGTTGTTGAGCACTCATATAAATATAATCAGCAACGACGTCTCTGAAATACCAGTAGCAACAAGGGATTGAATTAATATGTAGAGGCAAGTTTTTACCTATACGTTCGATACAATCAGCTAAGATACCATGGCTGACCCAATTTACATTGTGTTGAATATTTTCTAATGATCGAAACTTGAATAAAGCAGTAGCTTTACATTCAATATGAACAAGACCCAAACCTCCATGTCCGGTGGGTAGACATGTATATGGGTATTTGACTCTGAAGACGTGACCGTGCCAAAGAAACCAATTTCCAACACTGGTAAGACGTTTCGCAATGTGTGAGGGCATAGGTAGGATCTGGGCTAGATACCATAGTTTGGAAAATGCGAAGACATTTAGAAAATACACTCTGGACCGTAAACTGAGTTGACGGGATCTGTGAAGTGGGAGAACATGTCGCACAGTATTAACTAACTGGTTGTAATTTAACTGTATGGTTTCAGCAAGGAGAGGCGTGAAGGTTATCCCAAGGATTTTTAATTGGTCGACCGTTCGTATTTGTGTGATAAAAGAGTTCTGTACAAGTGGCAGTATTTTGGTCTTTGCACGATTTACCAGTGTGCCAGACATATTCACATAATCTTCAATGCATGCTTCTACAGAATGAAGATCCTCTTGGTCACGTAAGAACACCGTCACATCATCCGCATAACTGCAAACTTTTAATCCATTAGTATGAAAAGAAATCCCTTGTATATGTGCTGCAATGTGCCAGAGTAGAGGACTAAGGGAAATAATAAAAAGGGTCATGCTCAGAGGACAGCCTTGTCGGACACTGCGTTTGATTTTTATGGGCTCACTCAAAAATCCGTTTATTTTAAGTTTTGTTTGTGCTTCATCATAGAGTACACGAATCCATCTGATGAATTTCTCTCCTATGCCAAACTTTTGTAGAAGCGCCCATAAATAGGCATGATTTACTCTATCAAATGCCTGATGGAAATCAATAGATAAAACCGCAGGAGTGCTAGAGGAAGCTTGGCAACTAGCAATTACATCCCGAATCGTTTGCAGAAGATGATAGATTTTCCTATCTCCTACACTTGCAAATTGGTATGGCCCTGCCAAGGATTCCAAATATGGTTGTAGTCTGTTATTCAAGCAGCGGGCCAGAATTTTATAGTCAGAGTTCATTAGTGTGATGGGTCGGTAATCAGTAACTAAAGTCGCAGTATTTACTTTGGGAATAAAGACTGTCACTCCTGGAGATTTATACTTTTGCACAGGCGCATCACTGAAATATTCATTGACTATGTCTGTTAATGTGTCTCCTATCAAAGGGAAGAAGCGTTGGTACCATTCTGCTGGAAGTCCATCTAGACCAGGAGATTTGTTAGAAGGGGCATTCATCACAGCAGATTCTACCTCTTCTTTCGAAATCGGGGTGTCCATCGCTCTAGCTGAATCATAATCGAGCACTGGAGAAAGGTTGTGGAAAATCTGTTGTTGGGTGTTTGCTTCGCCGCAGTCACCAAATAGGGAACTATAGTAGGTGTAAAACGCTGTTTTGATTTCAGAGAAAGAGGAAAATGTGTTCCCTTCGTCATCTTGAATGCGTGCTACTAATTTACTCGCACCACGCTTATACTCCTGTATAACATGATGTAGGGATGGCTCTTCTTCGAGGTCGAATATAGGAGATTTACTTCTGATAAGTACACCTTTCATTCTGTTTCTGGTCATGGTTAAAAGTTTTGCTTTAAATTTATTAACAGTACATAGAAGCGTACGATCAGAAAGTGCTGAATGTTGAGCATCACATAAACATCTGTAATAAAAATTGTACAGGTTACGATCATCTCGACTCTTCTCTGACGAATACCATCTGGAAAAACTAGAAACACGAGGTTTCAGATATTGATGCCACCATTCGCTGAGCGTTCGAAAATGTCGTCGTTGTGTCACCCAATAGTGCCATTTAGCTGTAAAAGCTTCACAGTAATTAGTGTCAGCGAGAAGGTAAGTGTTGAAGTGCCAGTATCCTCTACCACGTTCAATTTTGACATCAGGAATTTTCAAAGATATGGCGTATGCGTGATGATCAGAAAAGATGGTAGGAGTTACTTCTACGTCTATAATCTTTTTAGCTAGGCTGGGAGACAAATAGATACGGTCAATTCTTGAAGCTGAATTATTCCGAACGTAAGTATATCCACGTTCATGTGGACGTTTCAATGGCCAGCTGTCTTGTAAGTGAAACCCTTTAACCAGTTCATTTAAGGTAGGACAGTAGTTAAAACCAGGAGATTGGTCTTCAGGACGGAGTACGGCGTTGAAATCTCCAGCCAGTAAAAAATGGTCAGTGTTTGAGGAGAAGGCAGATGGAACATCATGTACATAAAATTCATTCCTTTCTACACGATGTTGTGATCCGGATGGTGAATGCAGATTTACGAGCTTTATGCTTCCTAACGTGCCAGTCATTATTCTGCCGGTTGGGTGAAATATTTCAGGTGTGAAGTTTACGTCACTCTTGACCACTATTGCAGTACCTGTGCCATTGGTGGTGTAATTATTATAAACTGTATAAGCTGCACCGAGATTTAGCCTTTCTAAGCCAACTTCCTGTAGTAGCGCGACATCTATATGCGACTGACTTAGAAAATCACGTAACGAAAATTCTTTCGTAGGTGACTGCAGGTTGTTAATATTGATAGTAGCTATTTTAATAGACATGATGATGAAAAAGAAAAACATTGTAGAAAAATGTAAGTCGGTTTGTAAGGACATCATATTTTACACAAGCTATTGAAATCAAGAAGAATCGATATGCTGAATAGAAATATCCTACAAACTGCACTATTACTGGAAACGGAAATGTCATACAACGTTCAATGTTGTCAAGAAATTGACAAACAGGAAACAGACACGAAGCGTATACTGTACACAACTAACCTAAGGTTAGAGTACTTACTTTTTATCGGAGGAACATGTAGAAACGCTATGTTCAGACTGTTGATCACTTCTCTGAGAGAGGGCTTTACTCAGTTCTTGTCGTTTGGTGCGTTTACGTTTAGTATGGTCCGGGGAACTGGGTGCACTTCTTACTGTTTCTCGTGGAGACGGGTAGGCCTGCACTTGATCATCTGCTGGAAGACTGAGAACGGGGGAAGACAGAGACGAAGCACTGAGAGTTCCTAAGATTGGTTGAATGGGGGTTGCACTTTCATCGGTAATCATGGTACTGGAATCATCTTCTGGACAAGAGGGTAAGGAAGTAACCATATTTGAATGGGTGCCAAGTGGAGAGGGAGTTGAACGTTGAGGTTGCGGTTTTGCCTCCGGAATATCACCTGGTTGTTTGTTCAGAGAGGGGTGCTCATCAGCCTCATTATCACATGAAAAGGTTTTGTCACGATCAGCAGCACATTGAGACATGAGGGGTGGAAAATCACTGGTATTGTTGATATCAGATGACACAGGTGTTACGGTATTATGCTCACTAACATGGGAAACACAACTTTCGGACACTGAAACCTTTGGAGACACTGCAGGTAAACTTGCTTCACTTCCTCGTGGCAGAATAGGTGGGGCAAGGTTGGAAAATTTCGGAACAAAATCCGGCGGTGATGTCAAATTGGAGGGCTTTGGAACAGATACTCGTCCAGCATAACTCAAGGTACCAGAAACAGCCTGTGGGGGAGGACGGAGTGGACATGCGGAGTGTAGATGTTGGAGAGAATTGCAGCGTAAGCATGTCTTTTGTTGACCGGGATAGGTAACACAATATCTACTGTTCTGAATACTTATGAACGAAGGGATGGCATGTTTCAGTTCCATTTTGATCAACTTAGTACCTGTTCGTATAGGGTAGACATGGTCGGCTGAATAAAGTTCATCCTGTATACTATATATCTTGCCGTATTTCTCAAAGATATCCCTGACTTCATTATGTGACAACTCCAAGGGAGTAACATGCAGTTTCACTGTTAGAATGCTAACATTTGCCCAAGTTACTTTTATGTCATATGAACTTTGTGAATCGCGAAACTTTACAACACCATTTGTATCACGAAGGATTTTTTCACATAAATGTAAAGAGACCAATTTGACAAAAATACATTTACGATACATGTCCATTTCGATACTCAACACTTGATCAACAGTAAAGGCGAAGGTGTTATGCAACCACTCATGAATTACAAGAGACGTAGGGCGCTCAGAGACAGGGCCAAAATCAAACTTCAGAGTGTTTACTCGTTTGAGAGTTGACATCTTTAAATGGAGCACAGTATTCAAAAGGAAGAAAACGAAAACTTAAGAAAAGCAAAAAAAAAAAAAAAAAAAAAAAAACACTTGAAAAAAATTAATAGAAGCTTCACTATATCAAACAATGGGAAAACAAACACTCACACGTAGAAAGCGAGGTATTTGACAACCAAACACTACGAAGTGAATCAATCACAGAGAGCGCGCAGCACACGTCCACACACTCCAGCAACCAAACACGTTATGCGCAAATGCGGTTTTCAAAACCGAAACCGCAAAAGCGGTTTTCAAAACCGAAACCGCAAATGCGGTTTTCAAAACCGAAACCGCAAATGCGGTTTTCAAAACGGAAACCAATGTTTTTAATTACACCTTTTAACAATTGTGAAAGCATCTATCGATCGAGACAATTGTATTGATTTATGTCTGTGTTTCAACTTTTTTTATTTGCTCCCGTTTCCTCCTACTTTCTTACGGTTTAGAACTCCGTAAGTACTGATGTGAACTTGTGTGTTACAAATACTGACCTGGGATCATTTGCACTTTTTTTTAGTTACTTCTTTGATGACACTTCCAAGGTACTTTTCGGTTGCAGGGAAGCAAACTGGACCCCACCTGATTTTTATATATTTTGTAAAGTAGAGCACGAGGAACACGAATCTTAAGGAATTTTGACATTCCGACTTCCCGAACTCGAGATACTAGAACTTATACAGTAGTTTTACATAGTATGTATAAAATTAACGAAGAAAGTTCTGTCGCTTTTTGACCTATCACCTTAGAACATCGATATGTCACCTAAGACCAGGGGTGTAGCCAGCAGGTTTCTGTAGGAGGGGCCCGTCGTTTTTGAAGGGGGGCAGCTACAATCTAAAAAAAAATGTGTTACAGCTAGTGTTTTTGAAGCCTGAAAAAAACTGGAAAATTTTGGTTTCCTTCCGGAAAACTAAAAACACTGTTTTAGCTTATTATTATTATTATTATTATTATTAATAATAATAATAATAATAATAATAATAATAATAATAATAATAATAATAATAATAATAGCAATTTCATAAATTATATTACAGATAGTTTGTATTATGTTTAACCAAGAACTACTGCCCCCGACCAAACATTATACCTTTGTGCATAACTATTTCAATATACAGAACCGATCTATATAGGTAAACAAGAAAGTTCTATCGCTTTCTCACCCACCACCTCCGGACATTCATATGTCACCTAACACGTATCTGGAAGATCAAGAATAGATCGACAACCTTCTGCAAACGTTCTGGAAGGCCATTTATCCCATCGCGGTAGAGGTTGGTGTTCCGTGAAGTGAAGAAGTTATCAAGTGCATTTTGCACCTCTACTTGGGATTTGAGCTGGCATCCTTCAAAGTGATTGTCCAAGGAAGGGAACAGATGATAATCGGACGGTGCAATGTCCAGGGAGTATGGCGGATGCAATAGTGTTTCCTATTCAAGGCGTAAAATGGTGTCCCGGGTCATCCTAGCCACGAGGGGCTTAGCGTTGTCCTGTAACATAAGGACCCCTTTGGGATTCAGAAGTGCTGGCTCCAGAGTTTTGAGTTTCTCTTGAACACGGCTCAACTGCTGACAGTACACAGTTGGATTGATGCGATGACCAGCTGGTAGCAGTTCCCAATGCACGATGCCACGAGCAGTTCATCAACACACAGGAGGACTTTCTTCTGGTTTCGGCTGTCTTGGAAGCGTTTATGGGATGCTAACCAATTATGACGGCGCCGTGGAACTTCGTACAGGACCCATTTCTCATCACATGACAACACCTTGTCCAGAAATGGCTCCTTCCTCAGACGAGACAGCAAAGAAACACAGGTGTCTGCTTGCGTTGCCTTTTGACCCGGAATCAAGTTATGTGCGACCCATTGACCCAACTTTTAGTGTTTCCTCAGTTGATGAAGGTGCTGCTGAATGGTTTCGCCACTCACACTGAATTGTCCCCATGCCGTAAGCGTCGGTGGACCACAAATGGGCAATTAGCGACATCACGCCAAACATTGGCGGCGCCGCAGCGACGATCCCCGGTGGCCCCTCTACCGTTTTGAAAATTATGCCACCAGCGGCAGAGATGCGACAAAACGCCAATGAACCACAAAATTACTCCCCCAAAATGTTAAATCGGCTATATGTGTGATTTAGTTACATTAAGGTGAGTCTAAAAAACACTTTTAAAAAGTACCAAAAAATTACCCCGAAGGGGACTCAAACCACCAACCTTATGATTACTAGGCAAGTGTTCTTCCTACTTCGCTACGATGGCGATGAAGGAAACGTCGCTTGTAAAGGGATAAATCGTTAAGATCTTTTTTATTTGGTCAGGTTTGGCGGCCTTTAACCGTGTATATTCGACGATAACTGTTTGGAATTAGATAAAATGTGTTCGCCATGTAATTTTGTAACAAAATGACGAGTGTCTATTTACTTTATTTCATAGTTCTCGCATACTCACTTTCTAATGATCGACGACAGTTGTCATCTAAATTCATACAATTATCGCACTTATCTCAAGATTTTTCACGTCATGATGTTGAGGCAGAGGTTATTCTTGACCCTCGGAGCTCACTTTAGGAACAATTCGTCAGCAAAAAATAATATATAATAATAACCGCATACACATGACTGGCGACAGTTCGTGTTGGTCCCTTCACGATTCTCCGCGAAGAATCTAAGAAGTGCGGACCAAGACGAAGTTCTCGCTGGTCGCTGCTACGCGGTGGTACTTCAACACCCCGACGCGAGATATATGTTTCCACTCGACGAAACCCGGCCGCCAGTGAGGGCCAACTATCGCAGACCTACGCAAAAAGCGACAGAACTTTCTTGGTTAATTTTATACATAAGGCTGATTTTCTTTGAAATTGCACTTAATTTATTTTAAGATTTTCTGAAAAAAATGTTTATTTATTATTCGAGACTAAAAAGACGTAATTATTTTATTAACAACTATATCTCACTTTCTGTTTTACAAGAAATAGCATTTTAAAAAGCGAATGAAATCCAAACTGAAAAACTGAATAAAAACGCTGCTTTTCACCAAATTTTCCATCTGATAAAAAGTTTTCTTGAAACACTAATTACAGCATATAAATAATATAATGTACTTACGATTTAGTATAGTACCATTGTTTTATGATAGAATTTATAGTGGGGGGCGCGGTGGCTCAGGGTTCCCTGGTTCGATCCCAGCTCGCGCCGTGTGGACTTTGTGGTGGACAAACACCGTGCTCATGGGTTTTCTCGGGGTTCCGTTTCCTCCCACTTTCTTCATTCCACCATTTCATTCATTTCTCATAATCACCGTTTCCTTTGGCCTAACCGGCATAGGCGTGGGACGTTAAACTCAAAGATTTCATTTCATTTCATAGAATTTATAGTACCTTGTCAAAAAGTTTGTATTCAAACTGTTAAATACAAATCGCCGTAAATTGTGTAATCTACTGTCACAAAAAGTATACCATACTATTTTCGGATCGCTATAAGGAAGAAATACCATACTATTTTGTGATCGGTATGGTAAAATACTATTTTTCCGTACTATTTTACCGTAAATTATTAATTATATGTAAACATTGTTATTTTTAAATGACTGAAGCGAAGTAATCTCACGATGATGTTTTAACATCTGGTCATTAGGGGGGCCAGGAAATCATTTGGGGAGCCTTGCACCGATGGGCCCCCCGTGGCTACACCCCTGCCTAAGACGGACCTGGAAGATCAAAAATAGTACCCATCAGTATCAACGACCTTCTGAAAAATGTTCGGGATGGGCATGGATTCCTTCGCGGTAGAACTTGGTTTGCCGTGAAGCAAAGAAGGTATCAAGTGCATTTTGCACCTTTAGTACGGAGTTGAACTTTAGTTCTCTAATGTGAGTGTCCAAGAAATGGTTCAGGGATAATCGGACGGTGCACTGTCCAGGGAGTATGGCGGTTGCAATAGTGTTTCCCATTTAAGGAGTAGGATGGTGTCCCGGGTCACTCTAATCATGTGGGGCTTAGCGTTGTCCCGTAACGGGAGAACCCCTTAGCGATTGAGAAGTGCTGACTCCAGGGTTTTGAGTTTTTCTTGAACACGGTTCAACTGCTGGCAGTAGACAGTTGCATTAATGTTCTGCTCTGACAAGCCGGTAGCAGTTCCCGATGCACGATGTCGCGAGCAGTCCACCAAACACACAGCAGGACTTTCTACTGCATTACTGGTTTCAGCTGTTTTGGAACCAGTTCATGGAATTTTAACGAATGATGACGACGCCATGGAGCTTCTCATCACATGTCAACATCCTGTCCAGAAATGGCTTCTTCCTCAGACGAGACAGCAAAAAAACACAGGTGTCTGCACGCGTAGTCTTCTGGCCCGGAGTTAATTCATGTGGGACCAATAGACTCAAATTGTAGTGTTTCCCAAGTTGATGGAGGTGTTGCCGGATGGTTTCTCCACTCACATTGAATGTTAGCCCCAGTTCCTTACAGGTCTCTCCACTGTTCGCCTCAATTGCTACCTGAAGATCTTCATTTTGTAAATGTGTTAGTCTTCCGGCACGTGGTGCGTCTTTCGTGAGTGTTTTGTCACCGTCCTTAAACTTTCTAAACCACCCTTGCACTGTCTGCGTAATCACGACACCCTCACGAAAGGCCTGAGATATCTTCCGCCCCACTGCAGTGGCGTTTGATCCAAGTTTGAACTCGTACAGCATACACACCCTTATGACGCTCTGTGGAGGTTCCATATTCACTCTGTCCTTACACAAGTTCACGTTGTAACTGAACTGCCACAAGCAGGTAGAATGTTGGATATACCCACACCAACATCTGACCTTCGCCTTTTCTCCATTCGCATTCAACTCACGGTGTAAGGATCAATTGAACACAGACCTCCACAAAAAGCGACAGAACTTTCTTGGTTACCTTTATATATCTCACAGGACATAATATGTTTCGTATAGAGAATATATCTATATTAAACTTAGTTTTAATATCTCGAGCTCCGGAAGTCGGAATGTCAAAACTCCAGATTTGTGTTCCTCGTGATCTAGTTTACAAAATAAATAAAAATCAGGTGGGGCACACTTACCTTCCCTGCAGCCTACTTTTCAAACGAAACTAAGTTTTCCAGAGTGTACATTTTGCTTCAAACTGAGTTCTGCCCTGGCTAACATACGTAAATTCGTTTCTATAAGTGTCGTTAAAGTTACACTTGAAATTGTCGTTCGGCATTCTTGTAGCTTATGAAGTCATGAGTAATTCAAGTATGTTTGTCACAACATCTACAAAAGAATATTCATTCGTATAGAACCTCCAATACATTACATTAAAAACACATGAATTACACAAAGAAAACTATTGTGCATTAGAGCAGATCTCTTATTAGCGAATGGCCCTACACCCGCGCACTGCTCAGATAGCTCACAGCCTGAGCCTGAGCGCAATTCCAAATTTAACTCAATCGCGATTAAGATTGTCAAAGGTGTAGCGGTTTACGTTGAATATACCAACACTTTATTCACTAAGTCGTCTTAGATTTTTCTCCAATCCCAAAAAGCAGGTGGTTTTTCGTGATTAAGATAGCGAGGGACGAATATAGAACCTGACAATTGGGTGGTACCCGCAAAAATCGGGTAATATGACAACACTAAGCTAAATAGAAAATAAGGTATATCCCTATTTAAGATCACTACACCTGCAACTCATGAAATTCAATTTGAAATCTCATCCACTTAGATTGAGATCTTTTATATTATCATTATTCTTTCACTTTGTTTCTAAATAGTACTGCCACTCTTTCTTTTGTTAAAAAAACACCACCTCCCTTTCTTAGAAAAAAGAAAAAAAATTTAGATCGCAATTCACAATTTTATTGTTGATTTGTTGCCACTCCGATAAATGTGAATGTTGTGGTTTTGCATGTGTTGACTGGTTTCTTATCGCAAGTCCCAGACACCTGCAATAGTTCATACGTGAAGGGAACACCGATCATATTTTATTCTATATCTTTTTACTTCCCAATAACCATAGCCGTGCCTCTTTGTGAGAAACTGCAACTTATTTTTTTTTATTCTGCCAATTGTAAAAGAATACTAAACAAGAATTTCCCTACACGTTAAGACATTTTAAGAAAAAATATCTTCTTTCACATCTGCAAATTTTGAGCATTTTTTCCCTACGCCGGGGAAAATTTCCCTCCATCTGGCAACTGTGAGCCGAAGATGGGAAAGATTCTTTGCTGTTTCCTCGTCGTTACTTGATATTAGTGCTGTCGAATTTTTGTGACTTCTGCAGTTTTCGGTTTTTGAGAAAATCGGTTTTCAAAACCGAAACCGCAGATGCGGTTTTCAGAAACCGAAACCGCAAAATCGGTTTTCAAAACCGAAACCGCAAATGCGGTTTTCAAAACCGAAACCGCAAAAGCGGTTTTCGAAACCGAAACCGCAAATGCGGTTTTGAAAACCGAAACCGCAAATGCGGTTTTCAAAACCGACATTTCGGTTTTATGAAATTTCACTTTTTTCAAAAACCGGTTTTCGGTTTTTTCAAAAACTGATTTCGACAGCACTAATCGCTACCTATTACTGCTTTTTTCTTCTTTGTTTTTTTTTTCTTTTCTATAGCGATAAATTGTGAGACTGGAAACCGTTGATTTGGATCCCTTTCGGTTTGAATAAAGGGTTAACGAAAACAAATCCTATTCTTCGGACACTGAAACCAGGGTCACACCCACGGGAGGAAGGGGTCCACTGGGTCCGGACATCCAAAATTTCGTAACTCGACTAACATTTGTGGACTTCCTTAACAGAACTATACTCGTTAAACAGAAAAATGATTGATGTAGGCCATGGTTTCTCAACCTAGGGGCTGCGACCCCTAGGGGGGATCGCGAGAGAGTTTCGTGGGGGTCGCGAAGATAAGCAGAAGAGATAAATATAATTAAAATCTAATACCGGAAAATATTTTAAAATATTATTTTGAATGTTGTTCTGATAGGCATGTTTTTATTTTTATACATGCTGTTAAGAACAACTAAAAATAGATCCACTAAACATTTTCAACAGATGCAGGGTTGTTTAAAAATAAATTTAAATCAAAGAGGTACGATGTGAAACTAATAGGAACTGCATATTAAAATACCAGAAAAACACCAATTCAACAAAACCTAATATAACTAAAACTGAAAGCTAATGATATACCTGAGCATGGTGTGATTTCACTAGTGCGGGAGTGTCCGGTTCAGTTTTCGTGACGCACATTATCAAGCCATTTAAAACACTCAATAACTTTTTTAACAACTGTCTAAGCTTATTTTAAACCAAAATAAGAAATCACTTAATTTTTTAAAAATCATATGACCCAAAATTAAGGGAGTTATGAAGTTTCAAATGACCTCCATTTTGAAACAGTATGATGGATTGGATTCCATATTTGCAGTATGAATGAACTGACCAAATTTGGTTTTAATCCATTCGCTTTTAGGAAAGTAGCTGTATCCACTATATACAACGTGTGCGTGGGTTTTCTCGAGGTTTTCCCGTTTCCTTCCACATTCTTCATTCCACCATTTCATTCATCACTCATCATCACCGTCTCCTTTAGCCTAACCGGCATAACCGTGGAACGTAAGACTCAAAGATTTCATTTCATTTCACTGTATACAAGAAATAGATTCTACTGTAATAAAAATATCTGGATATCGTGGCATCTCCGCAATAGGTATATTAAAAATTCCAGACAAGCTTATTACAAATCAGAAACTGTAAGGGAGTCGCTAGAAAGAGGAATATACGAGGGGGGACCCAAAAAAGACGGGAAATTCGTCATAACTTTTTTATTTCTTAATATTTTTACACCAAATTTTCATCACCTTCAAAGTATTGTCCATGGACCGCAACGCATTTCTGCAAACGATCCTTCCATTGTTCAAAACAGTTTTGAAAATCACTTATCGGGAACTTCTTTATGACCTCCAGCGATTTTTGTTTTACCTCCTCCACAGTGGCAAAACGCTTTCCTTTCATGTCACGTTTGAGTCTGGGAAAAAAAAATCACAGGGGGCTAGATCCGGTGAGTAGGGGGGTGCGCAATCGGTGTCATACCGTTTTTGGTCAAAAACTGCTTTACGGAGAGGGCGGTGTGGACCGGAGCGTTGTCATGATGGAAAAACCATTCGCCTGTGTGCCAAAGATCTGCCCTTTTCTTCCGGATACTCTCCCTCAATCTTTTCAAAACCTCCAAGTAGAACCCCTGGTTAACAGTTTGACCAGGGGGAACGAACTCCGCGTGCACAACACCTCTGCAATCGAAGAAACAAATGAGCATTGTCTTGATGTGTGACTTCACTTGGCGAGCTTTCTTGGGACGAGGAGAGCCACTTGTCTTCCACTGGCTTGATTGCTGTTTTGATTCGGGGTCGTAGCATAGCACCACGATTCATCACCAGTAATCACCTTGGCAAAAAAGTCAGGGTCCTCTTTGAGCTGATTTTGAGGTTCAAGACATGCCTCAAGTCGACGCTCCTTTTGCTCGTCTGTGAGAAGGCGAGGGACAAATTTGGCTGTAACCCTTCTCATGTGCAAATCTTCTGATAAAATCCTCTGAATTGAACTCCACGATATTTCAGACATCTCACAGAGTTGATCAATGGTTCGGCGACGGTCTTCACGAACGAGGGCATTGATTTTTTCGACGTTTTCGTCAGTTCTTGCCGTTGAGGGGCGTCCTGAACGGGTTTGGTCTTCAACTGACATTTCTCCATTTTTAAAACGTGCAAACCACTCGTATACTCTGGTTTTACTTAGGGCAGCATCCCCATAAGCAGTCTTCAGTATTACAGTAGTTTCCGCGGCCGATTTCCCCAACAGGAAACAAAATTTCACAGCCGCCCGTTGCTCTCGATATTCTGCCATCACGTTTTCGCCGAACTGGAAAAAGTTGTTTTACGAAACAAACTCTGAAGAGCGAACCGGTGCACTCACAGCGACACAACTTCGCACACTGACGCAGGTGGCGTGATCGTAACGGACAACTGGTACAACAATGGGTTCCCCCACTCTCCCTCCCCACTGCAGCACAATTCCCGTTTTTTTGGGTCCCCCCTCGTAAGTAATAAACAATTGCTTATAGTCTTTTCAGGTGCAGAATAAATCAGATTCAATATTATACAGACGTATTGGACCCCTCCCACTAAACATATCTGGGTACGCGCCTGTCTGAATCGGTTCCAATATCTATATCTAAATCTATACCTATATCTATCTATCTATCTATCTATATCTATCTATCTATCTATCTATCTATATATATATATATATATATGTGTGTGTGTGTGTGTGTATGTATATATATATATATATATATATATATATATATATATATATATATATATATATATATATATATATAGATAGATAGATAGATAGATAGATAGAGAAATAAATATTCTTTAATATCTCTTACAGTTTTCGCTCTGACCTGTCGACAGAAGATGAATGGGCGAATAGACAGACAAACATATCCGTTCTTAAGACTTCTGACACTTGATGCATAGTGTAGTTTGGAAGTCTAATGAAAATTACAATTCTCTCTTTCACTATAAAGCTTATAGGTGATTGTGAAACACAACCTTGTAAGTTCCCTGTGTAGCATATTTATCTGGAAGGAAATAAATGATCCCGGAAGTACGTCATAGTTGACCTACCCATTGAATAAATGTGGAATATACTGTTGCGTAGTCAGAAAAAAATCTTCTGCCTATATCTTATATAAGTTTAGTTCTTGTCATTCCCGAACCTTTATTGGTAGAATGTTTATATTGTTGACATTGTCAGTCCACCGAATGACATATCAATCACATAAGCTTGACGTCTAAGATTCACATGTCATGGTAAATATTTACGAGTATGTAGAATAGTATATTAGAGAAGCATCTTTTTAAGGAATCATACCTGTAAGTATGCCAAGAACATAAGGGTCAAACATAAAGAAGGTTCTAAAGGTATATCATATCTTCCCATATTACTTGGAAGAACTTGAAAAAAAATTAAATGAAATCTTTAAGATTTACGTCCCACGGTTATGCCGGTTAGGCTAAAGGAGGCGGTGATGATGCGAGATGAATGAAATGGTGGAATGAAGAAAGTGGGAGGAAACGGGAGAACCCCGAGAAAACCCACGAGCACGGTGTTTGTCCACCACAAAGTCCACACGGCGCGAGCTGGGATCGAACCAGGGACCCCAAAGCACTGAGCCAAAGAACTTGAAAATCAATCAGAAATGTAAATAGGATATTGTATTTTTCACAGCCAAAAATAATTAACCTATTTGAAGAACATTACTTAGCTCTTTACTAGAAGATTAATGGAGGGCGGAGCGAACTGTAAACTTTATTTTAAGTGTCTTTGTTCTTAGAACAAGCTATAGGCGTTTATTCTTTAAGCTCAAATGCTCAGATATCAAGAATGAGAACTGGGATTATACGAGTGAAGTTGTAAGGGTTATTTATACATATTTGACACATCTATAGACCATTATCAACAATTGTCGATCTATTGCTGGATAAGTCTTTCCAATACTTTTTGGCAACCTTTTACCTTGGACAACTCGTTTCTAAGATATTCGAAGTGCTACATAATTTCGTCACACCACCTTCTATTAGTATGCTGTGTTGGTCGCTACATGTCACTAGGGAAATTATATCTATTCATTACCTATCCGTCGTAATAGTGTTTTTTTTTCTTGAGGTACCAACGGTATGACATACCGGAACCTTTTTAATGTAAACGGAATATTCCCTCTTCTGTCTTAAAGACTTATTGACGAGAAACTTTGAAAATACCAAATAGTAAATATGTAATTTTATTGAAAAACAAAGTTTTTATTGTTTTCTTTTGCTGTTTTACACAAAAGTGTACAGGTTCAAGTCTGAACAATGGGAACCATTTGTGCTATATATATTGTGATTATTATTATTATTATTATTATTATTATTATTATTATTATTATTATTATTATTATTATTATTATTATTATTATTATTATTATTACCCTGAAAGGTATGCAACTTTTTAACCATTAAGAATCTGTCGTCCAGCGAACAGGCACCTTTATTTTTTAAAAACGCTGTATATGTACAGTATATATACAGGGTGGCTGGTAATTCGATGCATTCCTTGCAAGGGGATATTCTACAAATACTTTGGAACATTTTCACCTATATGAACCGCGGATCGCAAATCAACAGTTTCTGAGTTATTTGCATATTTATGATTTTTTTGAATTTTTCCATCTAACGAGAGGTACAAGAAAAAGTTTTACCCTGACCAACTTCCACATATCGTAGAGCAATGAAATGTTACATGTGTAATCCTGCATACCTCCGTAGGTCATGTGGTAATGTACGCGAACTATGACACATTTCATGCCCAGAGTCGTGCATCAGTCTGGCCAACATTCGAGCAGTGAACAGGTGCACTCTTTTCCAGGAGACGGACTACATTTTTTCCCGGACGCCACGCTCTGGGATTTCACAGGATCCCGCAACACACGCAGCAGTGAGGCATAGTATATCCTGGTAATTGTGGTACCTTTTGCTTGGAATGCAAGTAGTAATACCCCATTCTGACACCAAGAAAAAACGTGATTATCACTTTGGTCGCTCAGAATTGAACACGGATTTCCTTTGGAGGTGGTACGTCAGCACGCTGTCATTGGTTTGACTAGGATTTCCTGGTTTTCTTCACTCCCACCAGGCGAAGGTCGGTATGGTACCTTCTAGAAGGCCAGGGCCAGTTTCTTCCCTAATCCTAGACCCACCTAAAAGACTGCTGTGACCTCAAAGTTCGAGGTCTGAACCCTTCCTTGAGTTATTCACGTGCATAAATTCATTTATAAAAATCTAGTCAAACCAATGACAGCTTACCGGCGTACCATCACCAAAGGAATTCCGTGTTAGACTCTGAGAGACCAAAGTGATGATCGCGTTTTTTTCTTGGGATCAGTATCGGGTATTACTACTTGCTTTCCCGGTAAAGGGTATCACAATTACCAGGATATACTATGCCTCACTGCTGCGTGCGTTGCGGGACTCTGTGAAATCCC
Source organism: Thermobia domestica (assembly GCF_964235325.1). Classification (NCBI taxonomy): domain Eukaryota; kingdom Metazoa; phylum Arthropoda; class Insecta; order Zygentoma; family Lepismatidae; genus Thermobia; species Thermobia domestica. The sequence goes on from NC_137468.1 coordinate 72,432,802, forward strand.
AGAACGTGGAGTGCTGGCAAAAGGAGTCCGTCTGCTGGAAAAGAGTGCACCTGTTCACTGCTCGAATGTTGGCCAGACTGATGCACAACCCTGGGTATGAAATGTACCATAGTTCGCGTTTTCTCTTGACCGCACACCACCTTCATACCACCTCTTCCTAATCATGCCGTCATTTCCTTAGGGCAAGTACTTTTGAGATGTTGCCACGCTGCTTTCTGAGGTGCAGTAATGGATTTTGGACCACTACACCTTACTTCGCGTTCGGACCTATAACACAGCAACGGTGCAAGAGTTACAAGCTGTACATTACCACATAACCTACGACGGTAGGCAGGATTACACATGTAACATACCTAATGCCCATAAACCAAAAGTACACGAATAGGTCCAATCGTACCCCATCTCATAGATTCAATACATCGCCTTAGATTATGTTTCAGCAATAACACTATGTTTAAAAAATATGAACAAAACAAAAATAAAGTAAGTAAGTACGTTTGACACTACCGGTGAACAACAAAATTCACCCTTGACAGCTAACGTGTTGAAATTACTATGCTACGAAATAATTATTTACAGCAGAGCTCTGTGATATAGATAACTGGGACCTAGGTTTGCACCTGAAGATATAAATTGAAGTATTTTCGTTCTCGTGGAAAAATAAGGCTTTCAAGTATTATGCATTCTTTTCTGGAAGTTTGCTTCAAACGCAATAAATAAGTGAACTTCATTATACGGCTATTGTATAGGTTTAAAGTTATTCAATTACGTAGGTCAAGTCTTGTGCTTTTAAAAAAGTAATGCCAACACTTACAAAACAAAGAAAGAAAGAAAACAAGAATATATTATGTTTTAAGATTTGTTTTGTCAAGGGAACCAGTTATTCTCATATTCACCTTGAGTTGCTCAGATGACCAAACAGAGTGAAGGGAATGGAATGCCTCACCAGAAGAAATATAGAAAAGATGAAGGAAGAACTATGTACTCTCCTGGAAGATTTTTTATTATTTTTTTTTTTATCTTCCTTTCTTTGTTTTAAATCGTTGGTCTTTCAGATAAACAGACTGAAGGTTACTGCCTACGTAGATAAACTCCACTTTATATACATAGGCACATGCTTCCTGTTTACCGTTCTTTTTAACTTTGGTTTGGTTTACTACTGTATTTCGTACATTTTGGTAAGGAAGAGGCTACGCCAACTCAAGCTAAAGATTGCAATGTTGCCAAATTCACAACCTCTCTTTTCTCTGAAGAATTGAACCCTCACTGAACACAAAGTGGAAGTTTTGTCAATGCTCCAACAGTCGAATTGGACGGGTTATGTACACTGCAATAAATTATGATGCTAAAAGTATTCTAGTTGTAAACGTTTTAAATAAGCTCTCTTATATTGAGGTAACGCCCAAATACACACTTGTTCATTTGTCATTTTCTCTCTCTCTCCTCAGTTTCTTTCTTTGTTGCTCGTTCGGATTTCACTTCTGACTCCACATTTTTAGTAAAATTTTTTTAAAAAAATGAGAAATCTTTTAAGTTTTACGTCCCACGATTATGCCGGCTAGGCTAAAGGAGACGGTGATGAATGAATGAAAGGGTGTAATGAAGAAAGTGGGAAGAAACGGAGAACCGCGAGAAAACCTACAATGGTGTTTGACCTTGGATCGAACCATGGACCCCTGCAACAGAGGTGAACGCTCTACCACTGAGCCACTGCGATCATCTATTAGCAAAATCCAGTGGCGGTTCTTGAGTTAAACCATATCGATAGAAATAAATAAATAACTGCTATTACTACCAGCTAATAGGAGAAAGATTATTTAATGTCTCAATATTCTTGTATACACCTTTCTGAAGATTTAAGAAACTTTCTTTCCTTAGCTACTACCAGTGGTGACTCCATTGAACAACGGAAAAGCCTGTTTCTTTTGTTTTGTGCCTCTAAGTAAATTTTACTTTATACTAAAAACTTTTTAAATAATAATAAAAATGCATTTTCTAGAGGTAAGAAGTCCATTTGCTGTCCTATTTGAAGCAGGCGCCACAACGTGTTCACTAGGATGGACTGGAAAAATCAAGAATGTTGTTTTCAAGTCGTAATACCACGGAAAAGTTGCGAATTGGGAAGGCTAAAAAGGGAGTTTAAAGAAATAAATATAATTGGTTTATATCTCCGGGTCGCGCTTGTGCTCTTTAGTTTGCCGAAATTTGAAAAAAAAATCAGATTTCTGCTATAAATTTTTAACATTTTTTTTTTTAAATTAGCTTCTTCCCGAATATAATAGGTCAAATTCCGAAATATTAGAATAACAGAAAAAATGTTGAAATATTATTTAAATCCATCAACATCTTCCGGTTGTGCGTTTCTTTCAAAGTTAATGAAAGTTTGAAACGAAATTTACAAATAAGTGTAGATCACAGTTCAAGAAAAAGAAATACTAACAACTTGCATTTTTTTGTTTGCTTTTTTCTTTAAAAAAATACAAGTTTAAATGTTTAAAACAAATTATTTTAGACCATTTGTAATATTTATAAACATATTTTCATCGACAAAACTAAGACTCTTCACACAAAAACAGTTAATAAGAGTGGGATTTCATATAAAAAATGTGTTTCTAATGTTAGTTGTAAGTCATTAATTATACTAGAACTCCGGATTATCCGTCTTTTTGTTATTCTATGCGGCCTGCCATTCTACCACATTAGATAGGATAATCGTGGGTCTACTGTATATTCACTTACTGGACGAACGAGACGAGACAGTTTCGAAACGAAATGTGATGAAACTTTCCAAGAATCGAGACGAGGCGAGAAAACTTTTATTTCTTGTCTCGTGGCAACACTAATTGTGGAACGCTTCTGTTGTTCTGGTAAAGTCAATTTGGAAAGGCATTTCTCCATTTTGCAAAAGTAGAGGCGTAAGTCCGATTGCTCTAGTGCCAATAGCAATTTCACATACACAGATCGTTATAAAATGTCGGTCTCTGGGAATTTCACAGCCCCAGCCAATAGTATAAGTTACCGCTCCCCCTTTACTAGAAATAACCCATCCACGATTTTAAGTAGGTTATTTCATCACAAATAATATAACACTAATTAAAACATAAGATTCACTGAATACTACTACTACTACTACTACTACTACTACTACTACTACTACTACTACTAATAATAATAATAATAATAATAATAATAATAATAATAATAATAATAATAATAATAATAATAATAATAATAATAATAATAGTTGTAGGTCGAACTTACTAAGTTACAATATGTTGATCAGAAATTAACTTTGAGCTACAAATACGTATGTATTTTAAATAATACACTATTCATGCATTTCAATTTTGTACACTTTATGCCAGTTTTTTGCCGTCCACCAAAACTTGCTGCGCCTTGCAAATGAACGTGTTGCTCATACAGTGGAGCTGGTCCTCTCGTCAAAGAGTCAAAGAACAAACTATGAAGAGTTTCATACTCTCAAGTAGATCACTTAATCAAAAGTTCGGCCATATCTGGGGTATTATATATAAGAAAAATCAAACAGAGAACGACAAAAATATAACAAGTTAATAGCGATATATGAACAACTGTTAAAAGAACTTCTGGAAATAGTACATTCCAGCTCTGTATCTTCTGAGTGTCTAGTCAATAGCCTAGTCGTATACAAAACGCGCAAGACGGTTCACATTAGAAACTTTAGGATTTTTTTTTTTTTTTTTTTTTTTTTTAGAAATTGGATTTCTAGGATTTCAGTATCTATGGCCATGTTAATGTTAAGTTAGGTACCATCCCGGCATTTGCCTGGTGTGAATGAAGAAAACCATGGAAACCTCACTCAGGATGGCTGGCCCTAAAAAGTTTTTCTACTTTTTCGACCGAGTGTCCCCACCATGAGAGCTCTTTCGTGACTAAATTGTTAGCGTATGCACCTTTGGCGTGGGGAGATCCGGGTTCAATTCCCGGTAGGAGCTCACGTGGTTCGGAATACACGTTAATCAATAGATCCCGTCTCATTAAGCCTCGCTTCTGAAAGGGACTTAAAATCAATTTATTGTCCCCACTGGAAATCGAACCTGGGACCGCTAGCATCAAAGACATTTGAAACTTTATTCTACAGTATGTGAAAATTGTTAACTTACAATACTGAAAGCAATGTTTGAAAGGATGCTAACTCAAACATTGTGTATAAGTGTTCTCTTCTGATTTACAGGTGGACAAACACCGTGCTCGTGGGTTTTCTCGGGGTTTTCCCGTTTCCTGCCATTTTCTTCATTCCACCATTTGCATTCATTTCTCATTATCACCGTCTCCTTTAGCCTAACCGTGGGACGTGAAACTCAAGGATTTCATTTTTCTTTTGATTTACACATATTTTTTTTCCATATTTTTTTCCCGGAATGCAACAAAATACGATATTTCTATTATGAGGTTTCAGCAACTCTGTAGAGATGTTATTCGATATAATAGAATGCTAAATTGTTCTTTTCCACTGTGTAAACAAAAATAAAACTGTTTAGTTGTGGATGGCTACTTGTTTTTTTTGAATAACCAAGGATAAGACAGTGATGTATAAAATTCTTGTCACTGTCCTTGAAAGATCCAAGTAACAATAAAAATAACAAAAAAAGAAAAAAACAAAGAAGAAAGCAAGTTATGCAAATTGTGTCTAAATGCTTTTGTCAGTGTATGTGAAGAAAAGGCATTGTTTATCTATGTTGTCCTAAGATATGCTACGCAACACTTTATCTATTATTAATGTTGTAATATATTTTATTACTGCAATGGGTTAGTAGAAAATTGTTTACGCCATAGTGGATCTTTCGTATTGAGATACATATGAGGCACTACGAAACAGTAATCGTAAGGAAATTGATACCACGATTTGCCAATACTTAATAGTGATAATAATGTTAAAAGACTGGTCAAATTATTACTAACATCTTGCTCTGCCAAGTTGGTAGAACCGGGTTTCTCTATTTATTGCACCTACATCTCTTATCAGATCTTTCTCTTTCATCTTCTTCTTGTTTAAATGTCAAATTCCAACTCCCGGTTGGTAACAATTCAAACTATCAATAACCCATTTCATCAGCCCTGTAAAATCTTGCACCGTTTGGCCTAACCTCGTTTCGCCTGACCAATTACATCGGGTAACAGGCGACAATGAAAATAAGATTTGTGTCCTCCAATTTAGATGAAATAGGGCTCTTTGTTTTGCCTAATCCTCATTTGATATTAGTTATCCATGTTGCTCTAATTTAGTGTGAGAATTTAATATAAATATAAAGTTATCTGGTGCATACGGGAGACTCAGAAGGTGCATACGGGAGATCTTTGATGCGGGAGACCCAGGTTCGATTCCCAGTGGAGCCCATATGGTTTAGATACCACATTAAGCTGTAGATCCACGCAGGGGTTTATTTGGGCTTTCAACGGGACAATTACATGCCTGAGTTTGAGATTGATATACATTTTGATAAATAGTAAAATACTATACTAATGAAAAATGTGAATATCCTTATATCAGATGGCCCTAACTACTTCCTCAAAATCTGCAATGATGCTAGTAGGTCCATGTCTCATACAACCTCGCCGCTGAAAGAGGCGCTAAACTTCAATCCAACCAACTAAGGACGAAATTGCAAAACACAGGGATCTTTTCTGAATACAGGGAGTCCATAAAGTCCTGCAGGAAAGTAAAACTCTATAACTTGGAAGCCGTTATATTTAAGTGTATAAATTTTTGGGGTTCGAAGAAGGGAAGTTTAAAGTTTTGGTCTGGCCACAATGCTCGATGACGTTTGCGCTGGTAATCACGTGACTTAAGATGGCGTCTATTAAAGAAAAGGCATAATGTGTTTTGTGGTTTGCGGAATTAAAATCTTGCGTTTCAGTGCGGAGAAAGTTCCAAACAACGTATGGAAAAACACCCCCAACAGAAACAAGTATCAAGAGGTTCAAAGAAACGGGAAGTGTGTCAGATTTACCACGCAGCGGAAGACCAGGAACGAGTGACCTTGTGATTCATACGTTGCAGGACAGCGTAGCCAGGAGTCCAATGAAGTCGCTTGAACGTAGGTTATTGGAACTGGAATACCGAAGTCAATGTTACACAAGGTCGTACGCAAGATTTTGAAGCTTCGTCCCTATAAGTTTAAATTTGTTCACGAGCTCATGGAGGAATACTGTGACATAAGAATGGAATTCTGTGAGTCAATGCTTACCCGCTTACAAGAAGATGGTGACCTTCTGTCTCGATTTCTGTTTTCAGATGAAGCCACATTTCATGTGTCGGGAAAAGTGAACAGGGACAACTGCCGAATTTGGGGGGTGGAAAATCCACGTGAATTCGAGGAGCATAAGCGAGGTAGTCCTAAAGTCAATGTGTGGTGTGCTGTTTCAATGGACCACATTATCAACCCTTTTTTCTTCTAGGAAGAGACGGTAAATGGTAACAATTATCTGAACATGCAACAGACATTCCTTTTGCCAGAACTTACTAGGTTAGGCATCCTTAATGAGGTAGATATGCAACGGAATGGGGCACCGCCGCACTATGCCCTTTAAGTTTGACAGTTTCTTAACGAAGAATTTAAGGAGAGATGGATTGGCCGAAGAGGACCCACACCTTGGCCTGCAAGATCACCAGATTTGTCGCCTTGTGATTATGGCTGTGGGGACACGTGAAGACCAAGGTGTATTCGCAGAAGCCAGCTAATCTGCACGATCTCAAGAACGAAATAACTGATGTGATTTTGAACATTCCAGACGAGCACCGCCAACAAGCAATTCTTGGTTTCCCAAAAAGACTGCAAGAGTACTTGGACGTAAATGGTGCACAATTTGAGGTTTGGCGATTAACCTTAACTAGTTGAAACAAAAGTTTGAGGCTTTCTGTAAGTGCACCAAAAAGTATTTTTGTTAATACATTACGTAGTTTCCAAGTTATAGAATTTTACTTTCCTGCAGGACTTTGTGGACTCCCTGTAGTTTTACTGACGGTGAGTGAGCATTTTAAATATGCACAAATTATTTTCCCATTTCGTTTTTTTTTTTCTTTCTTTGTTTTTTTAAACGAACATTAGTTTTCACTTTCCATAAATCGATTAATGTGCTGGTAAGATTATATGTATTTTGATAGATATCTCCAAAATACAATTTTTTAGGCTTTCCAATCAACACATAGAAGATTAGTAAAAGAAACTTTTTATTTTTATTTTTTACTTTTCTCACTCTTTTGAGTCAGAAATAGAAACCCAAACAGAGAAAAGCAGATAGAAACAGTGAGTGACACGTGCTTCTGGGAAGCAAAACACAAGTAGGTTGAACGCACTTTGAGATTATGAACACTGTTGCTAACTTCAAACATATTAAATAACTAAATGACGTTTTTAATATACTGTATATAGCAATATGACTAAGGAATGATGTGCATCAGAAGATTTCATTCACCAGGGTAAGGACCAGTGACGACGCTAGAATGAGTCAGGGGTGCGAGCATCCCAAATAACTATGCCTGACCCCATAAAAGTTGTTCTGTAATGTCAGTCAGGTAATATAGGATCTAATCTTTTCTGTTATTTTTTTTAAAGAAGTAGCTGATTCCCACCCACTAAGAAATGAAGAATGGAAAATATGGCGTCGATGTAGGAGAGCAAGTGTTGGCAGCAGGGGCGGATTAAAGAAGGGGCTTGGGGGAGGGGCTGTAGACTCACACCTCGAGGTGGACGGGAGTCTCCTCTGATCAAAATCTTAACGGGCTGTCTAAAAAGAATTATTCAAAATACAATCATCGTAAGAAAAAATATGACTAAAGATATTAACCTTTGTCTTTTTCGTCTGTTACATATAGGCCTACCGTCTTAATAAATTAACATAAATGAGTTTTTTTTTTTTTTAAGCGAATATAATGCATGAGAACCGTCATTCATATTTTCTCGTTGAATAGAAGTGTTCTGCAGTCTTATGTAATTATAGAATACCCAATCGCAATCCGGTAGAAAAATTAAGTCACTGCGTAGATGTATATACACAATAGGTTATGTTGCTTTTATACAGTATCCATAAGTGCCGTCTGTTTATAAGAAACTTTTGAGGTACTCATTAGTTTATTTGTTACATTTATATAGTAGGGTAACTTTAAAAAAAAAAAAATCATTTGGGAAGTTCCAATAGGTATAATATAATCTAATGCATGACATTGTTGATATCATAGAACTACGTGTATTCCTTTAACTTTTCTACTGTACTTTCACTGAAATGTATTAGGCGAAGTTAGCAGGGGCCACATATTTTTTCCAGCCCCAGGTCTACTGATGGGTTAATCCGGCCCTGGTTGGCAGGTACGCAAGTGTACGCGTAGTCATAGCACGCTTGTAAAAGCATTCTCTACGCTTTCGTGTTTACTTGTCGCACTGCCTTTTACCAATATCAAATCAAATATAACACAGTATTCAGTTGGAAAAGATTTCAGTTCATGTTCAGTATGTTCAGTATCAAAAACTATGGACAATTCGTTTCCAACTTAATGGCAAAACAACAATCCAAGATTTTGTCTCAAGGATTAAAAAATAATGAAAAATGATGCAAAACGCAATATATTCCAATAATATTTCTTTTTCTTTCTTTCTTTTTTTTTTTTAAAAAAAATACGGTTTCACTTTTACTCTTTGTTCTATCTCCAAAGCATCTGGATAAGAAGTGAACGCGACCCACTTATGAAAGTAGTGTGATGAGAGAGGGGCTGAAGGTTAGAAGGTTGGAGCTGGGGTGGAATATTTTCTGAAGATGAAGGTAAAGAAAAAAAAAAACGTCTGGGTGGGAAGCAATGTCTGCTGTTCTGTCTAGGCTAGGGAAGCTATAGTTTGCATCGAAATGGAAAAAATGGATTTTTTTTAAATTTACTGAAGGACGCGTTCTCCAGCCAAAGCACTTGTGTCTACTATGTAGTTTATCGTAGAACACGTGCATATACATGTTAATCCAATAGACTTGTGATTGCTCTTGATTTAAGCTGATATCGATTGACAGCTGACCAATTAAACTGGACTATTGTCACCTGCTGAAGGTTTCAAAACCGTAACGGCTTCCCTGACAATTACATATTCAAAGAAAAAAATAAACGTTTCTACACTCGACTCTCAGATTTACAGTACACTGCTAAATTATGTAAAATCACGTAATTGTCCTTAATATTTGTAATATTGATATTGTTATACGTTGTTACTTTGTATATGCTATGAAGTAACTAATAGTTATCTTTTATTGGTAATTTATTCAATCTCATAAATATTTAAAATATTATCTATCATACTAAATTTGAACAGTATATAAATTTAAATTTGAAAGTCCGTTCTTCGTACGGGGACGGTAAGGCTTACGGAAAATGTCTGAAAGTTAAAAAAAAAAAAAAAAATGAAGAGCAACACATTTATCCTCTTCTGTTATGTAAATCCGCATAAGAAATATGTACAGTTGGTTACATACATGCAAGGCGTTCTTTTCTAAAAAGAAACCAAGAAACGTGCATATATTTTGACCTTTCACGAATGTCCGTCGAGCTTCTTCTTCTTCTTCTTCTTCTTCTTCTTTAAGGACGTTATTAAATCTGGTGAGGACTTATCTGTGTTTAAAATGTTGTGCTTCTGAGTGACTAGTTTCTATACGAAAAGCTGATGACACAAACACACACACACACAGGGTATCCCAGAAGTCCCCTGACATAATAGTGGCATAATAGTGGAACGTAAAACTTCAAGATTTTATTTCGTTTCAAATATTTCAGTTTAACATCCTCCGATTGTGCCCTTTATGAGATTATGATTAAGATAAGTGAATGATTATAGTAGAATTGGCAGAATGAGAAAGTGGGAGGAAACGAAAGTACCCCGAGAAAACCCGTCGGACACGATGTTGTCCACCACAAACTTATTTGGCCGGAGATAGAACCAGGGACCCCGTGCATCAGAGGTAAGTGCTCTACCACTCAGCCATTGTATCTCCCTGTTTCATGCGAATTTACTGAATGAAAACTGAATGAGAATAATTATTTTAGAAAAGAGAATCTTATCCAAATTAATTTAGTAAGTTAAAAACCAAAATCGCCATACTACTAAAGTAATGAAATTAGAGAGTTTAAAAGTTGCTAAACAATATTCACTTCACAAGCACTTGCCACAAATTGTTTTCTCCGAAGCTTCTACACATTATCTCGTGATATAATTGTTTGAACACAAAATTCCTATCTCATGCTTCCTTCAAACTTCGATTCGCTCAAAAAGAGCCGCTGTTTGTCTTTGTGAATAAGAGAGTGCCCCCTCTCAGACGTGATGGACAAAGGCGGCGAAATGGTGTCCTATAAGTATACAAACATTGCCTTACACACATATAAACACTTCAGTAAAAATATGCACTAATTTATATTTGGCATCTTATTTGCTGTAAACACAATTGCGGCAATAGATTGAGAACAATAAAAACACGAACCTTGTACACGAACAACAAATTGAAAACTGAATAGATGGCGCTATTGCGCATGGTAAATACGTAGTGAATATTTTTCTTACTTTAACTTAGCCCCGGTCTCGCCCACAGAGTAAAACAGGCTCATTTAGCATCTGTGTGCACCCAGGAGGAATAGCATAACTGAATAAACTTAAAATAAATAAAACGATCCACCAAAGTATCTCTCTCTAAGCAATGTACTGAGATTGGTTTAGATGCAACGGATTTAAACGAAGCTTCAAACACACCAAAAGCAACAACAAAAAAGTTCTAATAACCTTCATGGGAAGATAAAAAAGAAAATGAGCAAGGGTTAACCTATAGTAAATCTTTATTCATACTAACAGGAAAAGAAAATAATCTCGAATCGTTTATCTGGAAGTAAAGAATCCAGCCCTTTATAGGAGAGAATCATTTATCGCGCATATCTCCCCAAAAATTGACAGAAGAATACTAAAGAATCGCGATTTTAACGAAAGCATCAGATTAGTCTAATTTCGCCTTCTTGGTGAGGCGTCAATCAGAACTTGAACCCCTAACCTCTCCTCCCTCTAAAGGAGTGACGTGGCCCCTCCAAAAAAAACAGTTAAAAAACTGTTCAGCGACTTAATTCGCATCCCCCTTCACACAACCCTCTTGCTGTGTGGTACAGTTTACAGACCAACAATCTCCTTAGTCCGGTCTGAAAATATGTCACAACTATATTTGTTGCATCTCGGCGATACAGCCCTCTTGCTGCACCGTGTCACTCTCCAGCCCCCTCTTCGACCGAGAAAAATAATAAGAATTCCAGAAAAAAGATTCTGTCTCCTCTTGGACAGAACCCTAACCATCTACCTCTTTAGACGGTCGAGTTGAAATCCTCCCCCACCTATGATTCTCCTGCTCTTATATAGGAGTCACAGCTAACGGTCACCAGCCAAAGATTAGCGTTCGTTTTTGGCTCTCCCCTAAGTGAGCTGTTAAAAAAAATCCTGTATCCTATATATATAAAAGCGGATATATATAAGCGATGTTCAAAATATTTATGGAGTTGAAAAACAATGCTGTGAAGGATCAAGAGAGCAGAGTGTCTTCAACATTGGGAAACGGGCAGATTTGAGGCTTATACTGGTGGAACAACAATTTCATCTCACTTTCCTTTGTGACGATTGGGCACAAATCATCGCACTTCTCCTGAAAAAACACATTTCAAATCCGATTATTGGGGGGACAGTCTCCCAGTTCCTAGGTTGCGGGGACATGCCCCCGTCATCCCCAAGATTTGCGCCAGCGCCTGAAGAAGCTTGTACACTTTTTCGACCGAGTGGTGTTGAGATGGGAGACATGTAGTTTGTGCATTATTTTACATGATTACCAGAATATAAAAGCAGTTCAAGTCAATAAGCGTAGTCCAATCTGCGATATGTTCCGTTATTGTATAATGTTCAAGTGATTCTTGTGATTTGATGAAGAAATTGAAACATCAGAAAAATTACCCCACAAATTAGTTCGATCATATACTGACAAAAAAGAAAGGGAAAGAAGACTTATATATACGCAAGGTACTAAAATTCTGTAGAGAAAGCTTCACATTGCAGACTTAATAACATTGTTTTTTTATTATTATTATTAATATTTAAAGTTTGTGTTGTGCCGGACAACTAAGCAATCATTTAAATGATTTAATGCTTGATTCCGTAATTAAATAGTTTTAAAGCTAATTAAATATTTTGAGGAAATGTTGGATTTTTGACAAGTAATGGAGGGAAAGTATGATGGAAGGAAAAAGATGAAGGAAAGCAGTATTGTAAATGATTAACCCCTCAAAAGACAGCACCAAGCGCTTTAGAACGTACTGATCGTAAGAAAGCAAACAGTTATCTAAATTTAGTATGCTTTCTCTTTGAGTCACTATAATTTCTCCTACATAAGATGATTAACCAACTAAACTAGTGATTTGCATTAATACACTACTTACTAATTAATGTATGCATATCAATGAGCTTATTGCCGCTGCTGGGTACTTGCTGCTCTGAAGTAAAATGCTGGATAATTGAATTTCAATATTGTTCTAACGTTCAGAGACTTTTCTGCGCGATTAGCAACTATGTTTTCCGTTGTCGCGGTAGAGAGCAATGTATCAGCTGACTTACACGCACAGGCCAACAGAGCAAAGGTGCGTCATTTAAGGTGACATTACATTCGTTATTTATGGTTATCGTTTTAAATGTTTTAACATAACTTTATTTGAGCTTGAACCATTCTTTGTTGTCAAGTTATTTTTAAAATGGTTGCTTTGTCTGCACTGGAGCATTTGTATTGTTACAGGATGATTGTGAAAAATTTAGGTATTATCAATGATTGTAGACTACTAAGAAGGATGCGTCATAAACAAAATACATGATGACAGAAGAATTACAGAACTAAAAACAGAAACAAAATTTAAAGAGCCCTCTCGTGGCTACATGGTTAGCGTACGTGCCTTTGGCACGGGAGACCTGGGTTCGATACCCGCTGAGAGCTCATGTGGTTCGGATTCCACGTTGAACTATAAGTCCATGTTTCATTTACTCTCGCTACGGGAAGGGACACTACTCAAATCAACTAGTTAACCTCTTGTGTGTGTGTGGTCTCTGATTCGATCCCAGCTCGCGTCAAGTGGGCTTTGTGGTGGACAAACGCCGTGTACGTGGGTTTTCTCGGGGTTCTTTCATTTCCTCCTACTTTCTTCACTCCACTATTTCATTCATTTCTCATCATCACTGTCTCCTTTAGCCTACAAGGCGTAAGCGTGGGACGTAAATCTGCAATATTTATTTCATATCAACCAACCAATCCAGAAAACCCAAGGACATGATACACCTATAGTTTAAAAAGTTACATGTTGTGGGATTGAAGATTTCGATTTGATTCGTTCTCATAAGATTTTGATTTGATTAGGGTTTTAGTGTCCCTTTCGGCAGCGAGGCTATGACACGTGGGACGAGTACTTCACCACCGAGCAGGCGTAAAAGTGTGGGGCAACGCGGGGGACGCGGTCCCCCAGCTCGAAAAAATATGTACGGCGTCCCCCCATTTCTAAAAATTTACAATGGGCAAAGATAGACAGGGGGTACGGCGTGAGGTGACGACATGCCGCTACCTACCGTCCCTCCACCTTTTCAGATCCACTTTTACCCCTGCCACCGAGTAAATGATTTCAGGCTATAGTTATTGAGGAAATTGCACCGGAGGATTACTTTAATCGAATTCAACCTCGATTACCAGCATTTTCGCATTACTATTTTCAGTTCATTCGTTCAATGGCCTCCCGCTGTGGGCAAATGTTCTGAAATCATCACTTCTTGTGAAAATTAAAAATAAATTCTGGTCACCCACTTCGCTTTAAGAAAGCCCTGCACTCTTATTTACAAACGGTGGTAACTAGAAATGTAAATATATTGTTTTGCTTCTTTCAAATTTTTGTTGAGCTCCTTCGTGGCTAAGCGGTTAGCGTACGCGCATTTGGCGTGGGAGACCCGCGTTCGATTCCCGGTGAGAGCTCATGTGGTTCGGATTCCACGTTAATCAGTAGGTCCACGTCTTACATAGCCTCGCTGCGGAACGGGACGTTAAACTCAACTCAAATATTTGTTTCCAGTTTTTTTAAGTTGTAATTGAAGTAACTACTTCTCTGTTGAATCATGTATTGTCACAGAGTTGGAGAGATCTTCAACCAGCAATGGATTGACAATGATTGGTTATGATAATGATGGAGCATATTCTGGAATCAATAATGACAATACCTATGAAAAAGGAGGTTGGTCAGACATATATTTTAAGGTAGGATCTCAGCATTCACCTGATAGAACAGTCAGGAGGACTGGCTTATCGAATTCCAGTCCAAGACTCATCGATTGTAAAGAAAGGACGCTAGTCAGAACTTAATAAAACTCTTAACCACAGCCTACACTCCTAATTATAGCACCCTATGGTGGCAAAGTGTCTTGTGTGGTATCCCAGATTCGATTCCACTTTAACCATTAAAGTCCCTTCTCTTACTCCTTCACCAGTGGCGGATCTAGAAAGTAAAAACTGGGGAGGGGTAGCCAGAGCCCGGACTATGATAGATATATCATGAGTCCACTATAAACTTTGAAGAATATATAAATAATAGCATAAAATTATTCTTGCCACTCAAAAAACTGGGGGGCTAGGCCCCCGCCCCAGGCTAGATCCGCCACAGTCTTTCACTGCTAGAAAGAGACATCCAGCTCTAATTGACCAAGATAAAAACCTACATCCCTAATTCATGGTAGGGAACATGAGCAAAATTTTATTTTGTCAAAGTGACCAAGATTGTAGTTGCGCCTCTGGTCAATGTTACGTAGAAATAACAACACGCGGTAGAGTACAGAAGTTGGCTTTTGTTCATTGACATTATTTGACGTACTGTGAAGATCAATGTTAACAATATCTCAAAACGTTGTTACAGGAAGTGAACGAAGTGCTTAAGTGAAAACAAAGAAAAGCGTTGTGCTATAAAGGAGGTCTGCCATGTGACTGACGCATGAGAGCATGATAGGAAAGAAAGCGAAGAAATTGTTTAACCAATGTTACAGAGTAGCTATCTGCTCTTCTCACACACTGACTTCCTAGTTAAAAGTTGCAGTTCCGCTCTCAGTGATAGAAAACCCATTAAAAAAAAAAAAAGCAAGGTGGTGTTCATTTACTTCCAACAAACAATGTTGGCACAAAGCCAGATAACAACATGCCAAATTTACAACAATAAAAAAAGTAACAGAAATATTAAAAAGTGTTATCTAGTGGGAAGCTTTAAAGAAAAGAAGTTGTGTGTGTTTCTTTTGACTCATTCACACGCAGTCACACACAGATACACACGTATAAGCACAGTGAAAAAGACCTTGAAGTTCGACCTCGCACTCGGATATGGCTTCGTATACCAATCAGAGTCCTCGTCCCCTCCCCAGCAGCTTTCAGAAGGGGGCGTAGAGAAAAGATACACTTGTGTGACCCGACGATACGTCATCTATTTAGCTATCCTGTTGGGTGGATGCTTGAAGCGAACGAACGCATGGGGGTATCCAGTATAGCTATCAGCTGAAAATCACGCTCCAAGCCACCAGTTGAGTTGTGATCGTGTTGTGGACGCGTGCGAAAGCGGTCCGGGGAACGAACGAGTCCTCTGGAATGTTCCTTTAGTTTGATTACGTAGCTGCAAATGTGCAGTGAACATTATTACAACAATTAATTTAGCGAGTGATGTTTTAGTGTTTTTTGAACTAAAAAAAAAATAATAAATAAGACTTGTGCCAAAAAAAAAAAAAAAATAACACAAAAACGAAACAATGTGGTCCATTTCTGGAAGTGTTCGTGCTGTTTGCAAACGTGCATTATGTGCAAGATTATTTGCTACCCAAACACAAGCTGCTGTGGCCATGAAGACTTGTTTATATGATGTGCATGAAGCTCATGGTGGGCGGATGGTGGAATTTGCAGGTTATCTTCTTCCTGTTCAATATGGGACTGAAGGAATTGCTGATTCGCATCGGCATACAAGAACACATTGCAGCGTTTTTGATGTTTCCCATATGATGCAAACTGAAATCCGTGGTAAGGATAAAGTTGAATTTTTAGAAGGACTAGTAGTGTCAGATTTGCAAGAATTAGGCAACAATCAAAGCACTCTTACTGTGATGACCAACGAGCACGGTGGTATTATTGATGATCTTATTGTTACGAAAACGGCCTTGGGGTATTTGTATTTAGTGTCAAATGCAGGATGTCGTGCTAAAGTGCGTGATATTCTAACAACACGATTGGGTGAATTCCGTGCCAAAAACAAAGATGTAGGGCTAAAATTTTTGGATGAACGTGCTTTGTTAGCGTTACAAGGACCGGAAGCAGCGAAAGTATTACAACCTTTAGTGGATGTTGATCTTAGACATTTATATTTTATGAACAGTACTCTTACTACTGTGTGTGGTTATCCAGCGTGTCGTGTGACAAGATGTGGGTATACTGGAGAAGATGGGTTCGAAATTTCTCTACATGCCGATCGTGCAGCAACTATCATGGAAGAATTAATCGCTTCTAAAGAAGGCAATGTCAAGCCAGCTGGTCTCGGCGCCCGAGATTCTCTCCGCCTCGAAGCTGGATTATGCTTGTACGGTCGTGACATCGACGAATCCACATCCCCCGTGGAAGCCAGTCTGACCTGGACGATCGGGAAACGACGGCGTGAAACAGCCGACTTCCCGGGTGCTGACGTCATTATTCAACAGCTGAGGGAGAAGCCACGCAGAAAGCGCGTGGGTCTTGTGTCCTACGGTGCCCCAGCCAGGGCGGAGACAGCAATTCATAATGAAGAAGGACAACAAGTAGGTTACGTGACCAGTGGTAGCCCCGCCCCATCCCTCGGTTGCAATGTTGCCATGGGTTATGTGTCCATTGAAAATAGCGCATTGCAAACTCAATTACAACTAAATGTGAGAAAGAAATTTGTGGATGCTCGTGTTGCCAAAATGCCCTTTGTCCCTACAAAATACTACGTCCCAAAAAAGAAAATGGTTAAATAAACAGTGATATTAAAAACATAAACAACAACAACAAAAAATACAAGACTGCAATATTAAAAGTGAAACTTTTTTTTACATGTGATTAATAAGTGTTCCATTTTTATTATATATTATTACTTGCCTTACTCATATAACGGGATGTAAATTATGAAGTGTTAATGGCCCGATTTGTGTTTATAAGTGCATTCAGTGATGAAATACAATTTAATTCCATTTTATTCATATACTATAAGTGCTTCTAGTAATCCATAAATATTTTTTTAAAAATATCTTCGAAACGTTTCATTTCACATGTGATTTTTTTTTTCAATGAGTTTCGTAAAACTTATTTTGTTTTTACGTAACATTTAATCTTGTCATTCCAGCGGAAGTGTATATATACCAGTAGCGGATTTAGTTCGGGTCGGAGGGACCTAGCCCCCCCCCAGTTTTTTGAGTTAGAAAAATAATTTAACCTATTATTTATACATATATTTTTAAGTTTATAGTAAACCCATGATATACCTAATATAGTCTGGGTTTTGGCTGGCCCCCTAGTTTTTTCCTTCTACACCCGCCTCTGACAGACAAATCTGTAGCTTTTTTTTTTTTTTTCGCGATAAGGGCTTGGTATTTAAATATCATGTGTAGTGGTCGAAGAAGGCGCTTGAAGGACGACTTTATTGCGAGCATTGTAGTTTAAAACTTTTCAAGACGATCATTGGCGTCTACAGGTTGGGGCAAAGGAGGGGAGGATTTCAAAGGGGGATTCAGTTCTGCGGAAATGCATGTTAAAATTGATTTGCTTATTCACACAATATAGTATTTAACATATTAATTAAATAGTATATTTACAGTAGTTGACACGTCGTTAATAATAGTAGTTTTGTATTAAGAACTGCACGTGTGCGTCAAATTTGTATGTATTCCAGACAGGGCTTGTTAGTTTTGCCGACGAGACGAGACGCAAAGTCGTCTCATCGTAAATTTTGTAGCCGTTTAATGTAACCTCGTTTCTACAAACTTTTAAATGCTCTTTATTATATTCGTACAATAACTTTATCTATTGATAGTTTTTTTTTTTTTTTTTTTTTACTACGTATTAATCATGTAACACGAAAGCAGTGTTTGAGATTACGATTTGAAGAACTACTGTTGGTCACGGAACTCGTGCAATGTCTTGTCTTGGAAACAAGACTAGAATTATGGGCACGGTGGCTCAGTGGTAGAGCGTTTATCTCTTGTGCCTGGGGTCCGTTTCGATTCCCGGGTAAGTAAGTTTGTGGTGGAGAACGGAGTACTCCCGGTTGCTCTCACTTTTCATTCCACCTTCACCATTCTTTATCCTAACCTGCAACATTTAATTTAATTTTAGACTCGTCTCAAATTTAAAAACAGCATTGGTTATTGTATCGGCTTCCAGCGTGTCAGTATTTCTTTTTTCTTTATTTTCTAATTATAATTTTGCATTTTGGCTTGGCCAGTGGCCAACGTCATAATTGGGACAGCCTCGCTTCTGATAGTGGCATTAAACCCTCTACTATCAATAGAAGAATTGTTTACCGATGCAGAATTAACGTTATATTATGCTTCACACCGAGAATTGAGCCCTGAGAATGCTATAACCATTCTTTACTTGGAAAATTTATGTTTCGAGTTACTGACATTATAATATTTTTTTTTATTAATGTTCTAATTCCGTTTCGTAATGTCGCTTTCATGATAAATGTTATTTCAAAACAAATTTACTGAAATTATTTTGTGGTTAAATCAGGATGTAGGTTACTTCAACCATCAAGCACCTATTTTTTTCTTTGTGTGGTTGATTTTTTTTATATGTAATGGTTTGGAGTATATTGATCATAAACAGTAACAGTCGTCTAGATAGAGGGGGACTAGGGGTTCAATCCTCCTACAACCACCTTAAGGTCTCTCTGAAAGTTCGTGTTTGTCTAGACTGTGTGATTTCGAATACCCCTTTGATATGATCTGCATTTTGCCGGCCCCTTTACCATTTCTTTAAAAGATGTCAGAGAATATTTTCAAGTATACGATAATATTCGGTATGTTCTATTTATTTTTCATTATTCAGATTGTTTACAGTCTCAAGTCTGCTAAGTACTTACATAACTTACATTGCTAAAAGCCAGCTTTATTATTATTATTATTATTAATAATAATAATAATAATAATAATAATAATAATAATAATAATAATAATAATAATATAAAGTATTATGACAATATTGTATTGCACACCATGTTTATTATTATTATACTCGTATTTTTTCCATACTGAAAAATAAAATTCAGTTTGGCTTGTGGATTCTGAGCTGTGCACTCAAGGACCCCAAGGGGTTCGCGAACTACAGTTTAAGAATCGGTGGTTTAGAACAATATGTTAATAAATAATGTAAGATAAGCTCAAGTTTATCCCTGTCTTAAGTATTCTGGCTGCAGGACTGAGAAGTAGTAGTTCGTTGCTAAATTTGTCTTTATTTTTAATTTATTTTAATTACAAGTTCCATTTAATATGACAATTAAGTTATAGTATGGTTAGCAAGTTTCCGTATTCAGTTCACATGGGGCACAAAATTCTTGGTGTTGACAGCAACGTGGAACAGAGAACTCTGCTATAGAAAGCCATATTGAAAGCTAATGCGCTGACCACACACCACTCATTTGATCATGTGCCAACCATATATACGGTTTGCCACAGTCCATCTATTACAGCATTTGAGAGTTAAAATTTATAACTCTACAAAATAGAAAACAACTGTAAACATTGATAGTTGAACGGTTCATTGACAGCGTCGCAGATGTTTTCAAAACGTCATGGAACCTTGGAAGTCAAGCTGCCTGCAAGATACCACATGAACAACCAAGACGTTCAAGACATACAACCACCATCCGCTGAACTCACTAGCTTTTTAAAGGACCCAGCAGGCGCTGGATTCAAAATAGTTTTATTATTATTATTATTATTATTATTATTATTATTATTATTATTATTATTATTATTATTATTTAAAACTAAAACAGAGGACAATTTTCAGCTCACATGCAGATCAAATTATAGGTGCTTACCGGGAATATATGAACTCAATCTCTCTCGAAATTTATTTTCTCTGCATGGATGATAGGGCAGTGTTCCTTTTACAGAAGCTAAGATAAATTAAATTGCGTTTACATGTAACTTGTTCAGAGCTATTGGCTTCGATCTTAAGGGTCTGCCTCCAGGCGCTTTAGGAAACCCGAAACACAAAGTGGAACGGGCTTCCGAAAATTATACAGAAATCAGTACCTCTGTGCAGAACACACCATTTAGAATATTGTATTCCAGTGCAGCTGCTTCCCCCTTCTAGAAGAAAGCCTGATCCTATGTGTAATGACGTTTCTGAGTTTGGGTTTAACATCCCTTTGAAGACACAGACTTTATTTATTCAACAAAGTTTCAGATGCTAGATCATCTTACAATGAAACCATGTAACAAACAACACTGAAGCCATGCCCCTGTAGAATCCGTTAGATCATAAGTTGAAATGTTCTTCCACTTTCCAAAAATAAGGTGCCATGGCATCCCCTAGCAAAACTTTCTCTCACCTTTCTAGCCATACGTCATGCCATGTAATATAAGGGGGCTCAAAGAAGTCTTCGGATATTAAAAAAAAAAAAAAAAAAAAAAAAGGTTTAAGGAGGACTTAAGCTTTCATCCTCCCTCCCCACTGGGTTCTAAGCAGCGTTCCCCTCCAAGTGCTTGGGCACAATCCCCCAAATTTACATATTGTAATATCTCGTAGTATTGTCACACTTTAGAGTTATTACCAGTGATAGATATAATGTTGAACTGCAAAGTTCTAAACATTGTCTGCTAGACAAAGAAAACATGCATCAATATGTAATTAACATTTATTTTCGTGTAATACGCTGATTCACCTTTATCTGTTTATTTTTTGAAGGTTTTTTTTTCGTAAATTTAAGCAAAAATCAGAAAGGAATTCGAAGCTAATGTGTAGACTCAGTCAAATATACGTAGGCTACGCTGTCTTGTGAATGTGGCTCAGTGACGCAGTGTCAGGGGCGGATTTAGGACGGACTTCAGGGGGGGTTGTAATACTGCTACTTAGAGCTACTTTTAAGAGCTCCAAACTCTGGGATGAGTTTTATTTATATGTAGGCCTATAATAAAAAAAAGTTTCCTTTTCGATTGGGGGGGGAGGCGATCGTCCCCCTTGGATCCGCCACTGCGTAGTGTGATGGGGAAAACTAAACTATCTATGGGAATAACGATCGAGTGTGTTATTATCTTCCCTTCTTACAATAAACCAAACGATGTGAACGTAATTAACTATTTCAACACCTGTTAATTTGTTTAGAAATAATAGCGTTTGTATTTTAACTTCAACGAACAAAAGGATTACCTAACACCTGTTTATAAACAGAAATAACACAGAAGCAGACAGTTCATATATTTTGAATTATTACTATAACTGTAATTATAAACTAAAAATTGTTTATTTTGGTCCTTTTTTTATTTTACTTTTGTCAAGAAATGCCAATCAAGTGAAACAATTGTAACATACGGTATCTTACAGGGTAAAATACCAAACGTAATAAACGGAAGTAAAATCAAAACAAACATACTAAGTTAGGGACCTTGAGGGAAATAAACATAACAAGATTGCATGTTCTTAAAGATACAACGTTGCATGTTCGTGTCAGCAAAATTGGTATACATGAATACATTTATCACAGACATATTATACACAGTTGTCTCATGACCTTGAAGCAAATAAGACGTTAAATGTTAACTAGTCCCGCTAGTACTCATAGTAACTTCATACAGAGTACATGGAAGTTATACGGTTAATCCTAACCCATTCTCCACCAATGATCCTGACAGAAATGGCCAATGAAGAACGCTAAAACAAACGATTAACCAATCAAATTGTCGAAATAATTAATAGATACTCCAAAATAGCTGCTATATCTAAAGCACTTTGATAGATAATTTTATTCCATCAACATCTATAAAATAAGAATTGACACTATCTCGTCTCGGAAGAGTGTCCTAATAAAAGAAGTGAATTCTCCAGTGGCGGATCTAGCCCAGGGCCGGGAGGGGGGACCTAGGCCTTCCAGGTTTTAAGTGACAAAACAAATTTAATCTCTTATTTATACATTTTTGAAAGTTTATAGAAAATCATGATATGCCTATCATAGTCTGGCTTCTGGCTCCTTCCCCCCCCCCCCCCGAGATTGACCTAGATCCGCCTCTGGAATTCTAGTCTTAGAAACCTTATCTGTTCTATTGGAAGATATCTCATCTCCTCAGCTCGGCAACCCTGATCATCTCACTGTTTTCTTAGTCGTATCGGCACCTATGATTGGTTGGTTCTAATGGGTATACACATATCATAACAAATGACATACATGCTACCTGTAAACAAGGGTGTGTGTATGAATTATGTAAGTTTTATAATTTATTGTCCATACTACAAGTAAGGTTTCTGGTTCGTGTCCAACCAAAGACATCCATTATCTACTCTAGTGAATGGTACTGGTTGTTTTAGGATTTGTGGACAAGGGGTAGGATAAGCAAAACAGCGCCTCCCCCCCCCCATATGTTTATACAGAATGAAAATCGACTACACAGTTTCAGATCGATCTTTTATATATCACAATACTTTTACCAAATGACGTGATTAGTGTACATACAATTGAGTACAAAAACAAAGCAAGTGCAAGAGCAAACCTATTTTTTTTTTTTTTCACATTGAATTTCAACAAGTGTAAAATTTTCTGATTTTCTGTTAATTCCTGATAGTTTATATATTTAATGGAGTGGCTTTCTCTTCTAGTAAATAATGTATTATACTATTTTTCTAGCAATTTTACACTGACTAACCACAACATCTATCTAATGTGTTCAACTTTGACTAGCAGAACAGCAGCAAATGTGGTTTGGCATGGAAGCAATGAGACCTTCGTAGCTGGCTAGAGACATGGCGCACCACATTTGCACACAGAAGTTACGTAAATTCTGCGGAATTGATCTATGAACTCGGATTTGACGTTCAATGACATCGAAAATGCGTTTGATTGGGTTAAGATCGGGTGAGTTTCGGATGTTATTGAAGCAATTGAAATTCACCACTGCAGTGCAACGTTGGCCTTATGACAAGGAGCATCGTCCTGCTGAAAGATGACATTCCTAATTGTAAATATAGCCGTCGCAAATATATTTGTGCATCGTAAATGATAGCAAGGTTGTCCGGTGAGTTAACGTAAGAAGCCAATGAGAGCCGTACAATTTGGATCTATCAATGCAATCCGAAACATGTCTGCATATACTGACATTTCCACTTGTGTTCCGCCTTTATGTCGCTCCAATGTTCGTAGAACAACAGGGGGTTTGGGCGTACGATTGTATCTCCCTGGAGCCGCTGCTAGCGAATTATTCAGTGAAATATAACCTGAGTGCTCGTAGTTTTAATATTAAACTTCCTGAAACATAAAATACGTAATTTTCAATATAGAGAGAGATTAAGGTTCTTTTCTCTCGAATATATTTAATCTCTTAATATGAAACACATTGAAATCCATACGTCGAAACATTTACAATCACAAAAAAAAGTACAAGAAAAAATACCATTACTTGTGAATATGCGTGTTAATTGGAGTGCTGGGGGTGGGGGTTACGGTGGCTCAGTGGTAGAGCGCTTACCTTTGGTATGTGGGGTCCCTGGTTCGATCACCGAGCAAGCAAGTTTGTAGTGGACAATAACATGCTTGTGGGTTCTCTCCGGGTACTCCTGTTTCCTCCCACTTTTCATTCCACCAATTCTTCCGTCATTCACTTGCTTTCATTATCATCGTCTCCCTTAGCCTAACAGGTATAAACCTGGGATGATAAGCTCTAAGCTTTCATTTCATTAATTGGAGTGTTCTCCATTGAAAGAAAACGAAACATAAAACACGGGACCGTATTAATAGCTAATAAAATAAAGTATATTGAACTTTATTTATGATATGCCCTTTTTTCATTCCCTCACACACACCAACATTTCATCACTAACACTTTTCCACAATGGATAGGAAAAAAAGGTTGGATGTATATTCCAAATAAGCATAAAGTTAAAAATGTTATCAAATGGTGAGCAGAGATACAGATAACTCCTCAGTAAAGGAAAAGCAGCCTGAAAATAACTTCATAAAATGCAATTAGGCCATGCGGCTAGAAGAACTGCGCCAGCAATTACTCCATTTTGTAATGGAACTGAAGAAAGAAGAAGAAGAAAAGTTTAATTTCACTCATGTCATTGCAAACATTTATCCAATGATGGTATTTTTTTTTGGGGGGGGGGGCACTTAGTATTGTATTTCACTATCATATAATAGCCCTATAGAATCGTTCACTTAATCGTATAATAATTGAAGCGAGCAGAATTGCAATTTGTCATTAAGGATTACACAGTCAACATCACCTAGATTATTGGTGTAATCTAGGTGGTATTGACACAATCCACGTAATTTTACATAATAAAAGAGAAGAATGCAACAAATCTGATCTCTTGGGATCTTGATATGTTCTGCCCGTGGTTTCCTGTGGTTCTCGTCTCAAGAGTTGAGTTGTTACTTTGTTTTGCTACACGGGAAAGTCTCGAACAGTGGCAGTATTTTTTTTAAATATAAATGTTTCCAACTGCAAATAAAAATTCAGATGTATTAATATGTAAAATTCCACTTATTTGTTATTCTGTTGCAGTCAGTCATTGTAACACTGAATTCATCAGATACCTTGCCTTGGTTAAGATGGATGTTGGAGACTGGTTCTCATGGTCTTGCTACCATAATTTCCAACCAAGTTGCATAAATAATATAATGAATTAACTGAATGTTCATGTATTGTTAGTGTAAGAAAAACAATTCAGAAAATGAGAATGCATATCGCAATTCTGGATTAGTTATCATCATATGAAGTGAAATGAGATATTTAAGTTTTACGTCCCACGTTTATGCCGGCTAAGCTAAAGGAGCTGGTGATGATAAAAATGAATGGAATGGTGAAATGAAGAAAGTGGGAGGAAATGCAAGAACACCGAGAAAACCCACGCACACGATGTTTGTTCACCACAAAGCTCACTTTTTGCGAGCTGAGATCGAATCAAGGATCCCAGGTACAAGAAATGAACGCTCTACCACTGAGCTACCGAGGCCCGTAGTTATCAATAGTCCTCCGATTTACACACTTGTGCTCTGAATTGAAAAAGAACGTCATTATTTTTGTTTTTTCAATTATTTTTTCTGCGATATCAGATGATTAGGGACACGTGGCTATATTGGGCACCTGGCTGTTTCAGAATAAAGAGTTTATTCGTTGTAAAGAAAGGAAATTCACCGTGTCTGAGTATTTTAGCTTTTTGGTTTTTCACTGTGTAGTATTATCAAAAAGTGGAATTGTATAGTCCTGATCTAAATAATATTTATAGTCATTCCGAGCAATTACAATTTCCAAACTATGCAAACTAGAGTTCACTTAGATACCACACTTGATTTATTGGTAACGGAAAAGTACACCTACTTAAAGCGTTTGGGAAAATCTTAACAAGAATGTAAATAGCGGAAAAGTTTCACAGATTTATTTAGACTATGTATAGCGTATACGAATGGTTTCTACGTACTTTCTTTTTTTAGATGTCGTGTTTGTTTGCATCATGGTAATATAGTAGGGTAATATGTATAATTTGATGTACACAAATTGAGAATTGAAATGTCACTGTGAGGACGTTTCTCATTATTCCATGGTAATTAAACCAGAGAGAATAAAGAAGTAGGCAAGTAGTTACTTTATTCCACAAACAAAGCCATATACTCACTTTACAAATACCATATGCCTCATTGTTTAGAACAACATAAACAACAATACATACTATTTGATCAGTGGCGGATCTAGAAGGTAAAAACTGGAGGGGGGAGGCAGTCGGAATCCAGATTATGACAGGTATATCATGAGTTTACTATAAATTTTCAAAAATATATAAATAATAGCTTCAATTGTTTTGTCACTCAAAAAACTGGGAGAGCCCAAGCCCCCCCCCCTCTCCCGAGCAAGATCCGCCACTGCATTGGATATTTAAAAGCGAATAGAACTAAAACTATATTCCAGCAGAATAATCATTATCAATTACTATAGCCAACGAAAGATATATATATATATATATATATATATATATATATATATATATATATATATATATATATATATATTATACCCCCAAAAATTTCGTTTTTTTTTTCGAAAACTACGCATAGAAATTTCCGTCATAGGGTGTGTCATTTTGTTCATCTCGATGTCGTCTATCGATTCATATTCATGTTTCGTCTTTGCACAAATTAGATTAAAACAAACATTTTGATGATAGAACGTACGCGCCTACGACCTTCCGGAAGCTTCTTTCGGAAAGGCTTTTGTACAGAGCCGCCGTCCTGGAAGTCGAACCAACATAATTCTTTCTGCACTACAACTAGTGTTCATGTTCTTTCCATCAGGAGAACCTTCTGTGCTGCTGAAATACACAAAGTATTCTAATATATATATAAGCATGGTAGGACTTTTAGGACGTTACGTCCTTCCGGAACGACGTTGTACGTTCTATCATGAAGTTCAATAGTTGGGATTTTATAACCATATTAAGCACTGTCTGGGGCCCGCGATGGCTAAGTGATAAAACGTTCACCTCTGGGGTCCTTTGTTCGATCCTAGCTCGCGGCAAGTTAGGTCAGTGGTGGACGAACACCATGTGTGTGAGTCTTCTCGGGATTCTTCCGTTTCCTCCCACTTTCTCCATTCGACCATTTCATTCATTCCTTATCATTACTGTCTGCTTTAGCCTAGTCGGTATAATAGTGGGACGTAAAATTTACAGATTTCATTTTTCATTAAGCACTGTCATCTTGCTCATGTTGAATGGCTTGATGAGGGTAATATATAGAATAGAATAGAATAGAATATTTATTGTCATTAAACAACATTTGTTGCAATAGACATTGTCAGCATATAAATGAATATATACAAAGAAAGAAAAGAAAAAAAGTTACAATTTACACTTGTCTTCTAATTCGTTGATACTATAAATAGAATTACTTACAAGAAAAGATTTACAATATTTTTTGAAATCATTGTCACACATCATTCGTATATGCACTGGCAATGTATTATATAATTTCATTCCTGTATATTTATAACTTCTTTGTGTTATACTTAGCCTAATATAAGGCGTATTTAAGTCATCTTTATGTCTAGTATTATATGAATGGATATTATTACGATAACCTAAACTGCTCTCATTTTCTTTAACGTACATAAGACAACTATAAATATAATATACACTTTATGATCAGAAAGATTTAGATTTCTGGGCTTTCGGCGTCTATGGCCATTTAGCCGTCACGTATGAAGGATAACGTCCCTCCTCGAGCACACTATCCGGGGAAAGGGAAGGAAGGAAGCGGCCTGGAACCTATAAGTTAGGTACCACCCCGGCATTTGCCTGGTCTGAATGAGGAAAACCTCATTCAGGATGCCGAGCCTAAAAAAGCTTTTTACACTTTTTCGACCGAGTGCCCCTACCGTGAATCGAATCCGGGACCGCGCTACTTTACGATCAGTTTCTTCTCAAATAAATAGTCTGGTTATAGTATAACATCGTTTTTTAGGTTTACGATCCCTCCATTTTTCTCGAAAACTACGCATGATGATTTACTTAGTCCTACCATTTGGTTCAGTTCAGTGAGATCAATTGTTCGCTATATGTGTCATTTTTGGATTTTTTTTCATTACACGATAATAGTATTTAACAGATTTTTTTTTTTTTTTTAATTTCTTTGTAAAGATCAGCTTGAATATTGCGAAATGATTTGCTTCTTTCCACTTGAATCTTTTCGGTGAATAATCATTTTGAATTCCCCCATGTTGAATCTTTTCTCCAGCTGATGGAACATTTCCTAATTTCAGCAATTTCAAATGTTTGGTTTTTAACCAGATGTGATGTGATGATGCGGGTGTTATATGTATTTTCGTGTCAGCAACTCTCTCGACTCAGTTGCTTTGGGATTGGATATCGTCCAACTTTTTTTTTTTTTTTAAAAAAAAACAACATTCCATTCCACCTCTCCTCTGAACCACTAACATATACATTTTTTGAGGTTGTGTAATCCACGAAAAAAAAAAAAAAACTAAATGTTTTAATTTCTTTTTTTGTTCTTTTTTCTGTTTAACGTTAAAAATAGATTTGTTCCTTCGTTTGTGTGAAGGCAACTATAACGAAGTTGAATAACAATAAGTAAAAATAACAATGTTAACATGTCTTTCTTTCTTTCTTTCTTTCTTTCTTTCTTTTTTTTTCTCTCTCTCTCTCCATCCTGCGAGTGTCCAACGCACACAGTCACTAGTTTCGAAACACGGTGGGGAATACTTGTCTCGGATGCAAACCCCCCAATAGTGTTTGGAACCCATCTTTTTAAACAGTACATCTGTCTTAGCCTCGGTGCTGAAAGACATCAATATACAGGGCGTTCCTAAATGAATATAGGGGTTTTAATTAAGTGTAACTTCTATCATACTCAGATATACGATACAGAAATGAATCATACCTTAAAAGGAACTGCAACCTGAGCAGTTCTTTTTCTTTCTGTCAGAAGGTTCAAACGTCCATTGTGTTATCACCTTGTGACACGGCATACCTTTAGTCTGTAATCAATTTCTAACATTGAAGCTGGCATCAGGCAGGTAGCCAGCCCAAAAATGTAGGGGGTGGCGGCTGAAGTTAGAGGGGTCCCGATACAATCATGTTATAGTTCATCACCATATTATAGTTCATTTGTAAGCCTACCATGAAAATTTTAGGGGGGCAGCAAAATTTAGGGGGGCAGCCTCCCTAGACCCCCCTGGATACGGGCCTGGCTGGCATGTCTGGTGTAATAGGCACGCACCCAAAATTTTCCTTGGGAGGGCCCCAAGGTTTGTGGGGGTAGTGCAACAGTCTCCATTACTGCAATAATTCTGTGTCGCAATTCAGTGAGTGGGTCATTGCAGAAGAGCCTTGCCATTCTTACTATGACCACTGATTCTCGTGGGTATGGGATGGGGGTGGACAAAACACTCAGCCGATTCCGTACTTCATGATCCAGTTGAGGGTAGAACAATTAATTACTGGACTATGTCCAAATATGCAATACCAGTGATAGTACTGTCCAAAGAAGACAGATCCATCCATATACTTTTTCCTTGGATATTTGCATAAAAGACACTCACTTTTGACGAATTCCGCATATTAAGTGAATCCACTGTTCCACTATGACGAAATGACGTTTCATCACTAAAGATCACGTGACTAAGAAAAACATCTTTCATGTCCAACACTTTTTCGCAGAAGTTGGAGTGTGTGGAATAACAGTAGAGTTCACAGTTAAAAGTGTGACTTTATCAATGATCTACTCACTCTTAGATCACACCCTTTTGCAGTTGTGATGGAAAATCTTACAAAGGATATCCAAGAATTGGCACCTTGGAATATGGTATTTGCGGACATGCGCACCGCGGACTACGTGGATGTTCCGGGGCTCCAGCACCCACAAGATGTTTAGTTTGATAGAAATAAAATAAAATAAATATCTCTCACTTGTCATTAGAAAAGAAAGCAATTAAAACTTTGTGATGGAGGTTAAAATTTCTAACTTCTAAGACATATTGTTTCAAATGTGTTTCTTCAAAGGCAACCAAGCAACACACTCCCCCTTTCTTCCTTGTCTCTGGTCTAGTCAAAGGCAGTCCTCACAATAAAAAAATGGAACTATATTGTGAATAGAATCGAACACGGCCCTGTGTAACAGTGTTCATAAAATATCTTAAATAAAAGGAAATCAATAAAAAAATATCGAGACTCCTCTGAAAACATATAACCCCCCATTGATATGCACCCACATAAATTTTGGAAAGTCGGTGCCGTTGTTTGCGGACGATATCGTGCTGGGAGTGCGACTAAGGGTTAGGCTATTTGAGAATGCGTTTTCGAAGCGTTACCCGCCGTAGCGAACGCAACCAAGGTGCCTATTCGATAATTTTACTTTCTCCAGAGCTATAAATCATAATGCGAAACAGTCAGGGTTTCCAGGTCGTTTTTGCATGTCCAGGTCTATAATAGCAGAGTTCCAATACCCTGCACAAAGCATCTTCCAAGCAGCTGTTTCTTGCTGAAATCCCCTTGACTGGCAACACGGCTTTCCTTTTTTCCCCCTTCCTTTAGACATCTTTTGAACAGCAGGCGGTCTATTGTTCCAAAACTCACCAAATACGCTCGAGCTGACGTTTTCTCCGCGTTTTTATTGCTTTCGCATTTGTGATTAGCCATCCACATTTAAATTAATGGTGGGCACAAAAACCGGTTTTTCGGTTTTCGGTTTTTAGGAAAACCGAAACCGGTTTTCAAAAATTTTCAAAAAACCGGTTTCGGTTTTTTACCGAAACCGGTTCGGTTTTTCACCTGGTCCGGTTTCGGTTTTCTTCAAAACCGATTCCGGTTTTTTCCAAAATTTGTTCTATTTTTGACCAGAATGGTGTTTCGTTGTTCTCCGGAAACCGAATCCATTTGCACAGAAATAGTTTTATGTGTTTACCAAAAGTTTTCACCGAAACCAGTTTCGGTAAAAACCGAACCGGTTTTGGAGAAAACCGAAAGCGGTTTCGGTGAAAAACCGAACCGGTTTTGAGAAAACCGAAACCGGTTTCGGTGAAAAACCGAACCGGTTTTGAAGAAAAACCGAAATGTCGGTTTTCGGGTTTCGGTTTTTATAGAAACCGGTTTTCGGTTTTTATAAAAACCGGTTTTGCCCATCCCTAATTTAAATACATGGTCAGCGTATTCCAAGCGTACGCATGAGTAATAAAAACGCTTGGCGAAAGCTTATGATTAGCCATGGGCTAAGGCAGCACAAGAAATATTACATACCTAGAATGAAGCATCGGAAAGGAAAGGGCTTAGAATGAGTAAAACCAAGACTGACTATATTTACATTGCCCTTTCAGGAAAAAGGTAATCGACAACACAGAAATACGACTTGATGAAGAAGAAGTGGTAATGACGAGGAAATTTAGAAATACTTGTGATCAATACTACCAGAAAATGCAAGAATAGAAGATGTGAACAGCAGGTTTAGCAGCGATTGGACAAAATGGAGAGAAGTTGAAGAAGTATTTTGTGCCCGTAAAGACCAATAACGGTAGTTGAAACGTGTCATATTATACGGAGCAAAATGTTGGACGACGAAGAGAGAGGAATAGAAGTTGAATGTTGCGGAGATGGAGATGCTGCGTTGGAAGTGTGGAGTGACAAGAAAGAGCAGAATTAGGAATAAAGTGATTCTTAGATCAGTTTAAGGTAAAATTAGTAGTAGAAAGCTACAAGAAAGTAGACTGATATGGCTTGGGCATATAAGAAGAAGACCTTCGGAATACGTAGCTCACGACGTGGATGCTATAGAACTAAATGGGAAAAGAATGTGAGGCCGGCCAAAGAAGAAATGGAGGGATTGTGTTAAGAACGATATGCTAAATAGGCCTACATTGTAATGTCACAGTGGATATGACACAAGATGGAAGCAGGTAGAGGACAGCGATCCAAAAGGAAGATCCTAGCCAAATGGGAAAAAGGCCTAAAAGAAGAAGAACATTGTTCTTACATACAGAACTTAGCGATGTTTTTTGTGAATATTGTGACTTCGTGACTGTCAGAAGTAACGAATTACAAATTTTGTAAAGTTCTTTATCAATCATAGAAGGACAAATGAAAGTTCTAGCAAAAAAAAAAAAAAAAAAGATCAAAATTATTTACTTCTGGTCATGGGCGCCCGAAGGTAGGAGCAGGGTGGGGCCCTGACTCACAAAAATGTGTACGTAATATAGCAAACCATGTATATTAAATACCAGACGTAATATAGCAAACATGTAGATGCTCCCATAGAAAATTTTCTTCAGGCGCCCCTGCTTCTGGTGCTGTTCATTTTGCATATTAAAAAAAAAACAAAAACAAAAACGAATTGATTCAGTGGCGAAGCAATGATAGCCAAGCCTCATTACTTAAAAAGCATTACTTACCCTCCCCCAAGGGCCTCTTCCTTCTTAGTAGTTGCCATATTTTTACACAAACTAAACTATTGAAAAATGTAGTATAGTCGATATATATGTACTTTGTGCTATCAAATATTCAAAACTATATTTAATGAAATAACAACTACAGATAATCCCTAAAGCTATCAACCTTTGAGTTGAAAAAAAAAAAAAAAAAAAAAAAAGCTAACGAGTCTGGAGTTTAATATTTGTTATAAAACTATCTATTTATTCTTTCCTTTCTGTTCAAAAGAATTTCCGCTTTGTTTAAATGAACTAAAGCCATATATTAGTTAGGAAACCTTCAGTCAAGGTTACGGCTGGGCTTCAATCTTGAACCCAGAATCTCCCTAATGGTAAGGCGATGTATCAACTGGAGCCGGCCGTACACATACACTTTATCTATTTATCTATCTATCTAGAAAGACGGATAGTAGGCTCAGTGGGCTCCTCAAAAAACCTAGTTTCGGTATTTTCTTAATTTTGTAATTGTTTCTTACGAGGCTTCAAAAGTAATATACTATAGTAAGTCGGAGAAGCATATTAGAAGACAGAGAAAGAAAACAAACATATATAGGCCTATATATAATAATATACCTATTATATTTAGTCAAATAATGAAAACAAAACAGAACTACTACGTAATTACAAATAGCGAAATATCTATAAAAATGGGCTCGTCCGGGATTTGAACCCGGGACCTCTCGCACCCAAAGCGAGAATCATACCCCTAGACCAACGAGCCAATCTGGTTCTCTAATTCATCGTTCGTGTATTTTATGGTAGAATATATTGCCAGAGGTGGAGAAAGTTCATGTTTGAAATACGGTGTAGGTTAGCGTTACTTTTTTTCTTTTCCAGTATTACTTTCACTACGGTGATGACATCTATGAGCAAGTGTACTAACTAGTTAACTTGCAGAGTAATCAGACCATTAAACTACTTCTCAATCATAGTTATGTATATATATATACCTCTGAAACCATTTTCAAGAGAATACTAGTAAATCTAACAATATAGTTAGCCAATGTTGGCCCTACGTTGTAATTGGGCTCTTTGCCGACCACTTGCCAGTCAACCAACTCAACTGCCAACGTAATTCTTGCGATAGAAGTAAACATTGTGAGCACAAAGTACAAGGTCTACACTAGTGGATAAATTGATGGCAGTTTTGTAATTATAAATGCCTAACTTTGCCGACAATTAGCACACACAGGGTGTTCCAAGTGTGCCGCTAGTAATCAATTGCATTTAGGAACAAGTGGAGTACGCAGAATTTTATCAAAAAGGGGATAATTTCAATCTTACAGGATAAGGATAAGGAATTGTACTTCCAGAATAAGGATGATTTGTATCAGGCGCACACGCAGAATTTTTTTTTGTTTTGAGGGGTCCACAATTTGAGTAGGGTCCAATACTACAAGACACCACATCTGTGTAGTATTGAACTGGTGTAATTGCTAAACACTGCCAACTATATTCTCAGAAAAAATAGTAGAACTAGACAGGCCCGTATCCAGGGGGGTCTAGGCCCCCTAAATTTTTGCTGCCCCCTAAAAGTTTTACAGTAGGCTTGCAAAAGAACTATAATATGGTGAGGAACTATCATATGGTTGGATCGGGCCTCCCTAACTTCAGCCGGGCCCCCTCTACATTTTTGAGTTGGCTAGGGGCCTGGAACTAGACTTTTTACTAGATGAAGAGTCAAGATGGGGGATAAGATTAAATCTTTGTGCTACAACAATAATTTATCTGCTAAACAGGTATAGTTCTATTAAGCAAACGTATAAATATATGTCCAGTTACGAATTTTAGGGGGGTCAGTAGCCGATGGATCCCCATGGCTGTGCGCCACTGGCGTATTTAGGGGGTGACTATCGGGCTCAAGCCCTCCGAAATAAATTTGTTATGTGCACAATTTCATTAAAATTTGTTGACACCCAAAGGAAAAATATAAGTAGTTTATTCATGCGTTGTGCATAGCCCTCCCCCCCGAAACAAAATCCTAAATACGCCACTGACTTGTGCCCTTGACATATGTGTGTGTAATTTCCCCACAATATCTTGCTCAAAAGGGTTTAAAACCTGAAACCCACACGCTACTGGCAGTTATACGTTGTATCAAGTACCGTACATAGAGGAGTTTCTTTATTAGTTTATGACCTTTATGAAAATTGAACGTTAGACGAGTTTCATTCACAATACGTCGGGTTATAAACGTAAAAATCACATTTATCTTCACACTTACTTGTATTCACTTGTTTTGAAGGATTTTATTCCTTCTTTCC
This sequence comes from Thermobia domestica, assembly GCF_964235325.1. Classification (NCBI taxonomy): domain Eukaryota; kingdom Metazoa; phylum Arthropoda; class Insecta; order Zygentoma; family Lepismatidae; genus Thermobia; species Thermobia domestica. Next base: position 72,467,300 of record NC_137468.1, read on the forward strand.
CAGCAATTGAATGAGTAATCACTCAATATCACTGTCTAGGTCTATAAAATATTAAATTGACCTTAAAATGTTTAATTGAACATTTCAGTAAAGAAAGAAGGGAAAAAAATCATAATACATTGCATGCAGTCTTAGCAGTATATCTTTTAAAAAATAGAAGGATCATAGCTTGTAAAAAACAGACACACAAGCTGAGTCCATGATTTTTCTTTCGTTAATTCTCTGCCCGAAGGATGGCTCTAGCCCATTTACTTTGGTGTAGCTAGCTGGGGACACTAAGACAGCAAAGCAGGGCTAGTGTGACTATTTTCTTTAGCTTATTTTTTAAAAAAAGGCTGTGAGAAACTGAAACAGTACTGGAGTAGGCGGATAGGCTAATAATGAGGATTAGGAATACACATAAGTATATCGTATAAAGTTGTGTTTAATAACAGTTTCATTATATATACACGCCTGGTCAATCGTATGTCAATTAATATTCATCATTTATTAAATACGTAGCCGGCGATGATTAAATAACACAAGAGTAAATTTAAAAAAAAAGAAAGAAAGAAAGAAAAGAAAAAAAAAACTTGTGGGATGTCCTTTGATTAATTGTTTCTGTCTACGTTTATTTGTTTTCTGTCATTACCTGAGTACTTGGTTTTATGTCCATACTCAGAGCTCAGGGCCATGCTTCGTATTTAAAGTTATGAAAAGAATTTTCAGACATGTAAATGAAATATTTCAGTTTAACGTTCCACGATTATACCCTTTAGGCTAAGGGAGACGATGATTAAACCATCTGAATGATGATGGAAGAATTAGTGGAATGAGAAGGCGGAAGGAAACGGAAACGAATTCCGACAAAACCTGTGGACACAATGTTATCTATCACAAACTTACTTGATCGGGGATCGAACCAGGGACCCCACACACCGAATTTAAGCGCTCTACTACCGAGCCACCGTGTCCTCTTTTCAGACATGAAATATGATACTGTACAGGCCTGCAACCAGAGGGGGGGGGGTGCTAAGAGTCCTGATACCCCCTAAACTTTCGTGGCCCCTACAAACCTTATCACAAATTGCTATTATTAATACAAAAAAAAAATAGTTATTGGTAAGAGAATGTTTAATGACTTGTCTCCCCCTAACATATCTATGCCCCCCCAAACCTCTGTGACTGCTTGCGGGTCTGATACTGTATCAAGGTATATACATATAAGTAAGTGACCTTAATAGAATTTCAAGCATAATATATTTGTGTTCGTATGTGTGTGCGTGTGAATTCAGCTTAGTTTCTTTGTAAATTACAAATTTGAGCGAGATCTTAGATAACGTTTTTTTTTTAGTTTAAGCGTGAGTTCCGCTGAATTTATTTTAAAAATAAACTTATTAAATCTTTTGTGTAGTATCTGTTATGGACGTCGACGTGAAGTCCTAATTAACATTTGATAAAAAATAGTGCTATATGACTGTAGACTCTTCACTATCGCATTTCTCTTATGCATTATGGGATAGACGACAGCTGGTTTAAAAGAAACATCGTTTTTCTTGTCTTCACTAGAACATTTTTCACTGGAGACAAAACTTGACAAAAGACAAAACTTTCAAAAAACCCAGTTATTATTATTATTATTATTATTATTATTATTATTATTATTATTATTATTATTATTATTATTATTATTATTATTATTATTATTATTATTAGTAGTAGTAGTAGTAGTAGTAGTAGTAGTAGTAGTAGTTGTTGTTGTTGTTGTTGTTGTTGTTGTACCTATTAGGTTAGTGCGCATGAAATGTCAACTTTGACGTTTGGTAGGCAAACTCACCTCAGCAACACAACACAGCGATGGACTAAGGTCACAACTCTGTACACGTCAACCAAACGTGCTGGACTCACACAGACAGTCACAAGATAGTACATTGTTCAACAGAGTCGTGTGAAAGTACACTGGATTTTTCCTTTCTTTCTTTTTTATTCCTGTACGAATTCAGACTGGGACATTCTACACAGCAAGCTACCAAAAAAAAAAAAAAAAAAAAAACATTAGCAATAAATTTGAATTGGGAATAGCGAATGAATACACCAATATCCGTTGCTTATCAAATTTCGTTGTGATGACACAGCATTGCAAAATGAGTCCCGTGGGCACCAACCAGTATGTTGGAAAGAGTTCTCACACAAATACCGTCGAAGTGGACATTCAGAAAAATATTCATGCCATTGCAGAGACGTTACGCATACATTATACCACAGTCGTTCCGCGGCTCCGTGCAAATGGTAGGTGAAGAAGCGTAACTGAATGGGAGTAATATGAATGGATACCGGCTAACAAGAACAGCCATCTGGAGGCGTGTAGTTCTCTGAGCGTAAGGAATACCCGGAAAGGTTTCCTACATTGGATTCTCACTTCAGATCAGGCCCGTATCCAGGGGGTCTAAGGGGGCCGGGCCCCCCTAAATTTTTGCTGCCCCCTAACATTTTCACAGTAGGATTGCAAATGAACGATAATATGGTTGGTTCGGACCCCTCTAACTTCAGCCGCCACCCCCTACATTTTTGGGCTGGCTACCGGCCTGCATCAGATGAAAAATAAAACTACTACGGTATGACAATTATAAATGGCCAGGAAATGATTAAATTGTGATTAACGCTAGGACGATTTTCTAAATCATTTGTCCACTCACAGAAAGTGCTCTTGCTGGAATGGTGGTCTTTGATCTAACATGTCTTTCTTAGGCGAGGTGAAACCAATAAATGCAGATTGTTACAGTGCTCAACTCCATGAAATGCACGGCAAACTTGTCCACAAGCATTCCGTAATTGTCAAGAGACACATAGTGCCATTATGTTCGCCCACACATCGCTCAAAGGACGGTGAAGGTTCCTATGAGTTGCAGTATGAAACCCTTCCTCAGCCACCATATTCCTCCGGTATCTCTACCGCTGACTACTACCACCTTTCCGGGATCTCGATCACTTGTTAGGAAGAAAAAACCTTTCCTGATAATCCAACAGTGCAACCAGTGTTGAGGATTGTTTTGCATCGCAGATTGCAGAGTAAAAGCAAAACATCCTAAATTACTTGAATACTTTAAAAACCAAATAAATGTCTGCATAAATATTACTGCAACGAAATTAGAATAAGAAAATTTGGAGGTGGAATAGAACTTTCTCCATTTGTGGCAATATATTCTACCAAGAAAGAAACGAATGATGAGCTAGAAAGACAGGTTGGCTCGTTGGTCTAGGGGTATGATTCTCGCTTTGGGTGCGAGAGGTCCCGGGTTCAAATCCCGGACGAGCCCATTTCTTTTATTAAGATATTTCACTATTTGTAATTAAGATCTTATATCTAAACATGAACAGTCTTATGCAGAGTCGTAATGACGCATGATTAGTGCCATACTAGCAATTTTGATTAACATATTTTCTGCAGTAGTCAGATCTTTAGTATGATGCTAATCACACGTCAAAACGACTCCGCATAAGGCAGGAAGAGTCTTTCTCTAAAAAGGAGCAAAATGTTACCAGATATTTCCAAACCTGTCTATTGAAAACCATTATAATCGACAAGGATATTAGAATAAGAAAAAAAAATGTATGTGAAACAGAACTTTCTCCACCTTTGGCAATATATTTGTGCGAATAAAGAAACGAACAATAGGCTAGGAAGATAGATCGGCTCGTTGGTCTAGGGGTATGATTCTCGCTTTGGGTGCGAGAGGTCCCGGGTTCAAATCGCGGACGAGCCCGTATTTTATTAAGATACTTCACTATTTGTAATTGTTACATTCATATATCCAAATATGCAGAGTTTGTCTGAAAATTGTTTTCAAAATAGAGAGGCTTGGAAATATCTAATAACTTTAAGCTCCTTAAACAAGTAAACAATGTTTGAACTATTTTAGCAATACTAGTTGGGTAAAGATATGTAACTAAGTTGAATGAAAAGGAATATGTCCATATAAATTGGAATCTCTAGGATAAAGGGGGTGCTTCACTATACCAATTGCTGCTTTATACCATGTTAATAAACATACACATTTAGAAACAAAAACCAGTATCATATGTGTACCACGTAAAGAAGTTTGGTTTATATGGCGTGATATTTCCTCAATTTATATTGAAACCGGAAGTGATAGAGAGATTTCTATCACTTCCGGTTTTAGTAGAGAGACTTGAGTGGGGATGGAAGACATTCTTGGGACGCATAATTGATCGAAGAAAACCGTTGCATGCTGTCTATCGCCATTTTTACTCTATAATGATCAAAGTTAAAACCGGAAGTGATTGATTTTTTCCATTTCTGGTTTGAATAGATGGGTAAGAGAGAAGATGATACTTATTCTTAGAACGTTAAATAGATAAAAATCGCTATCTATTACCGTTTTTGCTAGTAAGCAAGACTAAACCGGAAGTTGGTTATTTCTACTACTTCCGGTTTAATTATCAGCTCTATTCATAACTTTTAACCCTCTACATCCTGATCAAAGTGGATGGTGATTATCCGACAGTTTTTGAGGTTTTTTTGTGTCCCGGACGGACGGACACACGGACAGAAATGGCAAATATAGTCTACAAAGGAATTTCGGTAAACTGAACTCCTTAACAAACAGTACCATTTTCAGATGCATGTAAAATATATTTTTAAAAAAATGTATCAAAATTAGAGGCATGATTTGTATTTAATCAAATGCAGGATAAGCTTGTCTATACAAATCTCGTGTTTCCCTCTCCCTCTATTCATCTACTACTAAATTATTAACTGTTGTCCATGTACTGCCATTCATAGATAGAGCTAATCTCAATTGTATTAAAAGCATGAGAGTCATTGTGGACAGCATGATTCAAGGTCTTGTTAAAGTATATTTTCGGTCTTTTCACAAATGAATTTTAATCATTTGAATGCTTGTTTGTTCTGCGCTCCAAGGACATTATTTACGTTGAATGGACAATAGAGAGATATCGGAGGAACAACTTCAAACAGGATAAGTGCACTCACTCTGTACTTAGTTATGTCAATAAAGGCTTACAATGTTCAGTTTCATATGAAGCATGATTATTTGTTTCTATTTGTCCCAGTGGCGATTTTGAGGGAAGTCACATCGCTGGAAATTGACATTTTGTTGAGCTGAGATGATTTTAACGTCCCTTTCAGCAGTGAGGCTATATGAGAGAAGATCTACTGATTAATGTGTAATCCAAACCACAGGAGTTCCATCCGGGTATCGAACCCGGAACTTCCACGCTAAAGGCGTACGCTGACCGTTTAGCCATGAAGGAGCTCAATTGAAATTTTGTTGCTAAGGCTGGGAGAGGATAATTTGTCTACTGTATTAATTCTTGTGCAGAAGAATGGGTACGTTTAGTGAGTTTTGTTCCCTTGGTTTATGACGACAGAAATTTTATTTTTACCGATTTATTTTACTTGAGAGGCCAATGCTTTGTTCTCTATTATGCTCGTGTAATCATGATTCTTTCTTTTTTGAATGCACTGGTGTCTTGCTGAAATATCAGAAGTAATTGACAGTCACCAAAACAAGTGACAGATTAGATTATTCCTATCAGTTGGCAATCGATGACTAAGAAAGGCGGGAATTAAAAAAAATACGAAAAATATCGAAATCGCAAGATTTGAAGTTTCAAACAGTTTCTGGCAGGATAGAGGATGTAAAACTATCAGGATGAACGAAGAAGTTTGTGAGCCCTAGACATTCCTCATGGGAGGTTTGCGTTACATGAGCTGACGATGCGCAGTTCTATCGGATAATGAATAAATTAACATCTTTCGCATACGGATCTTATATTGGAATTTCCAAAATTGTTTACACTCATTTCTGGGTATTCATAAGCTACCTTGAAAAAAAAAAGCCAGAATTTAATACTATTTTCTTATTTATCCATCCAGTTCGAAGAGACTCGGTCTGGAAAAACAAGAAAGTAACAAGAATTTTAGGAATGATCATAAAAAGGATGGCCAATAATTAGTTTTTGGACCAGGGTCCACAAAATTTTTGAACGGCCCTTAAATCGAGTTTTCGTATTTTCTACGAAATAAGCACATCGTACTGAGCTTAGTGATAGTTTGGATTTGACTACACTATATGTAGTTCACCATATATAAAGCCTACCAGCAAGGGCGCCCATCAGTGGTGGGCAAGGTGGAGCGCTCGCCCCCCTAGAGGAAATTGTACTTCGGAATATCGAAAACCCAATTGAATTTTTACATTAGTTACAGCAAAATTTGAACCTATATTTGAAAAGTCTCGTATACTTGCCCCCGCTTGGAAACCACAATATGGGCGCCCTTGCCTGCCAGGAAATTTTTGATTGAAATATGTTGGATCTTTTGATCTAAAAATATTTCAGTACCACACTCTTTACGATTATTTTTTATGCATTAAGTAAAGTAGAATTGTCTTCAAATTGAAAATAGGCTTTATTGTAAAAGTCATTAAGTTTATCTTATGAATACATAACGTAATAAATTTTATAACTAAAAAGTAAAGTACCCAGAAGTCTCAGGAGTAAAAGCCCCTACTCTCCCACCTTGCAAACGCCTATTTGTAAGTTTATTTCACATCTTCATTTAGTAGAGACTTTAATTAACGTTAAACCTACAATGCATGATTTTTTTATTTTCTATGAAAAAAATAGTTTTGTAAGAGAAAACAAATGAGTAATCTGTACGCTTAACAGTGCCAACTATGCGGAAATTGCGGAATTACAATTATCTTCGAATATTCTCAATCTGGTTCAACATGCATTAGCAACTACACGCCGTTACGTAGCAAAGAAAATAGTATTTACTAGTATGACCCATATCTGTCCCACTATGCATTGTAGGGTTAATATCTATGAGATGCTTCACGTTTGAATTAATTTTTACTACATTGTGGTGTTTAAAATCATTCAAATAACACTGCACGTAACAATTAACATCATAAAATAATTTGTAACTAGACATTCATTCAAATGTTACCGAGATATTAATACAAAAGCCACTGAAAGTGCAAACAATGTTTCTTATTCCAGAGGGACGTCACATTCATCGTAAACAGAATTTAAAAAAAAATGAACAGAGAAATAATAGCATTTATGAAGCAGTTGGCTGAGTCGAATTTTCAGTTGATTTAGACCAGTAACAATTTATCTACATCTAGCGACACTATTTTTTCCTTTTGATGATATGCGTTTATCAACACCTGCTTCCAGCATTGAGGCTATGGGGAACATAAACCATTATTTTTGCCTAAGATGGCATACAACTACATTCGATTGGGGGATTGAACATATTAACTGTGTGCACAGTAAAGCAGTACTTATTGTCAAAAAAAACTAGGCTAAAACCTTGCTTACATTCACTCCCATACGAATGTAGGAATGTATCGCCCTTCTTTGTTACAGGGGTAAATGCAAACAACCATTACCAAATATGAATATCCCGTTACGGTTTCATTTAGATTTTAATACACTGTAAGTGCTTATTGACAGTTACAATCATATCATACATCTACAGAAGCATTTATGAGTGTTACCCCACTGTATGTGTACAGAAGCGATCTAATAAGGAAAAGTGAGCATAATTACATCATGTAGGTTGTGACATTAATTGACATTTCTATCTACATAGCTGATTCCAGGAACGAGTAATTGCAGTGGGTTGAAAGGGAACTAAAGAGATTTTATCTTTGACAGAAATTGAAACTTTTCATTTAATTTTTTTTAGTGGCTACTGTAGGGCTCCATGTTAGTTCAATTTATTTGCTGTAACGAAGTCAATAATCATTCCAATGAAATTGAAATTGTAGAACTAAGTTCATGAACACAAATTACATTATTTAATTAATTAATTTATTAAAGGTACAAGTATCTCGGGTTGCTATAAAGCTAAAACTGTTTTATACAGGGTGAATCAAAAAGGACATTAAAACTTTGAAAGTATATATTCACAGGGGCGGATCCAGGACTTTCTTGGGGAGGGGGTGGTGGGTTGTAATATTGCTACTTAGAGCTACTTATAAGAGCTTCAAACTCTGGGATGGTTTTTATTTATACAGAGTTTGTTCGGAAAGTAATAGGACTGAGTCGATTTAAAAAAAATATTGAGCCAATCGTTACACTTCTTTAAAAACTTTCAAAATAGGCTCCTTCTGCGTCGATGCAGCGCTGCCAGCGCGATTTCCAAGCATTGAAGGCGTCACGGAAGTCATTCTCCGGAATAGCCTTGAGAGCCGCAGTGAAAGCTGCTTGGATCCCCTCTGTCGTCTCAAAATGCTTGCCTTTCATCGGGCGTTTCAGGCGAGGAAACAAAAAGAAGTCCGGGGGGGGGTACATCTGGGCTGTAGGGCGGCTGCGGTAGCGTTGGGATGCCGGCCTTGGTCAGGTAGCTGTTCACAAGAAAGGCGGCGTGAGCCGGGGCGTTGTCGTGGTGCAGCTTCCAGTCGGCTCCGATGTCTGGTCGGACCCGATTGACCCTTCGTTTGAGTCTCTTGAGCACTTCCACGTAAAACTTGGCGTTGACGGTTTGTTCAGGAGGAACAAATTCATGGTGGACGATGCCTTTGATGTCAAAAAAGACAATGAGCATCGTTTTCACTTTGGATTTGCTCATTCTTCCCTTTTTTGGGCGAGGAGACGCCCGGTGTGCCACTCGGAAGATTGCCTCTTTGTCTCGGAATCATACTCAAAGATGCATGATTCGTCACCTGTGATTACATTATTCAAAAATTGGGGGTCACTTTCACACATGTTCAAATTTTCTTGGCACAATTCCATTCGCCGCAATTTCTGGTCGTCAGTGAGCACTTTTGGGACAATCTTCGCGCACACCTTGCGCATTTTCAAATGGTCCGTCACAATTTCATGAACCACAGTTTTTGGTAAATTTAACATCTGGGCAATTAAACGAATACTTAGTCGACGGTCTGAGTTCAAAACTTCGCGCACACGAGTCACATTGTCGGTGTTTGTCGAAGTCGAAGGTCTTCCAGCACGGTCTTCATCGGCGACCTCTTCCCGGCCCTTGTGCCACCGAAACACACCACTTCTTGCTAAAGCATCATCTGGGTAAGCCTGCTTGATCATATGAAACGTCTCTGTCGCAGATTTACCGAGTTTAACACAGAATTTAATCGCGTACCTCTGCTCTAACGAACGCTGCATTTTCGGCTTGCACCACGCACAGAAACACGTCGCGCGAAAAAGCCTGTCCTGACTCTCCGTGTGCTCGGAGACAACTGACCAGCCTCTCGTTCGTTAGCTAGGAACGCCCTCTACCAGATCCAGTCGGTGCGCGCACGCTCCGAAGTACAGTCATGGCGGAATAAAATCATCCTATTACTTCCCGGACAAACCCTGTATATAAAATAAGAAAGTCTTCTCTTCTGGGGAGCGATCGCCTCCCTGGATCCGCCCCTGTATAGACATTTATTGAGATTACTTACAGGAACGAGAGAGGTGTCCATTTGTACCAAAACACTTCAACATTAAAGTCTCATTTTGGTTCGATGTTGACTGTCGTTTGTGATGCGACAAACATCTCACCGGAATTCAATTTCTCCCCACGCTTGTTCCATCTTATTATCGGGCGTAAGTTCTGCAACGGCAGCGTAGATGGTATTTCTCAGGTCTGCAAGGTTGTCTGGTAGGAGTGGAACATACACTCGATCATTAACAAAACCCCACAGGAAGAAATCCATAGGCGGCAAGTCTGGGGAGCGAGGTTACCATGCAATTCGACCTGGGAAGCGAATATCAAGGGAATCATGAAGTACGTATGAGTGATCAGAAAATGAGGTTACAAAGTCTGTAGTGAAACGTGTATATGTTATTTCATACAACCAATGCAGCCAATAGATAGATTACTTTTCGATATAGTCTTCATATCGGTTGAGAGGCACTTCTTGCATCATGGAATGAGTTTGAAGATTCTCTCCTGGTAAATATCTTGTCCTTGCGTGTTCAGCCACGTTGTCACGAAGTGTTTCACCTCCTCGTCTGAAGCGAAGCGAAGCAACGGCCTCCTAGGTGCACCTTCAAGCGCGGGAACAAATGCAAGTCGCTTGGAGTAAGGTCCGGTCTGTAGGAAAGGTGGTCGATGATGTCGCAGAGAAACTGCTTCAACCAGTGATGCTAGGTCCTTAAGTTAAAATTTCCCTCAGAAATGGTCAAAAATTTCCTTTTTAAGATAAAATTTCCCTAATTTTAGTTTACTATATATATATATCATTGCTTAAAGATAACATTATTGCGTATCTATGGATTATGTCGTGTCTCCACAACATACATTTCTGCTTTTGATCTTCTGTTATTACTTCAATGTTATCTTGAATAATAACATCCTCAAGCCAGGCCGCGGAAGGCTTTTGAAAAAAAAAAAAAGTTTGTCACTTTGTGGGATTCTGGAAAGAATGCCACCGTCTTTAGTCGTACAGCCTCAGAGCTTAGTAACATAATATTTCTTGAAAAGCTAAATTTCCCTACATTTTATCGTAAAATCTTCCCTTTTCCCTCCTTAAAATGTTCTTTGCTAAATGTCCCTATGCCGCAGGAAATTTCCCTGAAACTAGCATTACTGGCTTCAACGCGCTCCTCGTCGGTGATGTTTTCTTTACCAGCTGCAAACTTTCAACACCATTCTGAGACATGCTAACGAGACATTGCAATCTTTCCGCAAACCTCTACCAGTGAATTTCAGCCACGGTTACATGTTTCGCCCACAGATACCAAATACCTGAGTGTACTTCTTCATGAGACCAGTTTTCCAAGCGATTTATTTATTTATTTTTTACGTCCCGTTCAGCAGCGAGGCTATATGAGACGTGGACCTACTGATTAACGTGGAATCCGAACCACATGAGCTCCCGCCGGGAATCGAACCCGGGTCTCCCGCGCCAAAGGCGCGCATACTAACCGCTTAGCCACGAATGAGCTCTAGTTTTCCAAGCGAGTCGCCATTTATGTTTCTGAAATTCTGCACAGTTGCCAACTCCGTGTATCAAAATTATCGCACATTTCTCATTTCTCTCTAACAGACGAATATCGGCCTTGTAACCTTAGTTTCTGATCCTCCCTTTATCCAGGGTTTACGAAGGGGGGCCGCCAGGTAAATAAGGTTGGGAACCACTAATATAGATGAACAATACATAACATAAAATTGTTGTATATACTCAATAGCACTAGTTAAAACACTATGTAATGTGTCCACACATGTATAAGGGTCATTAATTTTTGAAGTACCAGTTATATTTTCACAAAAAAAGAAGTGCGGAACTTGAATACACTTTGTTGCTACCAATATTGTATCCATTTATTGCTCATTGAAAAGTTTCCTTCTCCACTTGAAAAACAAAGAAAAAAGTTTTGTAGTTGGTCAATAAATACAACAGAGTTTATTATTGTTGTTAAACTTTCTCCTCTGTAAATAAAATAAAACAACAACAAAAATATATATATTAACTCTATGAACAAACAAACAAAAAGCTGAGATGAATTCCACACAGAAAGTAGTCTTTTTTCTATCAGTAAACAAATAATACTTAAAGGTCAAAAGAAAACAAAAAACAAATATAATATGATACAAAAAAGGAAATATATATATATATATATATATATATATATATATATATATATATATATATATATATATATATATATATAAAAGAAAATAATAATAGAACACAAAAGAAAACTATTTGAGTCGTACTGTTTCATCTGTTTCATTAAAACCAATTGAAATGGTGAATGACATTTACGAGCTCTTCTGTCAGTAATGAGAACTCCATTCGCCGGAAATTTGTTTCTCTTCCCGTTTTCTATTTTCATGCCTACATTAATTTCCTGAAAAGAGCAACTCCAACCCCCCCCCCCCCTTTGTCTTTTAAATAACCAGAAAGGTACAGAGAGCCAATTTAACTCGATATACATTTATAGTCAAGAATTGATAATAATAATAATAATAACCTAAACAATACGATGCTGTACGATTACCGTGAAGCTAATACTGAAGTTCACTCTCGTGTGACACTTTTTATTACTACCTTTGCAAGACGACAACAAATAGAGCTCGAAATTCTTATTAACAATTGAACTTTAATGTTTATTTAACTACAATACACCGTGTCCATAAAAACACTCCCTGATTTGAACTGATCGTACAATGAAAATATTTTGCAATATATTTGAAAGGTGTCAGAAGGTATAGCAACTCAAAATATTTTTGTTTCTTCCTTACAGGTCGTAACATTTACCCATTTTTCCACTAGAGGGCAGTAAACTTCAAGATGGCGCTCTCCAAACAGCAACGCAGCTGATGTGTGTTAGAATTTCACACAACGAAGAGTGTTGTGTCTGTTCAACGTGCGTTCAGGCACAAATTTGATGTCAAACCACCTTCTAACAAGATATAGTATACGTACTTCCTGCATCCAGTGGTCGAAGTGAGACGGTATGCGGTGGTATGCCATACCGCTTCTGGTTTTCAGTGATAAACACACTATTTAAATAGCCAGTATGTTGAGTCAAAATCATACTAAAATACACCTCCTCTGCTTTCTTTCCACTTCGAACACTGACTGCATCCATGAAAATTCTGCAGGACAGAATCTCACAGAATCTAGGATTACGCCAGATATGCTTTCCAGAGTATGGAATGAGCTCGATTATCACCTAGATGTTTGCCGTGTGACAGGTGGGGCACACATTGAGTG